>NW_024412396.1:25707364-25766234 GCF_014898765.1 Herpailurus yagouaroundi | reverse complement strand
AGAGAGAGAGAGAGAGAGAGAGAGAGAGAGAGAGAGAGAGAGAGAGAAACAGAGAGAGAGCCCATCAGCAAGTGAAGAGCAGAGAGAGAGGGAGATAGAGAATCCCAAGCAGGTTCCATGCTGTCAGTGCAGAGCCCTACATGGCTTGAACCCACGAACCGTGAGATTATGTCCTGAGCTGAAATCAGAAGTCTGTCTCTAAACATATGGAGCCATGCAGGCATCATGTGGTGGCTATTTTCTAATATCTTTTTCATTTCTATGGTTAGTATATGGTGATCAGTGATACAGATAATATAGATATTGATATATATCTATTTATACTCTTTGTACTTTGTAACCCTTTATGTTGATAAACTAATTTATGGATCAGCAAATTTTTTGTATAGCAGGCAAGATAGCAAATATTTTCAAGTTTGTGGTCCATGCTCATTCTTTCATGTATTGCCTATACCTGGCTTTCTGTTCCAATGGCAAAGCTGAACAGTTGAGATGGAGACTGAGCATGCCTGTATTCCAATAAAACTTAATTTACAAAATCAGGCAGCAGACCAGATTTGGCACATGGGCTATAGATCGTATATGGCTTTGTCCTAACATTATATCCTAATATGCGTCATTTTGGGGATCTTCCACGAACACTTGAATAGGACCAATGGCTGTATTCAGGCACAGAATTCAACAGTTATACAAGTTCAAATGACTCTGTGCATTTTAACAAAGATATGTTAGTTCATTTCACATTCTATTTCCTGCCATTTTAATTTTGTGAATGCTGATCCATAAACTCCATAAATTAGATCTTCATGTTGACATACCAGTATTGATTATGAAAGCCCTTCCTTTACCTCATTTACACAATCTTAAATAAACATAATCCTAAGTAAAATAACCTTGTTTTCTCCCTTTACTGGTATTTTGAGTTTCTTCCTTTCTACTTTGCTATGCTTATTTCTCTTGTTTACCATTTTTAGCTGGGTATAAACTTTGTGATCAAATCTGAAAGTCTTAAAATAGGTGATTTTTGGGGCGCCTGGGTGGCTCAGTCGGTTAAGTGTCCGACTTCGGCTCAGGTCATGATCTCGCGGCCCGTGAGTTCGAGCCCCGCGTCGGGCTCTGTGCTGACAGCTCAGAGCCTGGAGCCTGTTTTGGATTCTGTGTCTCCCTCACTCTGACTCTCCCTCATTCATTCTCTGTCTCAAAAATAAATAGACGTTAAAAAAATTTAAAAAAAAAAAGGTGATTTTTATCCTATTTACATTTATAGGCATGGCAGATATATATATTCTCAGTTATGATATTTTATATTTTTTCTTGTTTCTCCAGAATTTTCATTTTATAAGTATTTCACTACATGGTTTATATTAGTTTGATGTCTGAAAATTTGTAAAGATTATGTTTTTGTCTAGTGATTACATTTAAAACCATAAATTCACTATCTATACATTATATCTATCTATCTATGTGTATATATTTGTTTGTATATATATGTATGTATATATATACATATATATCTATATATAGATATAGACATATATTATATATATTATATATAGCTATATATAATACACTATACATAAAAAACATTTTTGCATTCATTTTACTACTAATTTATAATCAATTTTAGCTGATTATATAATTTCTTAGTGTTTCCTTTTAACTTTTTATATGTCTATTGTTTTCTCTTGGATTTTAATTAATTCTTCTAATGACTATCAATAAAAGATGAGGAGATAAGCATACTTCACCACTTTTCATCCATTCTAGCACTTTTCCCTCCAACTTTTGTTGTTTTTATCATTCTTATATTATCAGGATTTGAAACATGTACATTTGTCTTTAGAATGTTCATCTTCACATATAATTATATTAGTATACATTTAACCGGAAATTATGCTCATTGTTATTTCTTTAGACATAGGTTCTCCAATAATGCTTTCTAGAATGACATTTGTAACTATATATATATGTATATATATGTATATATATATATATGTATGTATATGTATGTATATATTCTCCTATACATACATACATATGTATTTTTTTCCCAAGAAAGGATCAGAGAAACTTAAATCCATGAGTTCTTACATGTTCATATTCCTTTACCCTTTAACTTTTCAGCTGAATATACAATTTGTATATACAATATACAAATTCCTCTAGTACCAAACATTGTGATAGAAGACTATGGGGAAAACTGATGTCTTTATACTTATATTTAAGTATCTTTTTTTTTCCCCAACAATTTGTGCTTTATGTTTGAAATCTCGTAATTTTAAGATAGGTCTCATTGTTAAATATTATATATCAATTTTGCCTGGCACATGTTATACCCACACGGAGAATTGGCTTTTATTTCTACAATGTCAAAACAAATTAATTTTAATATTTTTACTATTATATTTTTCATATCTTCAAAGATACCAATTGCATGTATCCAATCCACTTTGTCTTAAATGTCCACAATTTTCTCCTTAGCTAGCAACTTTATTTTAGCCAAGGAGAAACTTTTCTTGCTTTTCTCAATTCTGATATCCTTGCCACTTAATGTGTTTTTTACAATATTATCCTGTTCAGTGGGGCTGATTCCAAACTGGCTGCCCTGGCTATTATAGTTTAAGTTTTCTTTCCCATTTCTCTTCTGACTTCTGTTCATACGTTGCTTCATTTTCTGTTGTCCGGTTGTAATTTTCCTGAGCTCTTATTTCTGCTCTCAACTTTGGACTTTTAAATTTTTTGATTTAATAAAAATGTATCATAAAGATCCTATCTCTCAATCCTTTTTGAAATATTTTATTGATGAGTGTTATTTAGTGTTATATAGGTCTTTGCTTTTTCATTTTCTCATTTCTCCTGTACTATCTTTGTTCTGACTACTCATTCTTGAAGGATGGATCAAAGATTTTTGTTTGCTTTCTTAGTTTCTGTGTTCTGGTGGCAGAGTCAGCCAAGGACATGTTCCAGGTAGACAGAAATTTCTTTCAGAGACAGGATAGCATGAATTCTACCCAGCCAATCAGAATCAACAACATAGGAGTATTCAGAATGCTAATGTTTCCCTAATAAACAGGTGGCCTACTGTAAATTACCACCAGGTGGCTGGTCTTTTGTAATATATTGTTCATTCTTGTGTCTACTGCTTCGTTTTGAAACCAAACTGGGTCCAAGGAAGTTACCACAAGTCTACACACCCCCTTTCCAAATACAGCAAATAAATCATCATTGGTTTTGTATCCCAGTGTATACTATAACTTCAGAGAAGTGTATTCTGAGAGTTCTTAAAGTCTGTAAGCAGGGCTATTAAAATGATTATACAAATTTTGAACTGCACAATTCTAGATGGCACTGTAAGTATTGATTTCCTGAGCAATCACAAGCATGCTTGAAAACCCAGGTCTCCTCTCTCTTGTTTTCATATCTTTGTTTGACATTTACTGGCTTTGGTTGAAGATATCAAGTATCTTCTGGTTTGTCAAAGATGGATTTTACAATTTAATTTCCCACTTTTCATGTTGCTTTTGGGTGAGTTGTAAAAGAAAAATGGAAAAATTATAACTAAAATACAGTTTAGAAACCCAGAGATTTCCTTACTAGTCTCAATTTCTTCCATTCATTTATCTTCCAAAACTAGAGAAATTAATTCTCTTTTATGCTTTTAGTCTTCCTTCAAAACCACCCAGACCAGACCCTATTTTAGTAAATGATAAAACCAGCTATTCAGTTATTTAAACTAAAATACCAGCGGTTCTCCAAGGAATCCTCCTTGAGGCTCATCTTTGCCTGACTCCCCACGAGTCTTCTCATTTCACCTGCGTCTCTGCTGCCACCATCTTGCCCCGCCCACTCACCTCTTACTTAGATTATGCTAACCATAACAAGTTTCCCTGCTCCGGCTCTATATCTGTTCTTCCCACTATGATAGACAATAGCCACAGGTGGCTATGGAACACTTGAAACATGGCTTACCTGTGTAAAATCACAAATGAGTTTTGAATACTTAGTATAAGAATATAAAATATTTTAATGAATAATCTTTTATGGTTATGTGGTAAAGTGATGTTTTAGAGTGTGCATTAAATAATTTATTTTTAAAATTTTTATTTTTTAAAAATTAAAAAAAATATGAATGTTTATTTATTTTTTAGAAAGAGAGGCAGAGACAGAGTGCGAGCAGGGAAGGGGCAGAGAGAGAGGGAGACACAGCATCCGAAGCAGGCTTCAGGCTCTGAGCTCACAGAGCTTGACGCAGGCCTCAAACCCACAAACCCCAACACAAGACCATGACCTGAGCTGAAGTCAGATGCTTAACTGACTGAGCCACCCAAGTGCCCCTCCTTATTTACTTTTTTAATGGAGCTACTTGAAAATTTTAAATTACACATGTGGTTTACATTTGTGGCTCATAATCCAATTCTCTTAGGCAGTGCTTCTCCGTATAGTAACAAACTTAAAACACAGAAAGGATGTCACAACTCAGCCTAAAACTTTCAAATGACTTTTATACTTGAAATCTAATTCAAACTTCCATGACTTTTAAGATCTTCTTGATCTCACCTATCTATCCAACTCTACCTTGAACCACATATCTTCCCACTCATTACAATTCTTGTCACGCTAGTCTTCATTCTATTTTTTTTTTTTTTTGGACGCACAGCATATCCATTGTCCGCATACTTTTCTTATTAAAACACACTTCCCCTCATGCTCAAGTGGCAGCTCATTTCCTTCTTTTTAGTCTCAGCTCGATGTCACTTTTCAGAAAAGTATTCTTTGGCTGCCTAATATAAAATAAGTAACCTTTTATAATTCCTTATATCATTTCCTTATTAACTCATAGCCTGTAAATATTACATACAATATAATAATCAGGAAAATCTGTGGTAATTACAATGTATTTTCAAATCCTAAAAATCTTTTTTGCCCTACATTTTGCCACTAATCAAATCAATGGATGGAGTCAGGGAGGAAACTGATACTACTAAGAACATAGGGCTCATATTTTAATATGCAACCATAAAGATTATTTCTTTTTAAATTCATAATGAAAAACTAGCCATTAAATTAATCAAAGGAAAATATTCTAATTTTTTTTTCTGTCAATGTTTCAAAAGCTAGCCATTGTGGACATGATAATATTAGAAGCTAAAAAAGATTCTATCTAACCCATGTAGGGAAGAAGAGGTAAGGAGAGGGCAGGAAAGGCATGAGGAGTGTATTAGTATTCCTTTTCCCAAAACATATTGGCATAAAGAGCAAGAAAATTTCAGATAGGTTGGGGAAAAAAAGCCAAAAACAGAGGGAATTTTTGTCTCACCTTCATAATAGGACTTTTGAGACAAGACTGTCAATCTAGATGGTCTTATAGCAACCTTAGAAGATCAATGGTGGCCAAAAAAAGCATGATTAGAGAGCAAGGAGAAAAGAAAAAGGTAAGGGGGAAGGAGAGACTTGGAGAAACTCCCTCACCTTCCAAAAGGGACCCAGAAGTTACCCTATGTCCCAGAGATAATACAGAATGGCAACATGCTTTTTGGAACCATAATACAGACAAGTGAGTAACCCCAGTGAAAGTAGCTTCAAGGTAGACAGCCTCGTCAGGGTCCACACATAGGATGTCTGGGCAGCCACAACAGGTTGCAAAGTACATAGCATCCTAAGAGACAAAGATGATTGGTTGAATCAGTCAGGGAGAACCACTGAGCTCTGAAATTCCTCCAGAGAGCCAAAGAGAAATTCCGTAGCCTCATCTTAAAGTCACTTAAGTAGACCCAAGAACTAGACCAGATCAGCTCATCACAACAAAGACTTGTGAGGAGGTAGTGGTATCAGCTGGATCCTTTTCTACCTCTGAAAGGTCAGGAAACCCCATCTTCTACCCCAGTCACCTTCTAAGAAAGAAAGAGAGGGGAAGAAATGAGAACGATTGCACATTTGCTGAAAAGGAATGAAGAGACTCAAAACACACTGTTGAAACAAAAACTGCAGAGATAAATTTGCCAGTTTAAAATATCTTCATCACAATTCAAGAAGCTCAGGTAAGTCATAGAAAATGACATTGAAGTGCAGTGGATAATGTGTTCACTCTTACACTTTATATTCTGTCTCTGCAACCAAAATGTAAGCTGCATTGACACGACAGAAGTCTTCTTCATCATTATATGCCCAGCACATAGCATAGGGTCTGGCTTACAGTAGGTATTCAATAACACAAGAGGAAGGCAGGAGGTTCAGAGTTAGAGAAGAGATGTGATGACAGAAGCAGTGGCTGTAGTGATGCTTTGAAAAAGGAAGAACGCCAAGAGAGAAGGAATGTAGATGGCCTCTAGAATCTAGGAAAAGCAAGGAAACCAATTATCCTCTGCCTCCAGAAGGAACGCAGTTCTGTCCATAACTTGATCTCAGTGCTTAAGACCCAGTTCAGACTTCTGACCTGCAACTCTCTAAAATAACAAGTATGTGTTGTTCTAAGCCACTAAGGTTGTGATAATTTGTTACCATAGCAATAAGAAACTAACACAGATTCCTTTTAATATCTTTTTTTTTTAATGTTTGTTTATTTTTGAGAGAGATAGAGCACACGCGGGGGAGGGATAAAGAGGGAGGGAGACACAGAATTGGAAGCAGGCTCCAGGCTCTGAGCTGCCAGCACAGAGCCCGATGAAGGGCTCGAACCCACAAACTGTGAGATCATGACCTGAGCCGAAGTCTACTGCTTAACTGAGTCACCCAGATGCTCCTCCCCCGCTTTTTTAAAGAAACTAACACAGATTCTTAGTAAAAGAGTAAATGAATGTCTATTTTGGTGACTTCCAATAATCTAAAGTAGCTTAAGTATTAAAATTTGCTGTTAAAGTAACATTTTTAATTACACAATACAGTTAATGGTATGCAAACTCCTGAGTGCATTTCTATATTTTACTAGTTAAACCAATGGTAGCATGCTGAATTTACATAGCTTATGCTCAGAAAATAATACCAGAAGGTACAATTGTAGCTAATCATACCCTTCAGTATTTAAGTTAGTATCAGGAGTACACTGTGGTTGCTAGTATGGCTTTTATATACCCCAATAAATTGTTTTATAACTTCATAACAGTTGCCAGTCTTTTGTATTTACTGCACTAAAGCTTCTTCATGTTTGTCAGGAAATACATAACTAGTCATAAGGAAGACTTTTCATTAAGCTCCTGTGCTCAGTTACAAGCGTGTAGCCTTGCCAAAAAAGAATCTAATATACATAATTCCAAAATAACAAGATAACATTTAGGAAGTTAATATGCACTTGGTAGTTTACAAAATATTCTTTTATATGGAAAGCTCTGAAATAAAGTGTTTACCTGAAAGTCACTGGGCACTTGTCAGAAAGTCTAGAGAAATACAATTTTCAGAACAAATGATTAAAGAAAATTAATTCAATCAGCCTTTACCGAATAATAAATGAAAATAAGGTATTCGTTACATTCTCATCTGTGCCAGTGGTAAAGCAGTTCATTTAAAAACAACCATCAAATGTAACACATCCATTAAAGAACACAGGCGCTGTATAAAGAAGATACATAATTTTTGTAATGACGATTTCTAGTGATGTGACCCTGCTTCACAACACACTGATTGTGACTGCAGATAGCTGAAAATGTGACCCTCACTCTCCACTGGGCAGTGCTGGGACAACTAATAAAATGGCATTTTTATCCAAATAAAATTCATAACAAGTACTAATCGCAAACATCATCATTATCTGCCTCAGACTATTCATTTTTTCTTATGCTTAGAATCTCATAGTGTTCCTGCTTCCTCATTCTCTCAATTTTGTCCTACTTTAAAGTCAGTTGAGCCTAAGAAGAATTGAAGATGACAAAGGAATCAGACAAAATGTTCCTCGTAATTGTAACTGACAATCTAATAGAGAATCTAGGCCACCCTTCTAGGACTGTGACGAGACCATTGCATTTATGTAGAGTTCAGAGTCCATTTCTTTATTAAAGCTGCTCACCGGGCCAGTAATTCCATGGTGTTCACATGTCAATTAACCCCAAATAATAGGCTGCAACAATTTGTTTAGGTCTTACTCTTTCTGGTTATGTGGCGGCTTTTATTCTTGAAAATAAATTGCAATAGTATGAAAGGAAGAATAGCAGAAAGGTGGAAGAGGGAATGGGAAAGAGGAGAGAAAAATCACCTTACTCTCCAGGTTAATTTTTTTTTTCTGAAATGTCCTTCGGCATGGCTGATTTAGGAGTTACGTATTTATGACTTAAATATTAGTGCATTAGTATGGTCACATTTTTCTACTAAAAAAGTCATTTTCTAATTTATCACTTATATTTCAGAACTAAGTATGATAAATACTAAAATAATTTTACATATGCAGACATTTGCATAAGTGATTGTGAAAGATTAGCAAGGCTTCATGAATTTCCTTCATTATTTAACTACAACTGAGTGTCCAGTCTTAGGCGGTAAAAGAATGAGTGAACATGTGCGTGTGTGCGTGTGTGCGGCTTTGAAAATAGATCCATTCATTAATGTATTAATTTATTCTACAAATATTTAAATATTTAGAGAAAGACTAATTTACATAATAGGTCACTGTATAATCATTACAAAGGATTCCCAAGAAAATGTTATTTTAGATTTACAAACACTTTACTGACTGCATCCATAGTGATAGATTTAGAATCATTTTTATCTCCAGTGTTAGAATAATAAACGTTAATTCTAACCTATTAGATATTTCAGGCTGCTTAAATTATGAGACTGCTCAAATGTCTATATTTAACTTACGTATATATTTAAATTAATGCTGAAAAGAGATAAACTTGTTTACTTTTCTAATAAAATATGATAGAAAATGACAATATAAAAATATTAATGTAAACATAAAAGAATATATTGAATCTGAATTGTAAAAAATGTACTGTAAAAAATATTGAGTCATATATATGGTAGTATTTTTTATGCTAGTGCCATTAAAATATGTATCTAAAACAACAAATTTATGTACTTATTTTTAAAAATTTACTTATTATGTTGAGAGGAGGAGAGAGAGAGAACAATGTACAAGTGGGGTAGGTACAGAGACGGGGGGGTGGGGGGCCATGTAGAGAATCCCAAGCAGGCTCTTTGCTGTCAGCACAGAGCCCTATGGGGGGCTCAATCTCACGGACAGTGAGATCATGACCTGAGCTGAGATCAAGAGCCAGACACTTAACTAAGCCACCCAGTTGCCCCCAAAACAGTAAGTTTAAATAGGCATAAAAAATATAGCATTTGGGTGCCTGGGTGGCTCATTCAGTTAAGCATCTGACTTCAGCTCAGGTCAGGATCTCCTGGTTTGTGAGTCCAAGGCTCAAGTCCGACTCTGTGCAGGCAGCTCTGAGCCTACTTTGGATTCTGTGTCTTCATCTCTCTCTGCTCCTCCCCTGCTTGCATTCTGTCTATCTCTTTCAAAAATAAACAAACATTTAAAAATACGGATAGCGTTAACTGCAACCTTGACCTTTCAATATTTTACGTTTATTTTATCTCAATATAGTCTTTTAACTAATTTTTACTTGGTAAGTATGTGTTTGATTTGATACCAAATTGGGCAGTCCAAGATAGGGTTTAAAAAAACAACTAGAAAATAAAGTAACAGCTGATTTAGTAAGTATAAAAAAAACTGTACATATTTAGGAGTTTCATTTTTCATTGCTAACAAGGAATTCTCTTTACCCAAGTTAAGAAAATAGGGGGGAAATGTATGCAGCATTCTGTGGAGTTGTTGGCAAGGAGGTGAGAGGGGTGATTTTTTAAAATACAGGACATTTTATGCTCTAATTTTCCTTCCTGAAAATACTTGACCTTTCAAAAATTTGCATAATGAATTCGGGTGTTGTCTTGATGGTTTGTTTCCTTTGAAATATTTCAGGAGCAATTCTCATTTCATCTGAAGATTTTCTCCTATTATTAGCTTTGAACAACCTCAAATAGAACATGGGGATGACTTCCTTGATTTTAGCTGTGACGTAGGGATTTTAATCTTTTTTAAATTGTTCTATAGCACCTTCTGATAGAAAATATGTCTACATATATGGTCTATTTCCGCTTAGTGTTACTTAAGCAAGTAAGAAACCTTATCACAGCTATCCTTTTTACCCAGACTCTGTGTTCAGGCTTATTGAAGGGTGATGGGGATATATTCGAGTCTCATCCTTCCCCACTAAAGAAAAAGTTCTCATAGATGTTTTTTTCTTCTCTTATGTCATTAAGTTTTATTCATTTTTAGATTCCTGTTTTCTCTAGGTATTTATAGTCTGGTAGGCTGAATATTTTCGGTTCCCCCCAACCCCATTTTTCTATTAATTAAATTAGGCAGCAAATACTAGAGCTGCCTTTTGAGTGGAATTGGCTTTGTAGGATACAGCAGTTACAAACAGTCTTCCATGACCAATTTATTTCCTAAAAAAGTGCCACGTTCTTGGGCACTTCAGCATCTGCTCATTCACACTGACCCAAATCCTTAATATGGCTGGTTACCTGAAATGCCTTTGCCACAGCTTGACAATTCTTTTCTATCTTCTCTGACCTCTTCTCCTCAGGGCTACAGCATTCACTGATGTTCCAGATGGAGTAGCACACATCTCTGGCATCCACATTCGACTGACTTACTCTCTAATCCCTTGAGATTGTCCTCACATCTCCAATGTTCCTAGGTCCAACAGCACTTACAGTAAAAGACAAGTAAGGGGAAACTGGTAGTTTACGGTTCCTATTAATTGTCAGGAGCATTATGAAATGTCATGACTAAGTTTTTGTTAAGCCTATTAGCTAACTGTAGGCAATCAAGAAGATGGATGTTTCTAGATTTCTGAAAAGCAAGCTACATAGACAACATTTAACATTATAACTTTTAAAACCTACCATTTAAGTTTATTTATTTACTTTGAAGGGGGGGAGGGGAGAAAAAGAGGAAGAGAGAAGTTGGAAGCTCAACCAACTGAACCACCCAGGTGCCCGTAGAAAGAATCCCAAGCAGGTTCCACACTGGCAGTGAGGAGCCCAGTGCAGGGCTCAAACTCACAAACTGTGAGATCATGACCTGAGCCGAAATCTGGAGTCAGACCTTAGCAGGATTCTCACACAGAGAGTCGTCACACGGAGGCTTTTCTTTCCAGGAAGCGACTTTATTCCTACCGGCAGGGCTCAGTTGGGTTCATACCCAAAGAACTGAGCCCCGGATATCAAATGGCATAATTTTTTATACATTTTGTATTTCTTTGTCTCTCATATATGATAACAGACAAACATGCAGTCTGATTAAGTGGTCTCATGTTACAAGGTCATGAGGGATTGTCAGATATGTGTATAGCCAGGTTGCCTTGAGGGTTTTTTTTTTGTTTTTTTTGTTTTTGTTTTTGTTTTTCCCACTCTTTAGGAAGGGGACCCTACCACAAGACACTTAACCAACTGAGTCATCCAGGCGCCCCTAAAACCTACCTTAAAATAACTCTTAAATATGAAAAAGAGTCATAGAGAAGAGATAATGGAATTAGTTTATTTCACTTTAAGGGGTATTAAATTTTTTTCTAAGTATCTTCCTTATTGCTATAGTGAATACAAGGATATGTAAGATATAATACCTCTACTGAAAAAGTTTATATTCTAGCCAGGGATATACAACCAACATTTATGAATGATTAAGTTAAAATACAAAGCAGTCCATTTCATAACACTTAATCTTGTAAAGAGAGAGATATATGTAATTCTTAGGAGTTTGGGAAATTTCTTTTTTTTTTTTAAGCTTATTTATTTTGAGAGAGAGCACTGGGAGGGCAGAGAGAGAGAGGAAGAGACAGAATCCCAAGCAGGCCCTGTGCTGTCAGCAAATTGGTGAGATGATGTCCTAGGCTGAAATCAAGAATCAGACAATTAACCAGCTGAGCTACCCACGCACTCCTGATTTTTTTTTAATCATAAGGACAATGGGATAGAAGAATTAGCAGAGACTTTAGGAATAATTTAGTCAAGGTCCTCCATTTTGCATGGGTTAGAAAGTATGCACAGAGGTGAGGCGACTTGCCCAATGACACAGACCAGCTGAGTTCATTATTTCTACATCTACTATCTTAATTCCTACCTGAGGGCTCTATTATAGCCTACGTTCTTGTTAACCAAAATAATCTATTCTTGTATATTAGAATGGCAATCTAAATAGTTCCTGCTGAGTTATCTTAGGTAATCTTAGTAACAGCCCCGGTTAAATATTATATACTAAATCACACATAATACTTGCTTTCCTGGGATTTATAAGGCTGGTGGCAAGTGGGACCCATTGACGCAGTTGTTCTTAGAAGGCTGAGAAGTGACTCATGTATGCTCAGGAACATCTCCGTCAGCAAGCAGCTGGCTTCACCGCTCTTCTTCTCTGAAGCTTAAACCCCTTTGGTTTTGCTGTAGCCAAAACTCTTGTCAAAGCCTAAAGCTACAGAGGCGCTGTCAACACTTCACTACAATTTTGGCCTCGGAGAAGAAAAATATGCTCTACTGTCTTTGTAATTTTTTAAAAGCTATGCAAATGAAATAAAAAGCCGAATTAAATCCTTTTTGTGTATTCAAAAGCCAAAGTACATACTGAATATCCTGTATTTTAAAATATTGTGTTTCTTGCGCTAGTGACAAATGATAAACTAAGACGATAAGGTCAGTCGATTAAAAGCAAAACGACTTAATTTTCTTTCTTAACAACTGCTCCCACAATAAATTGGTTACTAACATGTTATTCCTATGTGATGTGTGAATTAACTTTTATACTTAACATACAATGAAGTCTAAGATTTAATGCAAAGGAGAGTTGTACAAAATTTTATATAGAGGTATGTGAATAGTTTAAAAATGAACTTAACCTATTTAGCTGATTATGATCACAGAGTCCTTCTCCTTTTTATTTTAAATCAGAATTTCAAACTACTGAGGCTACAGCATCCAGGAAATACTCAATGTCTGAACATCAAGAATCACTGAAGGACAAGAATTCTATGGACCAAGCACATTTATGCAAATCAACATGTGATTGGTTTGTTTTCAAATACCAAAGTTAGTAGTTTTATATTTTGATATAATGGTTGTGGTAGGAGGCAGAAATAGATCTCACAAGGTGCAGAAGGGCTTCATTCCTCCTGATGGTTCTAAGGAAGAATCTGTTTTCTTGCCCTTTCCGGCTTCTATAGGCTGCCAGCATTTCATGGCTTGTGGCCTTCTTCCATCTTCAAAACCAACAACACTGGTTGTCTTTCTCATGGTGCATCAATTAGACACTGACTCTTCTGCTTCCTGCTTCACTCTTATGGGCCATTAGGCCAACCAAATAATCTTCAATTTCAGTTACCTTTGCCCAGTAACATAGCATACTCACAAGTTCCAGGGATGGGTATGTAGACATTTGAAGGACCATTACTCTGCCTACCACACTTCTCTAGAGCCTCCAGAAAGAAATGCAGCCCTGCAGGCACCTTGATTTTAGACCAGTACTTTGGTCAATTCAGACTTCCAACACTTAGAACTGCAACGAAATAAATGTGTATTGTTTAAGCCATGAAGTGTGTGGTAATTTATTTCAGCAGCAATAAGAAAATAATATAGTTGTGATGAAGGAAAGAGATTTAGACACCAGAATTTGTATCCAACCATAGTAAGAACCTCCTTGGAAATATTCAGTAAGCCAGAGGGATTCAGGCATTTTATGCACTTTAAGCATAAAGCTTCTAGAGTGTTAAAGCCAAGTAATTGGAAAGGGGAAAAAATAGTGTACAAAAGAGAATTGTCAGTAGACCAGGAGACAGATATTACCCTATGCCAACTATCTCAAAATGTGCTCCTTCGAGTATTAGTGTTCTGTGAGATATTGATAGGCTTCCAGGAAAAAGAAAAGTTATCCAATAGCAAATATTCTGAAAAAAAATTTTTGTGTGTCTTAATAAACCCAAGACTGTATTATGTTTACATGCATTGGGAATATTCAAATGGATGTGTAGTGTTTCAAAAACTTTTTGACTGTGTACTTTACTTTTTCTGCTAACACATAATTCTCCTCAGCATAACAAGGGATGGTGCAGGGGGCTTGGTATATTGGATATTCTATTAATGCTGACATTCAAATAGTAAATATCTCTGGCCATCTGATTTCATAAACTTAATGAGAAATGAATGTACCTATCCAATTAGACAACTGAAAAGCAGCTCACTAATTCAACAACAAATGTATACTGAACATTCCCTATAGGCATAAGTTCCTTTAATAAGTGTTACAAAGAAGTAAACTAGTCCATGAAGCCACTATAGTCCAGTGCTTACCCAGATAAAACTGGAGAACTCTTTGGTTTGTGGCCATTCTTCAGTGAAAACCATGAAAATCTGTGTAAAACTAGACTGTTCTCTCAATTCCAGTCAACCCACTGCTTCCTGTTGAGGCACTTCTACAGTGGTGTCAGCACTCAGGGTTGGCTCTCCTTCAGAGGCCCAATTTATAGGACTTGGCGTCTCAGGTACAGCCATAAAGTAAAGGAGAGAGAAGAAAACCACCATGAGAAAAGTTATGGACAAGGTTGAAGTAAATAAATGGGGTTGAAATAGGAAGGCATATTGATCTTTGTCTACAAAATAATATAATATGATTGTAAATAAGGTATATACACATCATTTGAAAGTACACAAAAGGAGTTGTGTGATGAGAAAATAAGTACATAGTTCAGGAAGTGAATTCTAACAGAAATTAGAAGGGAAACAATGTGTGTAAAATGTTCTGGAAACACTGATATATTACTTGAATCTTGTGGGTTTTCGTTTTCAGAAGAGGGAAAAAGGTATTCCTAGGTGAGGGAACATGAGAAAAATGTGGATGTAGGAGAGAGAAATACATTTGGACTTCAGTTAATCATGCAAGAGAACACTGTCTAGCATTAATCAAGTTTCTTCTATATTTATTTTGAGTGAACACCATTAATCATTTTCTTAAGATAGGTCATTATTAGTGTGTGTGTCTCTGTGTATGGGGGGGGAGGGGAGGGAAAGGAGGAGGGAGAGATGCAAGGTAGCGAGGACCCCGTGGCCAAATTCCAGAAAAAAAATTAAGCCATAGACAAAAGTCAACATAGGCAGTGTAACTTCTCCCTTTAAGTCATTTGCCAATTTTAAAGCAGAAGCTAAGGGACTAGGAAAATGAACACAAAATAATAGCTGAGTGGTTGAGAGGCTGAGTATAGCTTGTGGCAGCATCATGAGTCTTGGAGGACAAAGAATGCCATCTGGACTCCCAAAGGAAGAGAGACCCTTGTAAACACCACAGATTTTATGTTGAACATTTGGAGGACCACCCCTGAAGAATAAAAGTAATCCAGAAATAGATCCACCTGTACCAAGTATGAAGCCCAGATTCAAATAAGTATATTTGGGGATTACAGTAATCTTGCCCTGCTCATAGGCCTGTCAGAAATAGAAGTAAATCCTTGGTGTGTTTGGGTGGCTCAGTGGGTTAAGCGTATGACTTCAGCTCAGGTAATGATCTCAAGGTTTGTGGGTTCAAGCCCTGAAAGTCAGGCTCTGTGCGGACAGCTCAGAGCCTGGAGTCTGCTTCAGATTCTGTGTCTCTTCTCTCTCTGCCCCTCCCCCATTCATGCTTTGTCTCTTTCTCTTTCAGAAATAAACATTAAAAAAAATTAAAAAAAATAAATAGAAGTAAATTCTCAAACCATCTCTAAATTTTTATATGCAATATCTAACATTCAGTCAAAACTTGTCAGTTATAAAAGGAGTGACGATCACATTACAACAAGCCAAGAAAACAATAAACAGTCTAACAAAAATTCAAATATAAGAGTTATCCGACATGGATTTAAAATATCTGTGATTAATATATTGAAAAACTATATGACAAAAGGAAAAATTCAGTACAAAATTAACTACAAAATAAGAAATAGGAATTGTAAAATTTTAAATAAAGATAGCTAAAATTAAAAACTCAATAGATGCTCGTCTTAGCAAAAGCAGAATACACATAGTTGAAATAAGAATAAAAGAGGAATCAGGAATAAAACTGGATTAGAGCATGGAGAACAAAAATGATGAAAAATAGAGAAAAGAACATGAGACATATAGAATATGGCAAAGTGTTCTAACTAAATGGAATTTGAGTATGAGACAGAGAACAGAGAGAGAATAGAGGAAGCAATATTTGAAGTTATAATGGCTGGGAATCTTCTACAAGTGACAGAGGATGCCATATAGGAGAGTGTTAATACGGCAGACCTGATCCTTTGAAGAGCCTGCTTGCAGGCCTCTTACATGGCTGGTGTCTGGGAATTTGGCTTTTGAAACACTCTCTAATGTTCCTGCTATGTCTGCCTGCTTAGAATATACAAACAATGTGATTGATGGTGAACACTTGCTTTCCTTCTGGAAATCTCAGATTTTGGTGGTCAGAGAGTGCCTATGTCCCCAGTCCCTAACAGAAAGTTTGAAATCTGAATTTCACCCTGGCTTCCCTGGACAGAAATATTGCATGCATACTGCTTCATTTTCACTGCTAAAGAAAGGAGTATGCCAGTGTGACACTGCCTGGGCTGGAGGTGAGAGAGAGCAGAACATAGAAAACACGTGTCTGAGTTTCTCCAAACTCTGCCTTATGTGCATTTTCCTCTTACTGATTTCTATTCATTCTTACTGTGCCAGTGTAATAAATCTTTTTCATGACTACACCTATATATGTTGAATCGTATGAGTCTCCCTAGCAAAGCACCAAATAGAAGAGTGGGCTTGAGATTCTCTAAACAACTACTTACAATGCAACAAAGTCCTCAATACCAAACAGGATAAGTAGAAAGAAGATTCTATCCAAGTACATCATAATAAAAACGTAGAAAAACAAAGGCAAAGAAAACATTTTAAAGGCAATGACAGGGAAAAGACACATTACTTTCAGAGGAGAAATATCACATCCACAGTTGGCTTTAGCACATGCAATGGTATTCAGAAAAAATTGGGATAAAATATTCAAAATGCTAAAAAAAATCCAAACTATTAATTCAGAAATGTATATCCAGAGAAATAGCCTTCAAAAACATAGGATAACTCCTTTGTGTTCTACCTGCAAAATAAGACGTTACATCTTGTTTCCCAAGTCAAAAGTAGTACTGTGGCAAGTGCCTATAATGAAGGGCTAGCACTTTTCAGAACCACTGTAATTGATGGCGGTTATATTTACAAGAAGCAACAAGCCACTGCTTTCACTGCAACAACTGTCGGTAAGATAAACTTAAAAATAAAATTAAAGACACAAGTATATTATATATAAATGAAGATAACTGAATAAGCGTAAATCCCAGAGAGGGAAGAGCCCTTCCCAGGGAAGATGAGACCAGTAGTCAGTTCCTTCCTTTTTTGCCAACCCTGGGCAACCATTGATTATCAGGCTTGACTTAGGCAAAAGGAGAAATAGAACGCAACAGAATTTATGACTAAGTACGCTGCCATAATGGAATAGAATCTAGAGAATCACTGGTAAGTAATAGCATCAGTTTTCCCCCACAGGATATTTGTTGAGGGCCAAAGAGGCATGAGAGACTAGAGAGCTGGTTTAGAGATGTAGAATGAGATTTCCCATAAAGGAACAAAACGATGTTAGGAAAAGAGGTTACAACAAATGTATGACAGGTCTCTTTGTTTCTCAACACGCTTTGCATTTTTAATTATTTGAAATGTGAGGATAAAGAGTCAACTTCAAAACACCCAGTAGGGCTGAAATTTCAAAAAGGTAGACAAAGAGAATGATCAGATTCAACCAAAAACAGGAAAGGTTGCAGTACAGGGCATAAAAGTAGAATATTCTTCTGCAGCCATACAATGCTTAAGAAATCTAGTTGCCATGAGAAGGAGAGTCTCCAAAGGCACATAATAATTCTCAGTTACAAGATTTTAAAGGTGGGCTGAAACTAACTGAAGTTGCAACTGAGTCACCACCTAGCTGAACATCTGATTAGACTGAAGTATTAGCCTTTCACAGTATCTGTATAAAAGAAAAAATGTTCTAGGAATAATTGATATCACCTTCTATCTCTATGGGTATTTGGTATAATATCATACTATCCATTAGGAGACATGAGAAAATTCATGAACTGTGATAGATAATCCAAAGGAAAAAAAGTATACCATATAATCAAACCCAATGGTTATTCATATCTTAGGACTACCGAACAAGGACTTGAAAGAACACCATTAACAATATATTAAAGATAATAAAGGAAATGGGAAAAGAAATTAAAAAGATGCAGAATCTCTTTAAGAGATCATAAAAAATCGTAGGACAACAAATAAGACAGCCTAGAAGAAATGGATAAATTCCTGGAAACATATTCACTTTCCACAAGTCAATCAGGAAGAAATAGAAAATTTGAACAGATGAATTACCAGCAATGAAATTGAATTCATTAAAAACAAACAAACAAACAAACAAACCTCCCAATAAACAAAAATCTAAGACCAGATGGCTTCAGAGGTGAATTCTAATGAACATTTAAAGAAGAGTTAGTAACTATTCTTCTTGAACTATTCCAAAAACTACAAGAGGAAGAAAAGCTTCCAAATTCATTCTATAAGGCCAGCATTACCCAGATACCAAAACCAGAGAAAGGCATTACGAGAGAGAGAGAGAGAGAGAGAGAGAGAGAGAGAGAACGAATGAACTACAGGTCAATCTTTCTGATGAACCTAAATTCAAAAATCCTCAACAAAATATTAACACAACAAATTCAACAATACTGCAAAAAAAATAATTTACTACAACCAAGTGTAGTAAATAAATGTAATGCACCACATCAATAAGAGAGAGGATAAAGACCATATGATCATTTCAATAGATGTAGACAAGGCATTTGACAAAGTACAACATTCATTCATATAAAAACTCTCAACAAAGTGGGTTTAGTGGGAACTTACTTCAACATATTAAATATCATATATGAAAAACCCATAGCTACATCATCCTTAATGGGGAAAAACTGAGAGCTCTTCTCCTAAAGTCAGCAACAAAACAAGTATATCCACTCAGTACTTTTTATTTTTTATTATTTTTATTTTTTTAAATGTCTTTATTTATTTTCGAGAGAGATACAGAATACTAGTGAGGGAGGGGCAGAGAGAGAGGGAGACACAGAATCTGAAGCAGGCTCCAGGCTCTGAGCTGTCAGCACAGAGCCCAATGCAGGGCTTAAACTCACAAACTATGAGATCATGACCTGAGCCGAAGACAGACACTCAACTGACTGAGCCATCCAGGCACCCCTATTCAGTACCTGGAAGTCCTAGCCACAGCAATCAGACAATAAAAAGAAATAAAAGGCATCTAAATTGGTAAGGAAGAATGAAAACTTTAATATTTGCAGATGAGATGACACTATATATAGAAAATCCTAATGACCCCATCAAAAAAGCTATTAGAGCTGATAAATAAATTCAGTAAGGTAGCAGATTACAAAATCAATACACAGAAATTGTTGCATTTCTATACACTAATAAAGAAGGAACAGGAAGAGAAAATAAGAAAAACAATCCCATTTACAATTGCAACAAAAATAAAATACCAAGTAATAAATTTAACCAGGGAGCTGAAAGACCTGTACTCCAAAAACTATAAAACACTGATGAAAGAAATTGAAGATGAGACAAAGAAATGGAAAGATATTCTATGTTCATGGATTGGGAAAACAAATATTGTTAAAATGTCCATACTACCCAAAGCAATCTACAGATTTAATGCAATCTCTATTAAAACAATAATATTTTTCACAAAACTAAAAAAAAAAATTATCTTAAAATTTGTATAGATCCACAAAAGACCCCAAATAGCAAAGAAATATTGAAAAAGAACAAAACTGGAGGTATCACAATCCTAGATTTCAAGCTATACTATAAAGCTGTGGTAATCAAAACAACATGGTACTAGCACAAAAATAAACACATAGATCAATGGAACAGAATACAACTTTGAAACAACCATGCTTATATGGTCAATTAATCTTTGACAAAGGAAGAGTGAATATACAATGGAAAAAAGACGATCTCTTCAACAAATGGTTTGGGGAAACTGTACAGTTACATGCAAAAGAATGAAATGGGACCATTTTCTTACACCATAGCCAAAAAACCTCAAAATCATTAAAGACCTAAACGTGAGACTTGAATCCTTAAAATTCCTAGAAGAGATCATAGGTACTAATTTCTGTGACATTGGCCATAGCATTTTATTTCTAGATATGTCTCCTGAGGCAAGGGAGGAAAAGCAAAAACAATTAGGACTACACCAAAATAAAAACTTCTGCACAGTGAAGGAAACTATCAACAAAACTAAAAGACAACCTTTTGAATGGTAGAAGACATTTTCTAATGACATATATGATAAAGGGTTAGTATCCAAAATATGTAAATAATTCATTGAATTCAACACCAAAAAAACAAATAATCCAGATTAAAATGTGCAGAACACATGGACATTTCTCCAAAGACCTACAGATGGCCAACAGACACGTTAGAAGAACCTTGACATCAGTCATCATCAGGGAAATGCAAATCAAAACCACAATGAGATATTACCTCATATCTGTCACTATAGCTAAAATAAAAAAAATACAAGGAACAAGTATTGGTAAGGATGTGGAGAAAAAGAAATCCTATGCACTGTTGGTGGGAATGCAAACTGGTGTAGCCGCTGTGAAAACAGTATGGAGTTTTCTCAAAAAATTTAAAATAAACCTACCATATGATCCAGAAACTACTGGGTATTTACCCAAAGGATACAAAAGAATTCAGAAAGATATATATGCCCCTAGGTTTATTGCAGCATTATTTATAATCAAATTATGGAAGCAGCCCAAGTGTCCATTGATAGATAAATGGATAAAGAAAATGTGGTATATATACATTTAATGGAATATTGCTCAGCCATAAAGAAGAATGAAATCTTGCCATTTCAACAACATGGATGGAGCTAAAGAGTGTAATGCTAAGCAAAATATGTCAGAGAACAACAAATACCATATGATGTCACTCTTATGTGCAATGTAAGAAACAAAATGAATGGACAAAAATAAAAGAGACATACCCAAAAATAGACTCTTTTAAATGTCTAATTTAATTTTGAAAGAGAGAAAGAGAGAGAACTAGCAGGGGGAGGGACAGAGAGATAGGACAAAGAATCCCAAGCAGGTTCCATGCTGTCAGCCTGGAGCCCAACGCGGGGCTCCATCTCATGAACCATGAGATCATGACCTGAGACAAAATCAAGAGTTGGACGCTTAACTGACTGAATCACCTAGGTGTCCCCCCAAAACAAACCCTTCCCTATGAAGAATTGATGGTTACCAGAGGGCAGGTGGACAGGAGAGAGATAAAAAATGAAGGGGATTAAAAGAACACACTTATCATGATGGACACTGAGTAATGCATAGAATTGTTGAATCACTATATTGTACACTTGAAACTCATATATAACTGCATGTTAACTATACGGGAAATAAAATTTAAAAATAGACAATGTCAGATAATGAGAATATATAAACATTATAAAATATATTTTACAAAACTAAAAAATAGCATGAAATAATCCATTAGATGAATGAACAGCAGATCAAACAAAAAGCAACACTAGCAAACACTAAGGTAAAAACTAAAAGAACAGAACCTATGTAAGAGAATTTGAAGGTAGTGAAATGATCTTACATATATATATATATATATATATATATATATATATATATATATAATTGGAAGGGTTAGAAAGAAAGGAATGGAAAATATGGTGTCAAAATATTTTAAGTAATAGTTGTCAATAATTTTCAAAATTTCACTTTAAAAGACAAACAATATATTCAAGTAACTCAGCAAATACAGGAAGATAAAATCAAAGAAAATGCATCAGAATAAAAGCGTAAAAATCAACGGCAAGGAGAAAATTATACATACAGCCAAAGATAAAAGATCCATTACATACAAAGGAACAAGAACACCTATGGTAGATCTCTTTATGAAAAGATGCAAATTTTTGCCAACACAGAATTCTATTCCCAGGAAGAGTAAGAAACAAAGGAGGAATTGTGGAGGGTTAACAGATGGGACAAAGGAAAACAAATACACCGACAATAGATTTAACCCAAATACATCAGTAGTTAAATTAATCTTGAGAAATAAGAAAGCTGGAGGTATCACAACCCCAGATTTCGGTATATACTGCAGAGCTGTAGTAATGAAAGCAGTGTGGTACAGGCACAAAAATACACACATAGATCAATGGAACAGAATACAGAGTCCAGAGTCCACTCAGGCTTACCTAATGAGAACTATATCTGAAGGGTCACTTCATCAAGAAGACAATAATTCCAAGTCTGTATGTATCAAATAACACAGCTTCAAAATGTATGAAGCAAAATGTAACAGAATCAAAAAAGAAATAGAGAAATTCACAATTCTGGTTAGAGATTTCACTACTCCTTGTTCAGTAGTTGATGTAAAACCAGTGGATGTAAGAGCAGTATAAAGACATAAAATCAAACAATAATATAGAATATTTGATCAACACTATTAACTGATGCACCTAGGTGGCTCAGTCTGTTAACTGCTTGACTCTTGATTTTGGCTCAGGTCATGATAGCTCAATTTGTGAGATGGAGCTCAAGACACTGGGCTCTGCACTAACAGCAAGGAGCCTGCTTGGGGTTCTCTCTCTCTCTCTCTCTCTCTCTCTCTCTCTCTCTCTCTCTCTCGATCTCTCTCTCTCTCTCCTCCTTTGTGCTCTTTAGTGCTCATGTGCTCTCTCACTCTTTCTCAAAATAAACTTAAAAAAATACTATTCACCAAATTGACATAGTATTTAAGCTTTATATCCAGTAACTGCAGAATATATATTTTTCAAGAAAACATGACTTAATTATGAAAATGGACCATAAGCTTGGATACAAGATAGTCCTCAATAAATCTCAAAAATTTCAAACATTTAGAGAATGTTCTCTGACCACAGAGGAGTTAAACTAAAAAAGAAAACAATAAAGATAGAAAATATCAAAATATATGGAATTTAAACATGGTTCTAAAAAACTCGTATTAGAGAAGAAATCAAAATGGAAATTAAAACTTTTGAACTGCATGAAATTAAAATTAAAACATGCCATAATTGTGAAATATAACTATACCAGATCTTAAAGTGAAATATAGACTTAAAGCAAGTAGAGTCAGGGGATGGGTTAAATAGGTGAAAGGGATTAGGGAGCGCACTTGCTATGATGAGCTCCTGATGGCGTATGCAAGTGTTGAATCACTGTATTGTGTGCCTGAAACTAATATTACACTGTAAACTAACTGGATTTTAAATAAAAACTTAAGAAAAAAAAAGGAAGGTAGTTTCTGGCCAACAAGAACCGCCTGTAAGATTCTAGAGTTTTATGGGCAAGGGTTGCCAAAATAAATTCTCTCCTGAGTACTTAAAAAATGTGTATATTAGAAAAGAATAAATTTAAAAAGCAATAGGGTACATTTCCATATCAAGAAGCAAAATTCTAGCTACTAGTTTTTCTAGGTTCTGGAAAAATAGTAAATTGAAACCCAAGAAAGTATAAAAATGAATATCCTAAAGATAAGGACATCAGTCAATTAAGAAGAAAAATATGAAATGAAAAACTAAGGAAACCAAGAGTTAGCTCTTTGAAAACACTAACTAAATTGATCAATCTTAGCAACACAGGCTAAGAAAAAAAAGAAAAAGCTAAAGCAGTAACATCAAGAAAGAAAAAAAGCAGGGTCACTACAGTTGCTATAGATGTAATAATTTTAATTTTTTTAATTTAAATTTTTTTAAATTTACATCCAAATTAGTTAGCCTATAGTGCAACGATTTCAGGAATAGATTCCTTAGTGCCCCTTCCCCAATTAGCCCATCCCCTCCTGCCACAACCTCTCCAGTAACCCTCAGTTTGTTCTCCATATTTATGGGTCTCTTCTGTTTTGTCCCCTTCCTGTTTTTATATTATTTTTGTTTCCCTTCCCTTATGTTCATCTGTTTTGTCTCTTCAAGTCCTCATATGAGTGAAGTCATATGATTTTTGTCTTTCTCTAATTTCATTTAGCATAATACCCTCCAGTTTCATCCACATAGTTGCAAATGGCAAGATTTCATTCATTTTGATTGCCAAGTAATACTCCATTGTGTATATACACCACATCTTCTTTATCCATTCATCCATCAGTGGACATTTGGGCTCTTTCCATACTTTGGCTATTGTTCATTAGTGCTGCTATAAACACGGGGGTTCATGTGTCCCTTCAAAACAGCACACCTGTATCCCTTGAATAAATGCCTAGCAGTGCAATTGCTAGGTCGTAGGGTAGTTCTATATTTAGTTCTTTGAGGAATTTCCATGCTGTTTTCCAGAGTGGCTGCACCAGCTTGCATGCCCACCAACAATGCAAAAGAGATCCTCCTTCTCCGCATACTCGCCAACATCTGTTGTTGCCTGAGTTGTTAATGCTAGCCATTCTGACAGGGGTAAGGTGGTATCATTTAAAATTAAAAAAAAAATTTTTTTTTTCAACGTTTATTTATTTTTGGGACAGAGAGAGACAGAGCATGAACGGGGGAGGGGCAGAGAGAGAGGGAGACACAGAATCGGAAACAGGCTCCAGGCTCCGAGCCATCAGCCCAGAGCCTGACGTGGGGCTCGAACTCACGGACCACGAGATCGTGACCTGGCTGAAGTCGGACGCTCAACCGACTGCGCCACCCAGGCGCCCCTCATTTAAAATTTTTTTAATGTTTTTATTTATTTTTGAGACAGCAAGAGACAGAGCATGAGCAGGGGAGAGGCAGAGAGAGGGAGACACAGAATCTGAAGCAGGCTCCAGGCTCCGAGCTGTCAGCACAGAACCTGATGTGGGGCTCGAACTCACAGACTGTGAGATCGTGACCTGAGCTGAAGTCGGATGCTTAACTGACTGAACCACCCAGGAGCCCCTAGTTGCAATCAATTTAAAAATGGATATTATAAAAATTATATGCCAATATACTGGAAAAATTAGGTAAAATGGAAAAAATTCCTTGAAAACACAACTTAGCAAACTCACAAAAATAGAGAAATGTCAGTGGCCCTCTAGTTATTAGACTAATTGAGCTTGTAAATAAAATATTTACCACCAAGAAAACTCTAGGCCCCAGAGAGCTTTAATATTGAGTGTTCACTCACAATTTATAGTAGAAACAAAACAATGGTATATGGTATATGAACTCTTTCAGGAGAACAGGCAGATAGTAATAGTCATAACTGTGAAACCAGCACAACTCTTATACCAAAATCTGGAAGGAATATTGCAAGAAAAAAAGAATACAGATGAAAATCTCTCAGGAATGTGAATACAACATTAAAAAATTAAGTTAATTCCAGTCATGGACAGGAAGCTTAGCATTAAAAAACAAAACAAACAGACAAAAAGCAATGGAATTCACATTAACAAAATAGAGGAGAAAAACTATGATCTCATTAAAAACAGAAAAAGCAGTTGATAAAATTCAATAACTATTTATCATTAAGAAAAAGAAAATCCTTAGCAACTAGAAGTTGATATTGACATTAAAACTATCTTAAATAAATTCGGTATCTATGTAATAAAAAGAACATTCCTCCCTTACCTTAAACCTTACAGCAAAGTCAGTTTCAAGGTGATTACATGTCTAAAAATGAACAATCTAAACAACAAAACAGTAAGGTTTCTAGGAAATAATATATGTGAATATCTTGAAGATCTTGGGGACAAGCTAAGATTTCTGATCAGGATATAAGAAATAATACTATAAAAAATGTTGGTATTTGGACTACATATTTTAAAAAGTCTATTTTTAGGGGCACCTGGGCGGCTCAGTTGGTTAAGCGTCTGACTCTTGATTTTGGCTCAGGACATGATCTCATGGTTCGCTAGATCGAGCCCAGTGTTGGGCTCCATGTTGACAGGGCAGAGCCTAGTTGTGGTTCTCTCCACTTCCCCGCCTCGCACCCTGCTATCTCTCTCTGTCTTTCTCAAAATAAATAAACATTTTAAAAAGTCTATTTTTAGACAGTACCAAAGTTACAAAGTAGGCCACACAGTGGGGAAGATGTTTTTTAAGACATATGGTCAACACACTACTTGTATCCAAGCTGTATACAGTTTACTGATAATCAATAGGGAAAAAACAGACCAAAAACATGATAAAAGATATTTATAAGCACTTCATAGAAGAGGACATACAAATGGTCAATACCCTAGTGCTCTATTTCACTACTTCTCAGTCAGAGTAAATGAGATAGTTAAATATGCAACTACTTTCTCACCACCAGAATGGCTAAAATGAAAACAGTGACAATACCAGTGCTGGTAAGGACATGGAACAACTGGAACTTTCATACACGGTGGGTAGAAGTGCAAACTGATACACCTTGAAAAACCGGCAGTATGTGTCCAAACACAGGTATATCCCATGAGCCATCAGTTGCATTTTTAGGTATACAGCCAACATAGTAAGTATGTAAAAGTATAAAAATATTCAAGGTAACATTTTTGAAATAATCAAAATTGCCCACCTACAATAAAAGCAACAATTGAGCTATTATCATAAAATGGGATAATACATAGCAACAAAAATCAATATAGTACTGCTATACACAATATTTACAAATCTCACAAACATATTTAGTGAATGATGCCAGACACACACAAGACCATCAACTATGACATCTAACTTATGTAAAAGTACTAAAATAACATGAAAATTTATCTATGATGTTAAAGCTAAGAAAACAGTTACTTTTAGGGAAGGAGGTGAAGCTAGTGGCCTGAAGGGCTTCTGAGCTGCTGGTATTCTAGTTCATCATCAGCATGGTGACAGAGGAGTGTGACTATACACTAATCTTTGACTTCAGTTTTCTGCATGCACCTTTCTACATACATTTTGTATCATAGTTAAAAACTACCTAAGTGTGGTAAGTTCTTTATGTTACCCTAGTACTATGAAAACCAAATGAAACCAGTTCTTAACTGGGTAATGAACTATAACCCATGAACACTAATTGGTCTGTGTTGATTTAGTCTTGGAGATAGGACTGCATCTTCACAAATGCCTCAGTTAACATTTAACAAAACCACTTGGAAATGGTAGTCATCATATGCTATGAGGACACAAACCTGGGTGAAACAAACACATAGGAGAGTAAAAATATATTCAAAATAACCCTACAAGCTGGGATTCAATGTTTGGTGGTACGATATTTTTAAAATCACATTCAATGTAAGTAAATGGAAGGTCTGCACTTGGTTTAAAATAGATTCTGAACTAGTCTGGGCAAAGAGCATTATAAACAGAAAGAAATAGGGTCTTAGGTGCTCTGGAAGCAGACAATTAAACCAAATTTAAGTATGTGATGTTTACTATATATGTTGAAAGGCAGGAAGAGAGGGGGACCAGAAGAAGCAGTACTGGACAGAGGAAGAAGTGAAACAAAGTTCAGGCCAAGTGAGTAACTATGGACCTAATATTGCCCATCAGTCATCAACCTTTGGACAGACATGGCTGGGCTTTTAAACAACTGTCTCCCTCAGAAAGAATGCAGGCTGCCCTGGGAAGTAGTGGCCTTGTGACAGTTTGGCTTTTCAGCTGACTCTGATCCCTGAGAACTAACAGCTGAAGGCTGCTTTCCGCCCTCACTTACCCCACCTGGGCAGCAGTTTGAAGAAGGGTCTGAGTCGGACATTTCCATGTCTATGACATAGGTGGAAAAACTGGAGCATATTCAGGAGAGACTAATGAGGAGAGTGATTATGTTGAATTTTAATGAAACCATGGCATATATGGAAAATGCCATGCCTATTCCAGAAAAGGGAAAAAATTAAAGTGTGTTTGTATGTATCTGAGAACTTGTAAGGTGGATGAGGTTTTAAACTTTAATCATAGAAGCAAATGGGGACCAACTGACAATAATTAATTTAAAGCACGTATATGTACAATATAATGAGCAATATTAAGTAATATAACTGTCTTTGTGAGGTGGTACGCTTCCCGCCTTGCAGGCATCCAGGCAAACCTGGAAAACCATTCGTCTGGAATACTACAGAGAAGATTCCAACAGCAAAGAGAATACTTAACTGCTGACATTCATGGCTTGTATCAGGACTAACAGTCCGTGGTTTTCTGTAGCCACAGGTCAAGATAGATTTTAAAACAGAAATGTAAATAAATTAGATATCATTCAAATTGGAGTCGCCCAGAAAAACCTTTGGTAAGCTGAAGTATTGTTATTAAAGTTTTTAAAAGTATGTATACCCCTGAATTATAGTAAAATTCACTAAATTCAAAAGAGATAAAATGAGAGAGGACATTGCTTTGCTACAGTTTGTGAAGAAGTTTCCAGTAGAGAGGGGAGAATGTGGAACAGGAAGATCAAGCTGACTTTGGATGAAATATTGAACGGTGTGTGGGACATACAGAATACTGGAGTGGAATAAAAAGGGGAGATTGTGCAAAAGATATGATGAAATCAAAATAAAAGGTCAATATATTTTTTATTTTACTTCATTCCCTTGAGGATTTTACAAGTTTTGATGGAGCTGCTCTTTGCACCCTTAATTATGGCTGCATGTGCCCCAAGTACAAATAGCTTTTTTAGTCTAGACAATTCATTGAGAGAACTCTCAGAGGATTGTACACATACTTAAATTAGTCCCATCAAAGTTGTAGATTGGGTAGTTTCAGACTCTATTTTTACTTAAAATTATACCTTAAATATTTCAGTTGAATGCGTGGCAAATCTGTATTCCAATCTTCAGGAGTATAGGATGGACCCAAATATCATTGTGAAAGAAAGGAAAGAAAGAAAGGAAAGAAAAGAAAGGAAAGCAAAGAAAGAAATTCTGTGACTTTTCTCCTTCTCTAAGCTGTAGATTCCAAAATACTACATTGTTTTCCAGTGTTTTGACAACACAATTCAAATGTTATTTACCTCGACTAGTATGTTTTCGAACTGAAAGGGTTGGAAATGTCTGGTCCTGGCTTCCATGATTATCCCTGTATCCCACCTTCCGAAGATTAAAAGAATATATTTTGCTGCTTTACCAATATGCAAATTCAAGCTCCCTGCCCTAAGAGTTGTAGAGTGCATATTGTTGTAACTGATGGGGAAGTACAAGCTGTTAGAAATGCTGCTCTTGGCCTTGACATAAGAATAGATGATTGAAATAAAATTGCACTTCTCTTGGCGGTGTTAAACATTGGCCAGCTGCCCAAATTCAGTAGTGCACATTCCAGTAGGTTTAGCTTCTCCCCTGCCACATTGCACCACTGAGCACAGACTTCCCCTGCCTGTTACTTCAGATGTGCTGGGATTGATATATTCATCCTGCCTCATTGCCTGGGAGTACCCAAAGCATTAAAGAAAAGATTAACCTATAGGTGTGATGAACACTCGGGACTCTTGCTTT
Source organism: Herpailurus yagouaroundi (assembly GCF_014898765.1). NCBI lineage: Eukaryota > Metazoa > Chordata > Mammalia > Carnivora > Felidae > Herpailurus > Herpailurus yagouaroundi. Next base: position 25,736,717 of record NW_024412396.1, on the reverse strand, counting down.
AGATGTCACTTCTCAAAGCATTGCCTTTCAATGATGGCACACACAAGCAAGATCAAAATGGAACTTGTCAGGAGTTTTAACCATTTGCTAGAGGATTAAAATTTGTGTAAGACCTCACAGCACAAAGACCTATACAAATTCTTACCTTATATAGCACACCAAAAACTGAAAAGTTATTTTTAAATTAATTTCAGAAATACTTCCCTTTCCTTGCCCACACTTTCCAATGGAGTAGTAGCTTGGCTGCATGTTTACAGATTCAATAGAATTGAATTTTTACTTATTCACATAGCATATAAATCATCACAGTGTAGTGGCTGGAAAAGCAGACTCAGAATTGCCAGAATTGCAATGGAGACCTCCAGCAGATTTCTAAATATGTCTTAACATATCTGTGCCTCAGTTTTCTCACCTGTAAAATAAAAATAGCTACTCCCTTATAGAGTTGCTATGATAATGAAATGATTTAGTACATAGTAAGCACTTAGAACAGTATTGACACATAATTGACTTTTGTTTGAGGTCATCTATGATTAAATGGGACAGTGAGCATACTGACTGTGCATGAAACCATGGCATATATGGAACGGCCTGTGTTTACCAGAGGAAAGAGAAAATTGGAGGTGAAATTATAACTGTTGATAAATGTCTGAGAAGTGGTTAAGGCTTTAAACTTAATGTACGTATTACAAGAAAAAATGATGACAAATTATATATATGTGTACACACACACACACACACACACACACACACACAAATTACCTCTCTGTTCCCAACCAAAAGTCATGCCCCCAAGGGTCTCAATATAAATTTAAAATTTTATTATCCAAATGATTTCTTTCTAATCTGTACTTTTACATGCTATGTAGTCTATAAAATATAATCTGATAATGTACAGATCCTGGGCTCTTAACAGACTGAGGTATTCACATATACAGAATAAACTCAACAAATAGGGTAAATTCTCAAGCAGCTTCCCCATAATTCCATCTTCTCTCAATGAAACAATATAGCTGCTTATACTCTGGTGATGAAGGGAACAAGGAGGACAAAGAATAAACAGCCTTTTTCTTGAGCTCTGTTACCCTGTTCTTTAATGTTAGCAAACCATAGTCTGTCAGACAACTCAGCCAATATACAGAATTCCTTAATTCTAAAATTATTTACACTTAAAAAAAAAGAGGCCTCCAAAACTTTTCAGACCTACCGGTATCTTACTTGGAAGCTCTAAATGAGTTCGAGAGGCAGGGATTCAGTTCTGGATGCACATTAGAACTACCTGGGGCCTTGGGGGAAATGCTGATATCCAGGTACTAGCCCCAAAGAGTCTAATTTTATTAATCTGGAGTAAATTGGAATAAGTGCTTGTGAAAGCCCTCCAGGTGATTCTAATATGCAGCCAAGGTTGAGAAGCATTTATAGAATCTTAATTATTTAGAGGTATTCTAAACAATCAGCCAGGAAGGAAACAAACAATGAAAAATTACATATGTTTGTAACCATGTAAAGCCAGAGTACCTTGTAGGAAAAGGATAATAGGCTTGAACTCTTGTAATTAAGTTCTCAGTAAAGTTATAGCTGATGTCAGGTTTCTGTGTGACTATTAATACAACTACAACACATATAAAAACAACCCCCAAATGTGTCATTACAGTGTAGCCACTGGGGGAAAAAAAGTACCAACTAGGCTCAGAAGTAGGAATATAAAGATGACTAAAATAAGGTCTCTGCTTACAAGAAGCTCAAAGTTGAGTTTTGACATAAAGTAGCAAGGTAGCTTGAGTAGGGAGTGAATGTGTATTTTTTTTTCCATGTGTTCTGCATTGTTGTAAGCACATCACATAAATTATCTTCTCCCATTTCATAGTTGAACAAATGGAAGCACTTAGATGATGAGAAAATTATCCACGGTATTTATTTATATACATTGCTGCTAATGATGGAGTCAGGATTTTAACTTCAACAATATACCTAGGGAGTTGTACTCATAAGTACCACATCAAAGTGCCCTTCAAGGTCCAAACATCTGAGTTTTGTTACTCAATGATCCACAGTGTCTTCATGTGAAAATCCATATGCATTTACTAAGAAAGAAGTGTTCTTTTGAAAACAAATGGATGCCTTATTAAAAGATTTGAGATGTATTGATTTGTTTTAAGGTTTTGAAAAATATCTAACAAAAATTAGTGATATTTGATTGCCGACAATGAAAAACAAATCTTAGAACTTGTAACCTAGATAATTTTATGGCAGTATATGAATGAGGTAACTTATAGAACTAAAAGAAAACCTGAAAAACCAAACCTTGGGAAATTCAGGAGCCAAGGCAGTGGGGACATTATAGGGAGAAGGAACATGGAGAGTCTTTTCAGGTCCCCATTATTGAAATGAACTATATTCAACCATTTCTTCACCTCATATCACTTCAAAAAACATCCAAGTTTTATGCAGAGTCTGATTGGCTGAACTTAGGTACCCTGCCCGCCTCTTGGCCAAGAGAGACCTGGCATCTTGGAAGTTAATTCCACTATAACCATTTGAAATGCAGGGAAATAGTTCTCCAAAGAAATCAAGGTACAGTTACAAAAAAGGAAAAGGAAAGCCAGCAATAGCAACAGCTGTCCAATAAATCTCTACTATTTTGAGATCTTATGAGTCTGCTTGTTGGTCAAAAACTGCCCTTGAACAGGAAGGTGGGAGGAGGGCAAAGTGTAATTCATTCCCAAGATAGCTACGAGGACAATCACTATGCATCAATAAGCTTATTCATCCTCCCCTGAATCCTACCTTCCTATCGTCCTACCTTCTGCATTTAGAACAACATCATTCCTTTCCTAGATAACTAAGGCTGGAGCTGATTGACCCAAAGCTTCTATCACTGAAATTGATTTAATGTGAGGCCAGGATGAAAAGCTCTTTTATAATTTAGCTAAGTTAAAATTTGAGATTCCTTGTCGTTCTTCCCTTGACTAGTTCCCTTATAAAGGCTGGATCTCACACCCTGAGTAGAACAGGATAAGCATTTGTCAGGACATTTGTGGTTGGGCATAGACATTCTGTCACCATCGCTCCTACATTTGTTATAGTATTTTCCTCGGCTCACTTCTGTGCTAAAGATCCTTCTGTTACTCATAAAATCAAGTTCAAATTCCTAGTCATAGCCCCATTTCCCAGTTACAGATCACTCCAAACTCAAGACTTACCTGCTGTGTTGTGTTACTTCTTCTCTACAAGAAAAGGAAAGTAGGTACAATCACCTCTGGAGAGGTGCATGAAAACAGAGGCCCTAGACATATTCTAAGGAAAATCAACAGTAAGAAAGATGATAGAAAGGGCTGCCTAAAAGGCAAAGTGAAATAGGATAAAACAAAGAGGCTGGATGAAAAACAGGAGTTTGTGTATAGCCACTTAATAAATATTCAATGGCTGACTAGATAATTATATTAATATAATCATGAAACAAGGTTTCTTATTTTTTTTTCCCTTCAAGAGAGTTTAAGGATCATTAACCATTCTTTAAGAACATTTAAGAATATTCTGTGGAAAATACATCTAAACATGAAATCATTTAAATGACGTTTTTCATTTAGGTTGAGATAGACTCAACTGGAGACCTGTACTTTAAATTGTGTGGCTTTATTATAATTCATTCTCAATAGTATATACAAGGTAATTTGTTGATTACTTATTTAAGGTCTTATACAGTCTTCTTTCCTCAAAAACTGCTTACAAGTAGAAATTGTCAACTCACTGAAAGCCTTGACAACATGATCCATCAAAAGATGAAACTGCTGACTAGATCCTGCATTTAATATTGGGCTAATTTTGACTGGAGCACTCAATAAATGCATTACCATTTTTACTTGATAGACAACATAGAATACATTCTTAACACACATCCAAATGTTCAAAGCACAGAAATTACTACACATTAGTGAAAAAGGAAGTTTTAAATTGTTACTCTACAAAGAAAGAGCAAGGATGGAACCCATTCAGGATAAACATTTAGGGTCATCTTTCCAGATGATATTTAAAAATATGAGAATCATGAGAATTTGTATAGGCCTGGGTCATTAGGGCTATTTGGTAGGCCTCAAAGTATACCATTCATCGACCTGGTCAGTGAGGGGATAAGGGGAGAACAAAGGTAAATAAATGATGGATTTCATTCAACTCAGATTGCTGGAATATTTAAAATTATTAGTTCCATAAGCAAGGTCAATCCACCTAATATAGTCCATTTAAAGGGATTTTCATTTAACAATCCCTTATAGAACAGGTTTTTCCATTTAGATTACCTTTAGTAAAGAAGAGGAACACCTAATACTTTCCCAGGCAACATATGCACTTTAGAAACACATTTTCAATCACCCTTAAATTCACAAATAGTTTTACTAGAATTAGTTCTCAATATAGGGCACAGTCTGTCTTATTCCTAGTGTGCTAATTCAACCTATCAAGCAATGGATATATTTTCTCATATGGAACTGAATGAAGAAGCATATAAATTGTGTGTCCAATAACCAGTCATCTACAAAGCACCTTGATTAACGATGATGCTTTCACCTCTGTTCTCTTCCATTCATAGTCCACACTTCGGTAATCTAGTCCAATGCCATAGTCTATTGTGCGGTGTTATCAGATGTACTTTCTCATGGTTGAAGCAGTCTCCTTAATCATCTTGGAAAAATATTAATTTAGAAATCAGAGCAGGCTAGAGCTTCTAAAGAAGTACTACAATGGTGAAATTTTCTCTGTTACGTGATATTATTTGCCCCAAAATTGTGCAGCAGGTTACAGTAAGTTTTGCCAAACAACTGCCTTTCTGGCCTAAATAATTTATGAAAGAAAAAGTTGTATTTAACATATTGACTATGATTCACAACAGATGCCCCATTTTCATCTCATTTTTGCATGTCTTTCTCTCTTTTGGGGATTAACACCCTACCATTTCGAGTATAAAAATTTAAAGACTAAGAAAACCTTTTCCTTGGTATAAAATATGTACTGTGACAAGCATGAAAATTTAAAGGCAAAGACAACTTTTGTTCTGCCCAATACTCTTCTTTCTCAGAATCCCTTTTCCTACTCTCCATCAACTACTCTATTTACTCTGGTTGGAACTGTAACACCATTCTACCAAAACTACACAAATTCCACCATTTTATTTTTTATTTTTTGTAATGTTTCTTTATTTTGAGAGAGAGAGAGAGAGAGAGATGACATATGCATGTGTGGGGGCAGGGAGGAGCACAGAGAGGGAGGGAGAGAAAGAATCCCAAGCAGGCTTCACACTCAGCATGGAGCCTGAGCTGATAGCAAGAGTTGGATGCTTAATCAACTAAGCCACCCAGGCGCCCCAAATTGCACCGCTCTATAGGACTAAATGTAATGGTTGCACTTCTGTCCTCACCTTACCAGAATTATCAGAGGTATTTGATACAGGTGTCTACCCTTTCTTGGTGGAGAAATGGCTTCCTTTTATGATGTAACATTCCACTGGTTTTTCTCCAACTTCTCAGAGCCATTCTCACGTCACCTTTGTCAGAAACTTTCTGTGCTTGATGTCTTTCAGGATTAGATTAAGCACTCTGTTCTTCTCATTCTATATTTTCTTAGCTGACCTCATTCACCCATGTCTGATCAATTTTACACTAAATACCAACAAAATTATATCCAGACTTCAGCCGCTCCCTTCAGCTCCATACCTATATTGACCAAGTATCTCCTTTTAAACATCTTATTGACATCTCAAATTCAGTATACCCAAACCCCACCACTCTGCTACCCGACAGTGTTTCCATCTCCACGAATAGCACTTCTCTCTCATCAGTTGTTCAAATCAGAATTCTCAGTGTCAAGCTTGACCTCTCCCTTTCTTTCATGTGCCAGTTGTGGTTATCAGTTTTTTTTAGATGTTCGTTATTAAGGATGTTTAGACTGTAACCATTATTTCTCTATCCTAACTACTCCAAGTCATCCCAGGTACATTACTATAATAGCCTCAAAAGTGTTTTCCCTTCATCATTTCTTGTTCCTTTTTTTGTGTTGGATACTTATACCTTTAATTATTAAAATTATGAAAAATTCTCATTTTCCATATTGAATAAAATTATAGTTTTAACAACTGTATTACATTCCCCCCGCCCCCCATATTTAGGACCTTCCAATTGCTTCCCAACTCTCTTTTGATAAGGTTCAAAGTCATTAACCTGGGTACTGCTGGTGGCCCACCCAATAATCATTGTCCCCTCCTAGCAGACTAGTAGCACCCACATTTTAAACTGCTGCCAAAAATTTGGGAACACTATGATTGGTCTTAATGACCAGAAGGAGCTCGATTCCATACTATTGACCATTTGATCTCTCTCCTCACTGACAAACAAGTGTAAAGAATTGTATACATTCAGTGCCTCCATTTATCCACCTCCCTCCACCCCCATGTAATTCTCACGTGACTAGCTATGGTGGTCATATTCCCCTTACCAGTGAATGGTGTAGAAAACCAAAGATCCTGTGACCCATTCTGGTCAACAAAAGAGAAATTTCCTGAGTGTTTGTGAAAAGGTTTTTTTTAAAGATACAAAAAATATATTATGTTTACAGCTCTGGATGTTGGTATGCGAGGATGTGCATCTTACAAACATGAAGGGGAGCTACTGCAATTCTGAGTAGGTCACTCAACATTCATGATCTAAAACTCCCTGCACAACCCCTCTTCCTTGAACACGAAGCATATAACCACCAGCTTCACACAACAAAAGTGCAGCTCTTTCTGCCCACGGGTCCTGTCCCCGTGCTACATAAATAAACTTAGTAAGTTGCACCGTAAAAAATAGAAATAATTAGATAATGAGTTATTGAATTAACCAACCTCAAAGCTGCTTTACTTTATGACTTCATGTTACATCAGACAAAAAAATTCCTTTTTTATTGAAGGCAGTGGAGGTAAGGTTTTCTAATGTCTCCTCCAAGTCCCATGACATCTTAACTGGTTAGTCTGCTTCAAGACCTATGGAGATCTGGCACTAATATTCTTTTCAGCCTCTTTGGCTGCTGGTATCCTTCTTCCTCTCTGTATTGCAACCATATTGCTCTTTTTCAGCTCTTGAAATACTCTGTGCACATCTCTACCTCAGAGCTGTTTTGCGAGGCTTTCATCTTCGTGGAATTCTGTTCCTGTTCTATTGCCCACTCAAGTGTCAACCAAAACGTCACTTCTTCAGCCCGGTGTCATATATGCTAGAGCATGGCACTTGTCCTTACACTACTTATCATACCTCTAATTAATGTTCAATGTCATCCATTCTCACTTCATTGTCAGCTGTATAAGACAGCAGCTGTGTCTGTCTTATTCAATTTAACTACAGCACTGAGCATAGTTCTTGGGATACAGGAAGTGCTAAATACTTTTTTAAATGAATAAAACTCAAATCATTGGTTAATAAAAGATTTCCAAAGTGTTATTTTTGCATGTGTCTTCTTTAATTGTAGAATCTACATCCTGGGAAAAGCAGAGTTACCAACCATATGCTGACCCTATTAAGACGACCAGCTACATAAGGAATGGCAGCAGGCAAACACAAAAATCACTGGCTATGAACACCATTCTTTACCTGGACCATGAGACTTGAGTTAAAATGAAAGTGGAGATGGGTAAATAGAACCCTAAGGGAAAAGGAAACTCAAACAGGAGCTGTGCATTCATTTACAGGTTCCTTATTGCTAGTAGACAGTCTATAATGGATCCATTTGTCTGTGTGAGACTCAGAAACATAAAAAATATCAGAACCACTGGGGTATAGGTAGACTGATTTAGTACCCATAACAACCTATCTACCAACCAAAGCTGGAGGAAAAAACAAACTGAAAACATCCTAAGTACAATTATTTTCTCTTCTCAAACCATTTTTCTCCATCGCTTAACTTGCCCAGGAATACGTAGCACATCTGGTACCAATCATGACTTGGATGCTGAAACTCATCCCTGGAGGCCCCCATCACCCCAAACTATGGTTTATAAGCCCAATCAGTGTCAGCAACGACCTTTTTTTTTCCCTAGTGCTTCCATCATATCATGTATTGTAATGATCTCTTTGTTTAGGTTTGTTTGACCCCACTTTTCCATGGTGCGGATTAAGTCCTACAGAAATAATGTATCATTTCTAGCATAGCAAATTGTGGGACACATGGTAGAAAATTAGAAATATTTCTATTTCTAAGTGATTGTGTTGAGAACTGCCAACTGAAGACAACTTATTACACTGAAGGATGTTTTGGTAAGAAAAGATGAGGCAAAAAAAATCTCTGCTCTGCAGGTAGGCTAAGGATATAATAGAAAATGCAGCTTTCCTCCTTTAGACCCATATCTTTTTATAAGTCAGACCTTTTGTAAACACTATGGAGAGATCAATTTGAAAGTAGTTTGTAAAAGTTTACCTTTTTATGTTAAAAGTACCATGATTTCACTACAAAGATTGTCCTGTATTTTCCGATTATGAAAATAAGAAGACCTAAACAGAAAAGCTAAAATTAAAAAATTCTAGAAGAAAATACAGGAATATAGGAGACAATCTTTACAACCTTTAGGTTGGCAAAGCTATCTAGAGCACGAAAAGCACCAACCTTAAAAAAAACGACAATTTGGAGTTCACAAGAAGTAAAACATTTAGCTTTTCACCATACCATTGGGAAAATAAAAACGCAAGTCACAGGCATGGAGAAAATGTTTGCAGCACAAATGACTGAAAATTTATTTGTAAGAGGGTTTACAGCTCAATAACGAGAGGACAGAAAACCCATTATTTTTTAAATGGACAAAAAATTTGAAAAGACAATTCGCGAAAGAAGATGTGACTAACATGTGAAAAGGTGGCAAGTACCTTTCATCACCAGGGAAATAAAATTTAAACTCTAAAGAAATGCCAGTAGGTACCCATAAAAGTAGCTAACATTTAAAAAGCTGACAATACCAAGTGCTGACAGGTATGAGGACCAATTAAAACTCTCAGCCATTTCTGGTGGTGGTGCAAAACGGTACAGCCACTTTGGAAAACTAGCTGGCAGTTTCTTATAAAATTAAACATATTTTTATCCTATGACTCAGTAATTCTAGCGTTAGGTATATACCCAAGAGAAAGAAAGGGTTTGCCTATAAAAATACTTGTACATGAATGTTTAACGTAGCATTATTCATAATAGGAAAAAATGGAAATAACATAAATTTCCATCAAGAGAGGAATGGAAAAACGGGGGTGCCTGAGGGGCTTAGTCGGTTAAGGGACCGACTCTTTCAGCTCAGGTCATTATCTCATGGTTTCGGAGTTTGGGAACCATGTAGGGCTCTGTGCTGACAGTGCTGAGCTAGCTTGGGATTCTTTCTTTCTTCCTCTCTCTGCCCGTCCCTGATTCAATTTGTCTCTCTCTCTCTCTCAATGTCAATAAATAAATAAATAAATAAATAAATAAATAAACTTTAAAAATAATAAAATAAAAATAAGATCAGTGATGGTCTGGGGTCAAGGGTTGGTGTGGGAAAATTGACTACAAAAGGCTGTAAGACACTTTAAGAGGATAGTGGCACAAATACATACATTTTTCAAAATTCATAAAAGACTTACACTTAAAATTGTATCTCAAAAATATTATAAGTATCATATTTTCATTAAATATTTTAATGTATTTTATTCATTTATGTTAACTATAAACCTTCAATTACAAAAATATGAAACATGAAAATGGAGATCTCCTATATTAATACCTCTTCCAGAGGAAACCACTTTAAAATAGTTTGATAATAGCTATCTCTACGGCTTTGTGTCTGTGTGTCTACACATGTACATACTTTCGTTTTACAGAAATGGAGCAAGCTACATATAATCTACTTTTCTACTGGTTTTCTTTGAAAGTAATAAAGTTTTTTGATGCTCTAACAAATGCAGTCGATTTTCTAAGTGAAAACCACACTAATGGCATAGTAATTTATCTTATAGTTGCCCTGTAATTTATTTTACCAAAGTCCCCAGGTGGAAAAAGAAATTCAAACACCTACTTCCAAATATTTTAAGTTGAGAAATGAAATAGAGGTGTTATTTTAATACAAAAATATCTTCATTGATTGCTTTAGTAGAATACTGTCTTGTATAATGACTTGTGGTTATAATAAATTTTTATCAGTCATGCACACTCTTACAAGGGATGAAAAACGGTAACAATGAAAACATTGCATGATAAAGTATAATGTTCTTAAGAGACCATCAGATTGATGAAAATGGTACAGCTCGGACTAATCAAGAGACATTTCCAAGGTCATACAGATTGTGGTTGGCAGAGCCAGCCTCAGTGCCAGGTCCCCACCCTTCTTGGAGTGTCTTCCACATGTTTTCCTTTGTGTAAAGTTCACTAATCTGCAAGGGATTTCAACCTATCATCTTGGCATCATCAACACTGTATCTAAACATGTAAGATTGCCAATCTTCCCTGTATTTGAGTATTTCAGAAAAAGAAACACTCTGTGTTGAAGGCATGGAAGTAACATGGTGCTTATCTTTCAGAAACGTTTCTTTATGCTTCACAATTTAACATACTGCAACAGCATGATGCATCTAATGATTTTTTAAAACAGCTTTCTGCTGACAGCATAAACAAAACAAGTTTATTTTGAGTGAGCAGCTGCTGTTTTTTCATCGAAGAACGTCACTTGCTGAAATAATGCAGCAGGCTGGCAGTGCCGTGAGTGGATAAACATCTATGGAGTTTGTGGACTGGCAAGTATAGGACCATTCTGCTGCTGCTGCAATTACCAATAAAACAAACAGCCCATCTCCAATTTTATGAGAATGAAAAGTTAAGGCAGTCTGCAAAAGAGTTACGGAAATGGGCTGCACAGATTGTCTTATTTTAATGAATGGATTGACTGCAGATGTCAGACTTTTTTTGTCACTATATGTGGGATTTGTAAATTTTTTTTCAGGTTCTTTGAATTAATTATTCCTTTAAAAAATTCTCATTTGCTTTTAAACAGGCAATTATTTCAAGGAGAAGTTAAGACAAGGCTATGGAGTTTCATTTAAACAAAATTTCCCGTTTTGCCCTCCTTGACAATGTATTCATAAATATTTCTTTCAAGAAAGATTTCATTGGATCTAAATTTGATCTGAAAAAAAAAAAAGTACTTGGGAAAGGACTATTGGTCAGCAAATGATCTCAAAAAAGCAGTGAATTGACAAAAATGTTGAAATGAGGAATCTCTCTCTTCTGGAATGTTTTGCATCTTTTGTCAACCCCACTTATATTTTAGTGCTTCAGGGAAAACTGACAAAGTCTGTAGTCTGAGATCTATAATTTTTCTTCCTGTTTGTACATTTTTGCAAATCTGTAATTATGTAACACCATCATTTGGCTGACCTCAAATATTCTGTTCAAGTAAAATGACTAATCCTGTGTTCTGTGAAGATTTTAAAAATTTAACTCAGAGTTGCAAATATGGTACAGAAATTTCCCATGTACCCTTCGCCCAACTTCCCCCATGTTAACATGTTACATAGTCATAGAACATTCATCAAAACTAAAGTTTTATATTTGACTATCATTTTTTAGAATGCAATTATATAACCCAGGAATGCTGATAAGTGATAAGCATACACAAGCACAGGAACCTAAGAGGAAAGATCAAGTGTAGAAATTTCTAGAAGGGGAAAGACTACTTCCAACCAACTGGAACACTAAAGTGTTTATGGATGAGTGGAATTTGTACTGGGACCTGTAGGAAGACTCTTTAAGTTTTTAAAAAAAGAAAAAATACAAAAAGGAGGAATGATATAGAAGGTAAAAATTTAAGTGTAAATGAAATTGTGAAAATCTGCACCCTATGGAAATTTGGAAAGAGACAAGACAGCAAGATCAAGATCATGACTTTTCAATGTAGTAATTTTACTATTAATAGAGGAACTATAGATTGTAAGAAACATACTAAAATTAATTAAAGAAAGTCTGCAAACCTTGATCCCTTGTTAAAGTACCAAATGTACCATTAAGTTAGATAGAGAACTCTTTTTTGGCCTAATGCCGGATAATTATAATTCTGCTCACACCTTCTAACCTTTGCATAGTTAGCTTCTTAGCAGGTGAATAGGTCATGTCTTTAGGGTGTCAATTAATCAAATCACAGAAACTTCACTATTTAACACTTAGCACACATTTAATACTGGTCTTGAGGACCAGAAACTTGCTGAAAATGTTAAGTGTTATAAAAGCAATCGATTATTCCTGTGCTGTGTTATTAATATCATTTAGAATTTGGGGCATCTGGGTGGCTCAGACAGTTGAATGTCTGATGGCTGAGCATCTGACTTCAGCTCAGGTCATGATCTCATGGTTTGTGAGTTCAAGTCCCACATTGGGGTCTGTGCTGTCGGCACAGAGTCTGCTTCAGATCCTCTGCTCTCCTCTCTCTGTTCATCCCCCACTTAAGCTCGTGTGTGCTCTCTCTCAAAAATAAATGAATTAATTAAAAAAAAAATAGAATTTATATACTTCCAATGTTTTAAAAATAGGACAAGTATGAATTGATGTAGGTATGGGCCAGTGATAAAGGCAATGAGTTGCCAACATAACTTCCAGGGTCCATTGGGTAAAGGGGTAACAGCCTATTGCTGTGAAGAGCAGTTGTTGGTACTGACTTTCCTACAAAGATACCTATTTTGAATTGTTTATAGAAAGAATAGAGGTGTCACATAAATTCCAATTCTAAAAATTTGATTTTTTGCTCAAAAGAAGTGAACATTTCTCCTTACATGAAACTTCTATTTCCTTGAAAGGCATTTAAACAGAGGGATGCAAACAAAGTTGGTTTGATTCTTATTCAAATCAATCAATGATCTCAAATGATGCCTATTTCTGGAAAAAAGTCTAGAAATCCATGGAAGAGGACACCTATCTGATACGTATTATGTTTTTTTTTTTTTTAATTTTCCTTCATTGAAGGCATTATTAACTAAGAACTCAATTCTGAAGGTAATTCCCACTTCTTCTGTGTCTATTAAAATTCCAGCAATTGTACAGGACTCAACAGTCAACTTTTTGAGAATTCTTAACTGATCATCCATCCCCAGGAATGTTGCTTCTTCCCCCACTCCGTATTTGTGTAGCGTTTGTGTTCTATACCTCTTATTGGGCCCTACTATACTGTATTATTTGTTCCTGTACCATACTTTACCTAGTCTTTCCAACTAGACTGTGACCTCCTTGAAGACCTAACTGAGGAACTTATTAACATCCTTTCCTATGGTAAACTTTCCTGGACTACTAAAGCCTGATATTCCTGTGGATTTTGTTTCTAACCTATGAGGGCCACTCCAGGCATGGACCACGATGGAACATTATAGCATCACCTAAATCACCAATTCGTTTTTATCCATCAAGTAATTAACGGCTCTTTAAGTGCATAGCACCATACTAAGAATATACAAAGATGATTCACATGCATATTCTGCCTCTACAGGGCTCATTGCTTAAGAAGAATGTACATGTACATAATTATAATACAAGTGGGAAAGCTGTACCTGCTTAAGAGTTATGGTTAAAAGGCTCTCTATGTGCTAAGGATATACTTGGATTGAAGCTTGATGGACAGGAAAATTTATGAATGAGAGGGTTAAAGAGGCCATTCCACAGAAATGATTCTGTTTAAACCAATGCAGAAAAGCTCAAAGAATCCCCAGGTTCTAGCGCAGTTAAAATGGTTAGAATAAAATAAGAAATTGCAATTAATTTTGCAAAAACAAGCCAGGTCCCAATAAAAAAGGGTATTCAATTTGACATTTATGAGTTTTGATTTTAACCTGCAAGCATCATTTTTTTTTTTAAATTTGGTGAAATCTTAAACATAGACTTTCAGATATTATATAAGAATGTAAGAAAGGAATGAGAGAAGAATTTGGAAAACCTATCATAGTTTGTGTGATACTTTGGAAAATAAGCACTGGAAATGGAATGGAGGGGATGGATGAGAGGTATTATAAAAGTGGAATTAATACAACATGTATCCATCATCTTTCAGCAAGCACTCCACCTTCTTCAGGAACTCATTTGAAGTAAAAAAAAAAAAAATACAGCATGCCTTGAAGAATAGTAGATATTTAGAGTTCCTAGGGAGCAAAGAAAAATTTGAAGAATTCTTTTACCAATAGCTTTCAAACAAAAAAGGATATACTAAAGATGATATTGTCTTCACAAGGAGGCAAAAAAACACATATTTTAAAATAAATATTTTGAAATAAAAGATATAAGAAGGTTAATGTATCAAAATAAATTTAAAGGAATCAGAACTACAATAAGAAACAAGAAATCCACTCCAGGCCAAAAGAAGGCCAAAAGATGTCAACTTGATCATCAGCTTTTTATTTAGTTACACACCAGATATGTTGAAAAATATTCATGTGGATAAGGAGACTATTCTGATAAATATCCACCAGTGATAAACACAGGCTTCTGTACCAAGAACATGTATGATCAATGATCTCATGAGCCAGGCTATGAATTTTAGCATGTAATACGTTTTTTATGCTATTTCTTATATTTTTGTTTAGCACCCAACAAAATAATTTTTAAAAATCTGATTATAATATTAATATATAATTCTTGTATCATAATACATTATTAACTTAGGTTAATATTTTCTACTAGGCAAAATGAAGAAAAAGGGGATTATGAATCTAAAAGAAGATATTTACTTACAAAAGAGCATAGATTGAAAAGAAAAAAGTCAAAGTAGGAGCTAATATAATTGCCCCAAAATAAACTCTTCACAAATTAAACATAATGCTTACTTAGTAGAACACCTATTAACTTGTATTGATTGAAGCTGTGACATTAATATTCACAGCCAAATATGCTTGCCATGTAACATGTGTATTCCTTGTGTTTTATGATAACTGAGCATACATATGAGGAAGCTGTTCCTTAAGTATAAGTGGTTAATTGGTGCCAAAGTTGCAGGGAAATAACTCTGGAAAGCTTGTATATTGGCAAGGGGACATACATATTCAGTCATTCAGCCTACTTATCCACTGTGAGACCTTGTGAGTACACACACACACACACACACACACACACACACTCATTTTTTTTTCAGTCCAACATGTCCTATAGATCATAATGCCATGCACTTTTAATCATTCAGCTTACTCCTCAGTCCTAAGATCATACAAATGATCTATATATTATATGTATATATACACACACATACATATATGTATATACATCTATACAAAATACATCGGAAACTATATGTGTCTATAAAGTACATAGTAAAGATTCTCTAAGTCTGAATGTTTAAAAACCTCTTGATCTTAGTGTTAGTCTGAGATCCCAAGAAATCAAAATCCTCACATTGTTAATTAACCATAACTGAAAAAGACAAAAGATTTATCATGTGATAGTAATATGGACAGTACCCATGTTTTATAGGTCAAAAGCATTAATAATTTACCTCTCATTGGCTTGGGTCTCCACCTGCTATAAAACCAGACAAGGAATTGGCAGAACCCCATGTAGCATCCACCTTTTCTCCCTGGAGTTTTTAAATTTTGTTTTAATGTTTTTGTTTATTTTTGAAGGAGAGAGAGACAGAGCATGAGCAGGGAGGAGCAGAGAGAGAGGGAGACACAGAATTTGAAGCAGGCTCCAGGCTCTAAGCTGTCAGCACAGAGCCAGATGCGGAGCTCGAGCTCACAAACTGTGAGGTCATGACCTGAACTGAGGTCGGACGCTTAACCGACTGAGCCACCCAGGCGCCCGTCTCCCTGGAGTTTTTAACACAGAAATAGGCATATCTTCCGTGCATTTCTTTGTATGAAACAATACCTCTGTTGTATTGAGAAAAATATTAAACATTCACCATAATTGATTAACTTTATTCCAAAAATCACCTAATGATATCTTGACTCAAGTTGTTTATTAATTACACCCACCATTACAGTTCTGATTGCTGATGAAATAGTCCTTCAATCACTACTGAAAAAAAACAGTATTTTATTATGTTAAATACTCACGGCCAGAGACAAATACAACTCAGCATAAAATTATATACACCTTGTGACTAAGTATGATAGTGAGGAAAACTATTTCCCTTCCTTATTGACTTTTAATTATTTTCAGAATAAAATTTAATAATGGCTTTCAGAATCTTAGAAAATAAACTTCTCTACTTTCAAAGGGGGCCTTTTATTCTACCACCAGGCATAAACCAATGCAGGTCCATGTTAACAGTACAGACAAGGATGAAATGGAAGCACTAATCTAACATATGCCTTCCCAGAATGAAATAACACAAAAATCAGACTGGGAAAAGCAACAAGAAATTATAAGGAACAAGAACAATTAAATTTTTTTTTAAATCAAAAACAAAAAGTTGACAAGATAAATTGCAAAAACTGTTCCTAAAAACTGAATTTCAGTTATCTGAAAGTGAAGGATATAGGAATTTATAACTGATAAAAAGAGATAGCAAGTGCCTATGTTACACCTGGATATTTGCATGTATCTGGCAAGGCTTAGCTATGGAGCAGTTCCTGAGACTCTTTAGTCATCCAAGACTATGCACTGATGTACACTGTGCAAAGTAGATTGAAGAGGTTCCCACTTTCAGTTATCAACCTTATATTAAAATAAATCACAGCAAGAAGAGAAAATGCATAATGCACTTGCTTGAACTGTTTAGCCTGGGAAAGAGGGTGGGGGCAGAGAGGAGTGGGGAGAGAGAACATACGAATACCGAATCATTCTCCACATCTGGAGCAAAGAGATGCCAACTTCAAATATGTCATTACTATCCTTAGCATTACTTCTAGCACTAAGTTTTTCTTTAACTTTTTTTTAACGTTTATTTACTTTTGAGACAGAGAGAGACAGAGCATGAACGGGGGAGGGTCAGAGAGAGAGAGGGAGACACAGAAACAGGCTCCAGGCTCTGAGCTGTCAGCACAGAGCCCGACGCAGGGCTTGAACTCACGAGCCGTGAGATCATGACCTGAGCCGAAGTCGGATGCTTAACCGACTGAGCCACCCAGGCGCCCCAAGTTTTTCAACACAATAGGGAATGAACATTATGTTAACAATCCTTATGGCCCCTAATTTTATGACATTAAGGCAACTCATAATATTTGCAAGGTATATGCAGGTGCTTTTGTCTACATGAAAAAACAAGTCCAAGATGGGCTTTTCTACCTGTGTTTTATTATCCCACAGAGAGGTGATACACAGGATTCTGGAATTATGGCAAATTTACTACCTATACAAATACTGGATATTGCTGTTAATTTTCTCTATTGTTTCTACTAAAAAAAAAAAAAATTGAAACCCTTTAGGTCCATCCATGTTGTCCCAAATGGCAATGCACAATACACATATATATCCCTCTAGCTAATTACTGAGATACTGATAACCTGCAAAAAAGGTAAGTTGTCCAAGAACCTGAAGTCAAGCATGCCAAAAGGAAGAAGAAAATGCTTGCTGAACTAGGATCACTAGATGTAAATGTGCTGAGCAAGAAAGAAGTATGTAAATTGGTTAAATTTTTCATTTTCCTTTCTTTTCCCTCCATGCTGAGAAACCCCCCTCACCTCCCCAAAGATTGTGGTCACTAGAGGTTGCATATCCACTAAAAAGCACATTTCAACAATTATACGTCAAAGCTTCCTAGACAGAACACGTGCCATTCTTTGTGGGTATTGATATCTTTGAAATAAGATGTATGCTAACAAACAGTCCATCCTGGTGATCCAAGTTAATTGCATCATTATGTTGTGATAAGGCAATGCAATTAACACATTTCACTGTACAGAGATCTCAGGATGAGTATCCAATTAACTCAGGTCACCAGGCGCTTTGCTTAGGATGGGGCTTTCAGTCTGCTCCCAGGATGACTTCACACAGCTGCCTATCTCCTGAAGTACAAGAAAACTTTTTTAAGAAGGCAATTTTGAAAAGGTTAGGGTAAAACTGCTGTATCGACTTGATTCAGAATGCACTATGCTGATAAGTCTCTTTCAGTATGTCAGAAAAATATTGCTTAAAATGGAGCAGAGTGACTAAAATATGCACAAGTTCATCATATTGTTTTCTATAAATATTTCATTCACTCATAACAAAGCTGAGGATGTTGGAGTTGACTATAGTTTCAAAAATATCAGAAAGCATGGAAATCATATTTGACAAAAGTATATTTAAAACTGAGAAGATTACTGGGATATCATAAGCATAGCAACAAGCTGGCATGTAATTTTGGAAAATCTGAATGACCTTTAAATACATGGCAAGGAAAAGGTTTTAGATTTATAAAGAAATGTATAACATCATACCAGGATTCTTTAATTCATTGGATAACCCAAATAAAAAAAAATACAACTGAGCAAAAACAGCAAAATTATTAACGTCTCTTAGTACCACCCTCTTTAGCTTTTTATACCACCTTTATAAGCACTTGTCATATTGCAACATAATTATTTAAGCCTCTTTCACAATAATGTCAATTGCTTAAGAACAGGGAATGTTCACCTTTTCATCCCCGTGATTTTGCTTTTTAACAGCTGTCAGTGCAGAGCCTGACTCAGGGTTCCAACCCATGAACCATGAAGTCATGGCCTGAGCTGAAATCAAGAGTAGGGTGCTTAACCAAATGGGCTACCCAGGCATCCATTTATCCCTGTTATTATATAACTGGTTTCCCAATAAACATTTGAATGAACATTGGAAAATTTATGAATAGCACTGTAATACATTCTATTATTCACTAGGCAATACAGATATTGGTCTTTTGCAGTTATTTGAAAGGAGGCCATCCTTAAATTCATTTAAAGGGGAAATAAATAGAATGGCAGCATAATGTTATATTTTACGTGAATGAAACGCCCTCATCCACCATCATGGTATGTGGCCAGTTGGAAAAGCCGTGAAGTGGTACTAAACATCATCATTGAAGTTGGTACAGATGCTGGGAAAAACTCCAGACTGATAGACCATACACAACATCCAAACATAAACCAAAGTAACGCACTGGCATTGACATTCCTCATGTGGGAAATAGGATGTCAAATGATATTTCATATATCTACTTCAACACAATGCCTGCCTCTTCAAGTGTTTTTCAATAATTCCCTGGCCACTGCACTGACATTTAGAGATAGCCTTGGTCTCTAATTTAGACAAGGCCTTGGTTGCAAAGAGGCTGAGATACTGGTCAAAAACGAAGATGAGATTGGTCACTGGGAAGAGCATAGAGATCCAGAAGCTAGACACAACATGGAATAGGATCAGGTCTGCTAAATCAATCAGAAGTTCAATATATAGCATTAAATATAGCAATAGTTTGGCTTGTGGGTTGAAGGACTAAATTTTAAGCCTTAAATTGTGTTTCTTTTTATCCTGTTTAAAGTCAGAATTGGTTTCAGAGACAAAACTGTTTCAAACCTGCTAATGGTTGCTGAGCACCCTCTACCTGTCAGTAAAAAAAAAAAAAAAAAAAAAAAAAAAAAAATGTGTGCTATGGTAAATAACTGGGCCAAGTCTAACATTAAGTCTGTCACTTTTATTCCCTAATTCCCTACCAGCATATTCAGGCCTTCATTTTGTGCAGCCCTGTTCATGACTTCATGAAGAGAATTTAAATACGAGGGAACTAGACATTTTTAGCCTAGAAATGATTCTGGTTTATCAGGCCATGTTATATCCTGCTTGCTGGAACCCCCCAGGATAGGTTTTCTATTCCTGTTTGAACTTCACTTATTTGGGACTACCTTCTGGATTTTCTAAACCTAAATCCTTAACTGCTTAAATCTTGGACCCAGCCTGTGTTTTATCTTTG
Organism: Herpailurus yagouaroundi; assembly: GCF_014898765.1. Lineage (NCBI taxonomy): Eukaryota > Metazoa > Chordata > Mammalia > Carnivora > Felidae > Herpailurus > Herpailurus yagouaroundi. Next base: position 25,716,856 of record NW_024412396.1, on the reverse strand, counting down.
CTTTGGAAACTTGAACACTTAGCTTATGGATGTTTGGACTCTGATTCAGTTCAGTTCTGAGTAATCCTCTTAACTTGATGAAACTCACAACCCTATAGTGGTTGGCAAGATCCCTTCTGCTTCTCACAATCCCATCCTTGAGGAAAGGAGATGGGATGGCCTCCATGGTTTTCCCGCTAAGCACCCTTGGCTGGGCAACTGCAAGATGAATGACTCTGATTAGACTTTACTTTAGCCCATGCCCTAAGCCCAGGAACTGTCAGAACAGTGTAAAAGGCCTGTCCTGACTGTTCATGGTGCTACCACAACAGGTCACCTCTCAAATGATAAATAATATTTACGCAGAGTGCCAAAGCAAGAGAGACCACTGCAACTGCATACATTCTCCTCCTTCTCCTCCTCCCCCTTCTTCCCCTCCTTCTTCTTCCTCTTCTTCTTCTACTATTTAAAGGCTTAATCTGTGCATCCTGATGGCAGCGATTACCAAGCATGGGTACATGACACTTCTGTATTCTGCTTGCAGAGAAGTGACAAACCAGTGTTCATGTAGACTGCACAGCCAGGAATGTAGATGTATCCTGGAAATGAGGAGGTGAACACTGCAGACAGAAAAGTTACAGAAAGGGAATGCTGGTGAGGCCCTCTCCCCTCCACCCTCTGAGAAAATGGCATTCTCAGATGATAATAGAGAGTCAAGAAAAATATATATGGAGTATTGAGCTTTAAAGGCAACATCACAAAAGCCACTCAAAACCACAGCTTTTGAACATCAGCCTGCTTTTATAAACTATATTCAAATGACATTAACAATAATCTTACTTATGCTCATGATGAAGATGCTTGAGGCCTATTTTAACAACTTTCTTGGTTTCTTTCGTTTCACTTAGTTGTATAGTCAACTATAGAAATTTAGTTGCTATATTCAGGTCTATTTTTAAATGCCCCTCAAAAATTAATAATAATTGACCTGGAAAATACTGTTACACATATTGGACAAGAGAAGTCAAAGTGATTTTTGTTCTCAGTAATCTCTTCATGTAAGTTCTGGCAAGTTAGAATCCCCAAGGTTGAACTGACATTTAATATTGCAAAATGACCAGTTGTCAAGGAGAATGTGTTGACCTTTTTAATTTCTGTTGTTTTTTAAGTGAAAACAGTTTATAAATATTGCATCTTCTTTAAATGTTTTAAACTACATTACACTAAACAATAAATAAAATCTACATTTGGTATCAATTAGTCAAGGAATGTTATAAGGAAGAAAACTCTACCACACCACGGGATTTGATTAAGTTACCCACAGTTGACATGCTTTCTCAATCTGAAACCTGCCCCTGGTATTTTACAACAATTCTGAAAACATTGTAGAAATTCCACAGTTTAAGAGTCTCAAAGGATGGTAATATACAAACAGTATTTTAGTCACTTAGATATTTAGCAGTCCAAAAGGTAGCTCCTGCCCTGGAGCCCAAAACCTTCTTGGAATGCCAGAGCAGTACGCCAATAGTGATGTCTGATATTTAAATGAACACATGAACAAATTAGTTGATTAATGCAATGGAAACCTCATGAAATTTTTCTAAAACTTTCTTTTCCTTTTGTGATGTGGCAGAAAAAGAAGTTCTCTCAGTTAGGCTCTATTTCCCATGGCTATAATGATCTTAAGAATTAAAACTCACATGCATATGCACTTCACCTTCTAAGCATAATTTCAAAATTGGGCCATACGTAGTTAGTGTATTTTCCTTGGCCAAATAAATCCGCAGCAAAAATTGTTCTGGGGCTGGCAGGGGGGCCATAAAAGAACGTCTTAGACAATGTCTCCATCTGACAGAGAGGAAATGTGATGGAAAGGAAACGGGTCCAGCTATGCTGAAGGACACTAGTGGGAAGGTTACATTTAGGACTTTATCCTCCCAATTCTGGGATAATGTTCCTACCATATAAGGATATTTAACAGCCAAATTAAGTGTCTAACTTTTTTAAGGAAGCTCAGATTTTAATATGATTACAGATAATCATGTATATAAATCTGTTATAACCCTTAGCATATGAAAACAGGATGAATTTTAACCAGATGTGGGAATTATGTATGGGGTGATAGGTCTTAAAGCATGGATTATGTGTATATTTGGAATTCACTTTGGGGAGCCATTAGAGCTAAAGACATCCATAGTTATCTTCCAGAGTAACCAGCACTGCAATCTAAGGGAGAGGACTGAATGTGAGCCTTTCAAGAAAGATAGAATATAAGAGCCTTGAAAAGGAGGAACATCAAATACAATGACAGATTCGCAAATGGTGGGTTTCCATTTTGTAATTAATTAAACCTGTTTTTTTTTTTGTTTTTTTGAGAGAGAGAGGAGGAGGGGGTGCACACAAGTGGTAGAGGGAGAGAGAATGAATCCCAGGCAGGCTCCACAGTCAGCATAGTGTCCGATGCAGGGCTCGATCTTACAACCCTGAAATCATGGCCTGAGGTGAAATCCAGTTGGACGCTTAACTGACTGAGCTACCAGGTGCCCCTCAGAGTCTCCATTTACAATGTGCTGTACTCTAATTCACCTGGAATATTTGTATGGTTTACTCCAGGAAAACAATAGCAAAATTTAATTACACAGGAAGAGAAAGATGCTCCTGCCTTTTCTCTGCGTTGACACCTGCATGCATGGAAGATCTTCTCTCTGACCTCCAACACCCCAGATTTTTCTGCAGCTCTGAGGCTCACAGATGTCCTTAACATTGAGTCCCTAAATTCAGAAGGGGTAATGAACTATAAATAAGAATTCTTCCACACGGTTTATTAAGTCCATTGCAACAATAACAATTAGAAGTAATATTTTCTGGCATCATTTGATTTTTGACACCTTTGTATCTGAAATAATGCCCTAAAATCCACAAATCTGAAATCACACTGAACATGGGTAGTAACAAAGCTGGATTTAAGTAAGCAGCAGGGTAGGAAGTACCTATGCAATTCATACTAGCAAATGAATTGCATTTGAATGGCAAATAAAGACATGAATCACCTCCTTGCCTAAAGCTGTTCATTCTTTGGAGCATGATTAGCACAACAGAAAAAAGAACAGTCATTGTGTTTGCTCATGTTACACCCAAGAGTGATAGCTAACAGAAAACATTACTGAAACATTTGGTGATGATGCATTTACATTGACAAATCTATAAAATCCCATCTGTAGCTTGTCAATAGCTTATAAACCTAGATCAAGCTTTGATCAATAGCAGCAAGTGGTTATCTTGGAAAAAATGTACTTTGCTTTTTTTCATTTTTGGATTCTGTTGTTAAGGTGATTTACTGATTGAATTTTAGATCTCATGTACAAAGACTGAAGATTATTAGCATTCTTTGAATATAAATGAATACTTTGTTATGGGATTCAATTTCTCTCTGAATTTTAATTTTGAAGATGTTCTTTGTTTTGTTTTGTTCATATTAATAATCACAATTTTAATAAATTTCATGTTCCCATGGAAGCACTGCAGACTTGGAAAAAGAAACAAATGTAGTTCGATATATAAACTATAAAGTTTCAGTTCTGTGACCACATGGAGATCATAGTATACCAGAGAGAGGTCTCCCATGTAAATCAATGTCATTGCTCTTTTAGTCCATCAAAGGGTGGCCATGATGAAAATATATTTACTGAATATATGACTTTTCCCTTCCTGGTGACAACGCCTCCTGATCAACCCTATCACCTGGCACCCAAGCATATTAAGTCGCCTTTACCTGTACCCATATGAGACCACTAACTGAGCTTCTTGCTTGGACATAAAAATAAACACAAGACTTGCCAGTTTTTCCCCAAATAAAAAAAAAAAATACAGACTATCAGGAAGAATTCACAAAGAGAATGGAAACAGTCTGTTCTCTTGGGTAAATCTTTAAAGCAGAAACTATTTTCAGCTTCCAGAAAGCAGACATTAAACTACACCTTACCTTTTCCACAAGTTCTATCCTCCCATAACCACATTTTATGAATGGAATAACATGACATATAAAATAGAATGTCCCAGTTAAGGTTGATTAAAGAAGACCGTCAGGAATTCATAAGATGAAAATGCTAATATTAACAGATCACTAAAATAGTAGTTCCATTAAGACTGTGCATTTCTGAGTTTCATTTACCCTCAGTGTAAGCATATTTACTAGCAGAAGATATTTAACATTGTGCAAATAATTGTTTTGTGTTTCATCAGAACTATTTCTACTGTAAACTAACTTTAACTGTGCAATATAGGACAACTTTGTCTTTTTCTTAAGTAGGGATAAATGGTCAGAGAGATTTAGCTAACACTCCTTCAAGAGAGAAGATGAATTGTAAGGGGATGTGTATCTCTATCTTAAGATAAAAATATTGGAGCAAGAAAAGATTTGCAATTTTTAAACTTGTGATCCCAATATCTATTGAACAATTCTGAGAGGGAGGTGGCTGACTCTAGATGTTCAATTTATATAAAATCTCTTTTTTAAAAAATCAGATTCTTTAACTCTAGTTAGCAGATAAAAAGTAGAATCCAACCACATGATGTTTCATATAGCTAAGAGTAGACTTCTCAAAACATCAAAACTCAAATACAAAATTCAAAATAAAGCCAACATTTATAGCCTACAGTTCACTTGCACAGTGACAATTTGTGTGAATGTTGTGGAGATATTTTTTTATGTTTCATCTTATAGTTTTTCTTTAATCTAAAAACTACACTTTTCAAAATAAGAAAATTCTGGGATATCTTTCTAAGAGATTGGTCAATTCTTTTTTGTTTTCCCCCTGCTAAGCAGTAATATTTTAATTTTGTGATAACATATAATGAAGAAAGGATATAAAAATATCATACTGATATTCTAAGAGTCCCCTACCCCTCAAATCTTGCATTGTCCTCTTAGAGTTTGAGGGGATCTAGCCTTTTGAGTTGATGTAATAAGATGAACAGAATATGCCTTAGAAAATTGATGTTTATTCAGATTGGATAGGTCCTCATATTATTCAGTCCTCAGAAATTCAGCAGGTATTTCTAACAGAGGTTTAAAAAAATTTTTTTTTCAACTTTTTTTTTTATTATTTTTGGGACAGAGAGAGACAGAGCATGAACGGGGGAGGGGCAAAGAGAGAGGGAGACACAGAATCGGAAACAGGCTCCAGGCTCTGAGCCATCAGCCCAGAGCCAGACGCGGGGCTCGAACTCACGGACTGCGAGATCGTGACCTGGCTGAAGTCGGACGCTTAACCGACTGCGCCACCCAGGCGCCCCTTTTTTAAAAAATATTTTTTTTTCAACGTTTTTTTTAATTTATCTAACAGAGGTTTAAAGCAATCTCACGTTAAAGTGATCTCTCCCTTCTAAAATTTCAATCCAGAGAGACATTTTATTTATTTATTTTTAATGTTTATTTTTGAGAGAGAGAGAGACAGAGCAGGTGAACAGGGGAGGCACACACACAGAGAGAGACAAAGAATCTGAAGCAGGCTCCAGGCTCTGAACTGTCAGCACAGGGCCTGATGCAGGGCTCAAACTTACGAATGGTGAGATCATGACCTGAGCCGAAATGGGACCCTTAACCGACTGAGCCATCCAGGCGCTCCCCGAAGGACATTTTAAAACAAGTGTTAAGTTGAAGACCTGATGTCCTGATGGTCAGACGTATAAATTACTATCATTTTATACTATTAGGTAAATTCTATAATTTTATCTCTTTTCAAAGACACAGTTCAGTTTCCTGAACTTTTTCCAGAGATACTTTATCTTCAGTAGTGACCTCAGTACTTTGGCAATGGCGAGAGCTCCAAAAACATTTGAGTGGAATTAAATAGGTTGCTTCCCATTTGCTTTTTAAAATACATTCCACCAATTGTTCTTTTGTTCTAACATTGTACCAAATATAAGCCATATGCTAATACAAATTCTGACACCATGAAATCTAGGAGAAATCATATTAAAGGAATTTGAGGAATTGGTAGGTTTTTAAAGAACTTATTTAAAATAGAGCCTTCTAGAACTTTCAGTTAGTTTTCACTGGAAAATGTTGATCTCTATATTTGCTCGGTTCAGCTTCTTGAGACTGTAGAGAAACCCTGTCTGCCTCCAAACATACCCTCTAGAAAAACATCAAGTGGGAAATCATTGAGCTCTGCCATAGCATTTGCTTTTTATGTGGTTCATTTTATGGGAGCACCTGTTCATGTAGATAAATGATGTCAAACTTGGATTCCGGCCTAAAAGATAGTGACTTCAGCACAGGGAGCCAAGCAGGAGTTGGACCCGCATGCAGTAGGCCAGTCCATCCAGCCTCTGTAATCAGGCCCTAAGGGCCCATGTTTGCAGCAGCTGGTTAGACCTCCCCCATGTCTGCTCACCCTGCTTACTGTGGAAAGCTGCATTTATAAACCCAAACTCTGACTGCACATCCATCTCTGGCCACAGATGAAAATAGGTCCTCTAGTCTATATTCATTGCTTGGCAATTAAAGAGTCTATTTGAGGGGTGCCTGGGTGGCTCAGGCAGTTAAGTGTCTGACTTTGGCTCAGGTCATGATCGTATGGTCTGTGAGTTTGAGCCCCGCACCAGGTTCTGTGCTGACAGCTCAGAGCCTGCTTCAGATCCTCTGCCCATAACCACCACCGCCCGCCTTGCCCCGCCCCTTCCCTGCTTGTGTGAGCGCTTTCTCACTCTCTCTCTCTCACAATAAACAGACAAACGTTAAAAAAAGAATGTGTTTGAAGGGACATGGTCTTCTGTACATACTTTAAAGAGAGCCGGTTACCACAAGGATACACACACAATAGGTTTTGTCCACTTTCACCTGTTGCCAACTCTACAATGAAGGGGATATTTCTGAATTAAAAAGCACCAGAATAGAGAGAACTCTTCAAAAGTACAAGACATTTTTTCTGTCAAACTATACAAACTATGCTTTGGAGCACATCTTCATCAGCCTAAAGTTGAAACAAAGTGTTAATCTGGGGTAGCAATCAGTTCTGCTAGAAATAAAAATCCTTTTCAGAACTGGTTTAGTTTCCAAGTAAATACTGACTTTATGAAAACGAATGTACACTGTAAACACTTTATAGTCTACAAATCACTTTCATAATTTTGGTTCAGTAGTACCAAATTTTACTGATGTGGAAAATACTCTGGCATATATAGTTATGTGGAAAAGCCAAGGGCAAAAACTGCTTGACATGCGGTCATTTTTGAGGAAATGATAGTAAGTATTTATATGTGTAATAGTTTGATAGAATCCAAGAATCTATGAAAATGGTTGCCTCCTGGAGGGGAAACCACATGGCTGGGAACGAGTACATTCTTTGGAACCCATTGTATTCTGTATTTTGTGTTTTTATTATAAGAAAAAAAAGGAAGAATACATTTAAGTCTTATTAATGCCATGAAACTATAGTGTTAATGGAAAATTATACTGTTTGTTATCAGGGTCTTAGCATTACTTCCTTCAATCCTCTGAAATTTGGATTAACTCTCCATTCACATGGTGAGGGGGTTATCGAGTATAGGCTCGTGCTATTTAATTGTTCAATAGTAAGGCAGGAGCTGGGGGTTTTCTATTAGCTTCAAACCCTTTTCTTCAGAGGTCAGAGACACCTTACTCTGTTTGGGTAATGAGGGGCTTATCTTGAGCCAGTGAGATTGGCAGTGAGGAAGCACTGTCCACACCATCTACGTAAGTTTCTGTACAGACTATAGTCAATAAGTTGGTCATTCTACTAGATCATCATGTGCAGTCATTTGTAATGGGAGGTTTTTATCCCACAGAATCCAAAGCAGCAGACAGCTCATTTCTTCTGCATTGCTGAATCACGGTCTACACAGAATGCTGAAGGAAGGCCTGCTACAGCTGGTAGTGTTCCCCCAGCTCTGTGTAGCTGGCCAGTATGGGTGACAGGAGCCTTTGCTACTCCTGCATCTCTGCTTACCCCTTCCCACCCACTCAAAACCCCAACATATGACAGTGGACCATTTCTAAACTCTTCAGGAGTGGAGGCAATATTGTCTGACTCTAACGTTATTCACTTTTCAACATTACCCCTCTGGCATAAATTCTCTTCCGGGCTTCCCTTAATTCTCCCCTTCTGATTATCAAGATTCTTTCCTTACGGATTACATCATAAGTTCTAGAGAAAATGTACATAATTCTGGCCATCTAGGGAGGTTACCAAGTAGAAAGAAGTGTGAAGAATAAACTGGCAAAAATTTTGTATTTCCAGTTATTATCTCCCTACATGTAGATGAAGACACTGAGATATGTTAAATAATTGAACCAAAGTAACAGTTACTGGAACAGGAGTCCAACTGGTCTGAAAGGTTAACTTGCTTCAAGTTAACACCCTCCTATCTTGCTGACCTAAGTGCCTTGGTCTGTAGCAGAGAGAACACTCACCTCGAGGATTGAAGAACCAAACCTCTCCCAGGCCACAGAGGCCAACAAGTCTGTTTGTGGCTGCCTCAGTTTTTTGATTAGCCTAGCAATTTGTTGAGCAAAAGATTTCTTCTTTTCTTTTAGGTCACACAAGTGATTTTACTAACCTCCTCTGTGTATCTGAGGACCTTGCCCTCCTTTGCAGATAGAACAGAGTGTTCCTGCACATCACAAAACAAAAAATGGACCCCCCTCATGCAACCCCAAGCGTGGAGATAATGTCCTTAGCTGCCACCGTATAGTCTACATGTGATGAAGAAATGTTACAGACCACTGCACACTCCTCACTGATTAACTACCCTAAACTCTCTTAAAACCCTCTGAACCAGGCAGAAGCCTCAGAGGGGGCTTTTGGACAAGAATCTGCCTTATCCCCAGGTGGTGGCTTCTTGCATAAAGCTCGGATTCCTTTCCAATCAAAACTCTTGTCTTGAGCCTTTTGAGCAATGGATCGCTGATGTTGGGTGCTCCTATTTTGGGAGAAGCTCAAAACAGAGATATCTAACTCCAGCATTCAGCTTTGAAACATTAGGTTTTACATTCTTTTATCCAATTCTCAAGACAAACCCACACAATAGTACTTTTCTATTGCCACCACAACAAACTACCACAAATTACAAAAACTTAAAACGACATTACAGCTTAAAACAACAAAAATTCATTAGCTTACATTTCTGGAGGTCGCAAGTCCAGAATGGGTCTCACAGGGCTAAAAATCAAGTATTGGCAGGGCCGTGCTCCTTTTGGAAGTTCTGAGGAGAATCTGTTCCCTTGCTGTTCACATTTTTTGGCTTGTGGCTCCTTCCTCTGACCTCAAAGCTAAAAACGGAAACTCAAGTCCTTCTCACACCTGGTCACATCGATACTAACCCACATTTAAGTATGCTTGTACTTACATTGGGTTCACCTGGATCATCCAGGTTAATCTCCTTAAGTACAGTTGATTGCATCTTTAATCCCAACTGAAAATTTAATTCACTCTTACCATAGAACATAACAATTCAAAGGTTTGGGGGGATTAGGAAGTAAATTTCTGT
>NW_024412396.1:25432021-25702364 GCF_014898765.1 Herpailurus yagouaroundi | reverse complement strand
ACAGAATCTGAAGCAGGCTCCAGGCTCTGAGCTGTCAGCACAGAGCCCGATGTGGGGCTGGAACTCACGAGCTGTGACATCATGACCTGAGCTGATTTCAGAGGATTAACCAACTGAGCCATCCAGGCACCCCAGGAAGTAAATATCTTTAAGGGTCATTTATTCTGCCTAGTAAAAACAGGAATGGTTATCTTCATTAACACATTTAAAAAGTGAGGCTCAAAGAAGCTATGCCATTTGCCTAATTTACATAGCTAATAAGTTAAAATATTGGGAGTGCTTCTACTCACTTTGCCTGCCTGATATCTTCTGTATCTCTCAGGGTTCTGGCAGGAAGGAGATGGCAGGTTCAAGTTGGATAGTTTAAGAAGAGTATAACAAAATAATTACTTTTAAAGTGTGGCTGTTTTCATTTAGCCAGGTTCATTTATCACATTATTTTAATCCATTCATCTGTCACTGGACTCAGGTTGTTTCCGTACCTTGGCTATTGTAAATAATTCCTTTCTGATGGTTTATTGTTAGTGTATAAAAACACAGATTTTGCTAAATGAATAAACCAGTCACAGAAAGATAAATAGGAGGTATCTAAAACAATGGAACTCATAGAAGCAAAGAATACAATAGTGGTTTCCAGGGGCTGGGAGATGGGGAAAATGAGGAATTATTCCATGTACATAAAGTCTCAGTTATACTGATTAATAAGTTCTAGAGGTCTGCTGCACAACAGAATACTTAGAGTTAACAATATGGTTTTGTGCACTTCAAAATTTGCTAAGGTAGATTTCATGTTAAGTGTACTTACAAAATAAAAGGGAAATTCTAAAAGGTGGTTATGCCTATTACCTTGATTGTGGTGATGGTATCATGGCTGTATGCACATGTCCAAACTCATCAAATTGTATACATTAAATATGTGCACTTCTTTGTATATCGATTATATCTCAATAAAACTACATTTAAAAACATGTGGGCAGGTATAGGGAAATTCTAAGGGATAGTGCCTTACCTGGGAACTGGTATAAAGGTTCTTTCTGTTACTACTCTGAATGCGTAAAGGGAGGAAGAGTATGATCAGAACAGTATGTAAAAAGGGACCTATAGAGGCAGGCTGGCAGGAGTGGAGATCTTTTCGTTATAGGAAACAGCTGGCCAGTGGTGACTCCTCAGAGGAAAAGAATGGGGTAGGGAATTAAGGGCCCTGGCTTCTGTTTTCTCTCTCCCAGGAGACTCCTCCCTGTGCTCTACATTCAAGAATCTGGCCACAAGACAGAGGCTATTGAAGACATCTGATGAGTCCAAATAGGTCCACCTCTGTGGATAGCAGGGTAGAGAAGGGCAGAAAAAAAGGATCTGGAGGAACAAAAGAGGACACATTGGAAGAATGAGAGGATCAGTTTCACTTCAAATGCCTTGCCCCTCCCCCAGGCAAGCGCAGCGCCAAAATACCAGCAAAAGTGAACACTAGCAAAGTGAATTCAACAGCACATTAAATGGTCCATACACCATTTAATAAAATACAGTATGTGTTCATAACCCTTTCAATCTCATTACCATTCTGTTATCTTTAAGTATGAAATGATGAACCATTTAATATGAATCTTAGAATTATTTGAAGATATTTATGTCAAGATACTAGGATGCAAAATTTTTCCTTTCAGATGTATTTTCGAGACATCGGGAAGGCATCGGAGCTACTTGAAGGCTTTTTGAGAGACCGGTTCAGCTGTGTCTCTCAGCTGCCTCTTTACCACATTTTCTTTTATTGTCAGTTGTTCCTTTAGCTGCATTTGAAAGGAAGATCAAGTTTCCTTGAATGACCTTCTTATTCATATCACAGCTTAACCTTTTAACTTTGGTTCTAGTATGCATTCACAGTTTGATACCTTCAAAATAAACTCATATCTATTTACTCTAGATTTTTTTTGTCCTTTGACCACTTTCCAATTTGTTATTCAACGTCAAATCATTACAGAGCTTTGACTTAGACCGTCAGTCTGCAGTGCTCTTCCAGACACAAGAAAGAGAGGCTCCTGTAGCCAAATTCCCGCCTTTCACTACTTTTAACTCTGCCACCGCTCTCCACAGGAGTGAGCTAATGGAGCAAAGATCAACAAATCTAGGCAAGGAAATAGAAGTGAAGGAGGGAAGAACAGGTCATTTATTTTTGTGTCATGTCCATGACAGGGGAACCTAGGAGAAGACATTATACCGAGTTTGGCCTGGGGAAAGGAAAGAGGAGATGTGGACAGGGGCTAAATAATCTTCAAAAGAGAGATCACTAAAGAAAATGAACTCAGCTTCCTGACGTATATTCCCAGGGCTCTGGAGAGAAATCCGGAGCCACCTACTCTTTAGCATGTAACTTGAAATAGAATTTAAAGTAAGCATAACAATTCCTGTTTATTTTAGAGTTAACAAATATGTTAAATACTTTATGCTGAAAAACAGCATAAAAATTTCCAGTGTGATGGAAGTACTACATTGTCACCTCTTAATCAAGGACTCCAGCTTCTAAAACCATTTTTCCTGTCCAGTGACCCTGTGTCAGTTTCAGTATTTTTACACCATGAAGCCCTAAACCTGAAATTTGCCACCTGATGAATACAAAATCTTTCATTTAGCTGTACATTTAGGTTTGTCTTTTCAAACAATAGCTTGTCTAACTAAAGAACTGCTTTGCTGATTTGGAACTAAACTTAGTTTCGACTTTTGCCTAGTAAGGAGGGGTTTTTTTGGTTGTTGTTTTTTGTTTGTTTGTTTTCTTTCTATGTGAGACATCTTTTTAACCAGGAGGAATCTGGCAATCAACAGAGTGTGTAGTTCCGTGTCTTCCAACTTATGTTCAGAGACCTACACAAATTGGGCCAAACAATAGAGTCATGAGCTAATTGGATGGAAATTTCTATATGATCCCTTAGATTACAATGCTTTATGAGCAAGGGAGGAAATTATCACATCGTATCTAATCAGGAAGTGCGAGTTGTGTGCTAAAAATTAAGGCCTTTTTCTCCTTTTCCAACTCCTATGCAACTCTGAGACACACACACACTTTTTGCAACATACATTGAAGAACACGTGTTTTATACGTATATACTGAATGCATTTTTGTAGGAGGTAAATCATCCTGAAAGTTTATCAGAAACAAAGAATCCAGTAACTTAAAAATACAGCAGGTAGTAACTTCCCTTCTGTGCACCTTCTAGTCTCTCAGCCGCCACCCCCACGCCCAGGGTCAGCAGCCGAGGAAGGAACAAGGGAAGAAGGGAAGGGAACAGTGAAACCAAGCTAACTGAAGCAAGAGAGAAAAGGCAGGCCAGACATAGAGGCTGAAAAGATACCTAATATTGATCTTTGAGCAATTTACGTATAGTCACCAAGAGCTCTCTGCAATTTGTTTGAAAACTCAAAATTTAAAATGACACAAGTATTCTAACACAGGTGGCACAGAGTTTATGGGATACAGAGAAAGGATTAGTGATTGGGGCGGGGCGCCTGGGTGGCTCAGTCAGTTTAGCGTCCGAATTTGGCTCAGGTCATGATCTCACAGTTGGTGAGATCGAGTTCTGCATCAGGGCCCTCAGCTGATAGCTCCGAGCCTGGAGCTTGCTTCAGATTCTCTACCTCTCCCCAGCTCATGCTCCTTCTCTCTCTCTCTAAAAAAAAAAAAAAAAGAATGAGTGAATAACCAAGAGCCAGTCCAAAGAAAGCTAGTGTTGACAGTCAAACTAGACCAAGAAAGAGACGGGAACATTTACCACAAGCTGCCTAAGGCTTTCACCAATTCTCAGATGTAGACAGGTTTGTAGACTATCATCAGAACCAAACTGTGTGTCCTTTATAATTTATTATTGTTTATGCATGTGTAAGCTGTTACAGGAATTATGAGTAATTCATTTTTCAGGTAGGTTAAACAGGTTTTGAGTAAATCTTTTGTTCTCATTTTAAGTTCTGAGTTAAAGATCCCTCTCTTCCACCGTTAAAACAGTAGGTCTATCTGAGCTGAAGTGACTCAAAAGCATGTTGCAGACAATACTCCTACAGTATTCAGAATGGACAGAACGAGTTAGTAACACCTGCCTTGCAAGACTTGCAACTGTCTGGGGATGCTATTGATAAAAGCCACTTGGAGCTCAGGTCTTCCCGGAGTGGTTTTGCTCATAATAGCTCTGAAAAACACTGCCAGTATCTTCTCTCCTCATTAAAAGTGCATTGCATGTTTACAGCTACCAATGATTACTTTAAGCCTATTTCTCTATATAGGCACACCTTAGAGATATTGCAGGCTTGGTTCCAGACTACTATAAGGAAGTGAATTTTGCAATAAAGCAAGTCAAAAAAACTTATTGGTTTCCCAGTGCATATAAAAGTTACATCTACACTATACTGTCATCTATTAAGTCTGCAATAGCATTGTGTCTAAGAAAACAGTGGGCATACCTTAATTAAAAAATACTTTATTGCTCAAACAGGCTAACCATCATCTGAACTTTCACTGAGTTATAATCTCTTTGCTGGTAGAGGGTCTTGCCTTGATGCTGATGGCTGCTGACTGATCAGGGTGGTGGTTGCTGAAGGTTGGGGTGACTGTGGCAATTTCTCAAAATGAAATGGCAATGAGTTTGCTGCATTAATTGATTTCCTTCTTTCACCAAGGATTTCTCTGTAACATGGGATGCTGTGTGATAGCATTTTACCCACAGTAGAACTTTCAAAATTAGAGTGAATCTTCTCAAATGCTGCCACTGCTTTATCAACTGAATTTATGTCATATTCTAAATCCTTCACTGGCATTTCCACAGTCTTCACAGCATCTTACCAGGAGTAGATTCCATCACAAGAAACCACTTTCTTTGCTTATCTATAACAAACAACTCTTCTTCCACTCAAGTTTTATCCTGCGATCAAAGCAGTTCAGTCCTATCTCAGATTCCACTTTTAACTCTAGTTCTCCCACTGTTTCCACCACCTCTGAAGTGATCTCCTCCTGTGAAGTCTTGAACCCCTCAGTCATCCGTGAGTGTTGGAGTCGACTTCTTCTAAACTCCTGTTAGTGTTGATATTTTGACCTCTTCCCACGAATCACAGATGTTGTTAATGGAATGTAAAATGGTAAGCCTTTCTAGAAAGTTTTTATTTTGCTTTGCCCAGAACCATCGGAGCAATCACTATTTATGGTAGCTATAGCCTTATGAAATGCATCTCTTAAATAATAAGACTTGAAAGTCTAAATGACTCCTTGATCCTTGGGCTTCAGAATGGATTTTCTTAGCAGGCATGAAAACAATCTCATTGTAAGTCTCCATCAGAGCTCTTGAGTGACCAGGGGCATTGTCAATGAGCAGTTATATTTTGAAAGGAATCTTTTTTCTGAGTAGTAGATCTCAAAAGTGGGCTTAAAACACTCAGCAAACTGTGTTATAAATAGATGTGCTGTCATCCAGGCTTTCTTGTTCCATTTATAGAGTACAAACAAAATAGATTTAGCATAATTCTTAAGGGCCCTCAGATTTTTGGAATAGGTAATGAGTATTGGGTTCAAATGAAAGTCATCAGCTGCATTAGCCCATAACAAGAGAGTCAGCCTGTCCCTTGAAGATTTGAAGCCATGCATTGATTTCTTTTCTCTATCTATGAAGTGCTTAATAGCACCTTATTCCAATAGAAGGCTGTTCCAACTACATTGAAAATCTATTGTTGAGTGTAGCCATCTTCATTAATTACCTGAGCTACATCTTCTGGATAACTTACACACCTTTGACAGCAGCACTTGCATTTTTATGTTACAAAGATGGCTTCTTTCTTTAAATCTCATGAACCAACCTCTGCTAACTGCAAACTTTTCTTCTGCAGTTTCCCCACCTCTCTCAACCTTCATAGAATTGAAGAGAAGTAAGGCCTTACTGCAGATTAGGCTTCAGCTCAAGGGAATGTTGTAGCTGGTGGGATCTTCTATCCAGACCACTAAAACTTTCTCATATTAGCAATAAGGCTGCTTTGCCTTCTTATCATTTGTGTGTTCACAGAATAGAACTTTTAATTTCCTTTGCATCCACATCTTGATTCATTGTTTGGCACAAGAGTCTTAGCTTTTAGTCTGGCTTTGCTTCTTCTTCTTCTTTTAATGTTTATTTATTCTTGAGACAGAGACAGACCGTGAACAGGGGAGGGTCAGAGAGAAAGAGGGAGACAGAATCTGAAACAGGCTCCAGGCTCTCAGCTGTCAGCACAGAGCCCGACGCAGGGCTCGAACCCACGAACTGTGAGATCATGACCTGAGCCGAAGTCGGACGCTTAACCTACTGAGCCACCCAGGCGTCCCAGTCTGGCTCTGCTTCTAACATGCCTTACTCATTAAGTTTAATCATTTTTATCTTTTGATTGAAAGTGAGAAACATGTGACTCTTGAGGTCATTGTAGGGTTATTAATTGACCTAATTTCAATATTGTTGTTTCTCAGGCATAAGGAGGCCCAAGAACAAGGAGAATGATGAGGGAATTGTCAGTTGGTGGAACAACATTTGTTATAAACATTTATTGATTAAGTTTGCCATATGGGCATAGTTTGTGGCACGTCAAAACAATTTCAAAGCTAACATCAAAGATCACTGATTACAGATCACCACAACAAATATAGTAATAATGAAAAATCTGGAAATATCACAAGAATTACCAAAATATGACACAGAGACACAGATCAGCAAATTTTGGGAAAATGGCACCAATAGGCTTGCTGAATGCACGGTTGCCACAAACTTCCCATGTGTAAAAAGTATAGTCTCGGGGCACCTGGGTGTCTCAGTCTGTTGAACATCCGACTTTGGCTCAAGTCATGATCTCACGCCTCGTGAGTTCAAGCCCTGCATCAGGCTCTGTGCTGACAGCTCGGAGCCTGGACCTTGCTTCTGATTCTGTGTCTCCTTTTCTCTCTGCCCCTAACCCACTCACATTCTGTCTCTGTCTCTCTCAAAAATAAATAAACATTAAAAAAATATTAAAAAAAAATAAAAAAAATACAGTCTCTGCAAATTACAATAGAAGGAAGCACAGTAAAATAAAGCACGCCTGTATATGACCTACTTTCAGTGAAAAAATATACAGAATGTTTTAGACCATTAATGGAACAGTTTCTTCCCAAATGCTAATTCTGGAATTGGTTCCTCTGAAGCAGGAACATTTTTTAAGAGTTTCCCAAAGGTCATGAAACATCAGGAACTTAAATTCTATTGTTTTACAGCCAATGAACTGTCCAAGTTCCGTCCTTCCTACAACGTCTTCCCATTTCCTGCTTCCCAGACCAATTATCTAAATGGCTGACCTCCGAGTTTGTCATACATTTTTGGTATATTTAGACTCATTTTTCATGCTCCAAATCTTTGATCACCTCATCTAATCTTTGTAATTCATCTTCTTGTTTCAGTTTGCCTGCCGAGTTTCTGACCCATTGATTATTTAAACTGATCTTTTTAATATTTCTGAGTGTCTGGTTATAATCTACCCTGATCTACTTAGTAACCCTTCAGCACACAGAGTAAAAATCGAAACTCAGCTCTGGTTTTGTAATACCTTTCTGTCCTGCAACATGACTCCTCTCTCAAGTTGGTGAACTGTCAATTACCATTCAACCTTCCCAACTCCCACCTTCACATATTCTCTCTGTTCCTTATGTATGGCCCATAACTTTTTACAGCCCTGGTCAGAAAAGGAGACACTGTATCTTCTTACGTAATAGAAAAATAAGTGGCAAATATTTCAATTGTGTAAGAGTGCTGACAAGGTTGATCCTATCTTTGACCCTCCATCTTGTTCATGCCTGCTCAACGACCTCCTTTGAGGCTACGTATTCCAGGCCCCATGGAGGTTTAATGTAAGCTCTGACCGCAATGAGGTAAGGCTTCTTCTGCTGTTCCCTAAAGTGGCACACACAAGGCCCCACTGTAGAAGACTAGTAGAGATCTTCTGGTATACAGATGGTTCCACTTTAGATAACCTACCCTGTGACCTCGCCATGCCGTTGCTCTGTAAGAATTGAGGATTAAGGTCTGGACTTGGCAGAGAATAGGGGTGGAGAATAGCTGCATTCCCCCAGATCACTTGTCCACCTGATCCCTCCGTCAGTAAGTTAGCCTGAATTAAACTCTGTAAGCAGTATGCACTAGGTTGCTTCATTTTCCCTCTTAGAGTGCCTTCTCTGAAGGATACTTTACTAACCCTCCACCGCCTTCTAACAAATCGTTTCAGCATTCCAATAAAAATGATTTTAATTTTTAAATGAATCATCATTGAGATAGATATGGACAAGCTAAATGTTCCTTTTATGGTAGTTAAATGGAGGATAAAAAACAGGAGGAAGAATACTTGGCTTCTACTATAGCTAAATCACAAAATCTTTAATTCCTCGGAACTCCATTTCTTCATCTCTAACACAAGAATAATTTCATCATCTTTACCTATGTCCAGAGGTTATAGGAGAATCAAACAAAATTGAAATAAGTTTAAAAAAACTCTATGAGTTCAACAATGCAGAGGAGTATGTAGAGAAACATGATATTTGAACCTGATGCCCCTCTCCTATATATCTTAAAATAGTTTTCTAGTTGTGGTGATGGATTTGTACAAATATAAGCAGTATTTTCTCACTGTCAATGTATCCCTGGAATCCTTCTGATAGTAGATGACATTGGTGCCCTATCATACACACTTTTGCCCTTGTCACCTGAGGGACATCCACCTAAACTCACATTGAGTTGCATTGGAGGTTTTGTTTTGTTTTGTTTTGTTTTTGTTTTTGTTTTTCCAAGAATACCTGCTTTGTCAACTGCTCAGGAAGCCAGAGCAGATGGGTTTGGGGAGGATGGGAAACTCCTAAATGTATACTTGACACTGGCTCTCAGGGATCCCAGTGGGATTAGCCTACAGGCATGCAAAAAGACAACTAGCCTGATAAATTCATCTGTATTACTGTCACAATACTATAGGGATTACCTAAAAAAGATAAATGTGTAAACATTTTTTTAAGAAAGAAATTGTTTTACTCAAAGCTTTCTTTAGGGTCAACTTCCAGAGAGACCCAAAATGGAAAAATTCCTTTAAAAACAGAATATAAAAAGCATTCTTATATGTATGCAGTTTTTGATCACATGACACACATTAAAAGCTCATCCAATCCTGTTATTTCTGAACCTGAAGCTCAACAAATGAGCCCCTCACGACCTACCAAATGAAGCACATCCTCTAGGAACATGTCCTACATATGCCCTATGCTTCAGCCATATTGAGCTACTTCTATGTCATTCATGGGGATGTTTTGTGCCTCCATGTCTGCATATACTAGTTTCACAGACCCTTAAGTATCTCTCCCTCATCAAGTACCCCTGGATACGATCTACTGATCTTTGGACACGCAAATGAACAATCTTCCCCACTATAAAGCTTTCCCTAGGCTTCCCTTACAGAATTGATTTTTCTCCTTCATTTGTTCATCGGAGATCCCTTGGACAAAAGCCCTCACCCAACCCTCAGTTTCAAAGATCACAATTTCAGATAGTTCTTGCAAATATAAAGACTCAGGGTCCCACCATGATAAGCAAAGATCTGTTGAGATGAAGATGTCAGACGGCGCCAGCTACACTTAGTACCTCACCAGTTTCTGCCTGCCAGGATCGTAAAGCTCAGGATTAAACCAATGCTCCAGAAATAATGACCATTTCCAAGTCATGAGCTTAGGAAACACTTTCCAGTTGCCAAAACTATAAATGTTAAACCCAAGAATGCTCAGAGTCCAGTGTTACTAGTTTTTGAATATGAAAATTATGAAAACAATCATTTTGGCCATTACATTGTGAACGTACATCTTACGAAAGTGATGACATTGAAGGTAGGAGCAATCACTGGGTCAGATGCCAACCTGAAAGAAAAAAATCAGTTGAGTCAGCTAAGAGATGGGTAGTGAAGCACGGGTTGTATGCATTTGTAATGTACCTCTGGCTGCCTTAGTGACCAATATGCATTTAATTCTTATTTATTTATTTATTTATTTTATGAGCACGTTTACTGAAGGTTTACTACGTGCTACACATTTTGAATTTTCAGATCAACTAACAAGAACAAAATGTGTACTTGCTACTGGGTAAGGAGGTGTTTTACTGTTGTAGTTGCTGATTTTTAAGGGCTATCCTGTCAGGTTTCCAGAAAATTTATTCTTAACCTTTGCTTCATGTCTTTGTCAAATTAGATGATCGAAGAAATGACCTATGAGTTTTCTATTTCTCTAAATGTGGAAAGGCTGGGACTAATTCCTACTAAAGGCCTAACAGTTTGTTCCTTGAATATCTTTAAAAACAGGAGAAATTCCTGACAGAGATTTTAGATTCTAAAAGTTGATCAGGATGTAAAAACATGAAGGTAATGGCTTTGCAGATTTGTTTTTAGTATATAACTCTTAAAAGGGGAGTTAGAATAATAATGAGCACCACTGGTGTAGTCTTCATCAGAATTCCAGCCAGTGTTTGGAAACACATCCTTTACATCATCTGCATTTTATGCCTTGATTGGTTTGTAACATACCAATTCCCTCAGGTTTTAACTCCGCATCACATTGCATCCCTGTCTCTCTCTTCTAATGGCACTGAAAATTCTGATAAGGGAGGTAAAGCCTATCATATGCTGGCATAATCCTTTTATAGATTTAAATGCTGAGGAGTGCTTCTTCAACCACCCTGTGTAGACCCACTGCCTTCTTCTTAACTTTCTAAAGAGAGTTTACCTGACTTAAATTACCAGGTTGCATGAGCCAACCTAATTAGAAATTATTATTTGCACGAGAGACGCTGAGAAATGAAGTGTGGAATTTACTGTGAGGAATTCATAATGACAGAGAGGAGAAGAAAGAGGGACGTTCAGAAAGTAACAAATGACTGACCTGGTAGCTCCACCATTTGTAACAGATCTCAGCGTTGCCTTTTTGTTCCTGTGCACCTACTTTTGGTAAGGCTTCCATGCAAAAAGAAATACGTGTGCAGTAGTTAGCTTTATACGGACCGAAGAGCCCAAGGTTTAATCTCAGTTGTGCACTGATGGAGTATAATTTGGAGATTCAGAGAGATGCATGAAATGCATCTAAATTTAGACTCTGGCACAATGGTGGTTGCTAGGAGCTCAAAGAGAAATCAAGGAACAAAGGGAGTGGCTTTTGAAGTGGTTGAACTCATTTACAGAAGCAGGAAGGCTGTACCTTGTGATGTGGACTCTGTGCTGCTGTGGACTATTAGGATGAATGACTAAAGGATAGAGGGGTAGCTTGGCAAAAATGTCATAAAAGCTAGAATTCCAGGAGAGGCAGAGAGGTGACTTTCATTACAACGAGTCAGGACTCAAGTATGAAAGTCACATTAACAATGCCTGAATCTCGTGTCTAATTTCCTGCCTATTGAGTCAAAAATTGTCTCCAGGTTTCACAGAATGATAAATGTAAGGTATTTTACTTGATCTTGTCCTTTTTAAAATCCGTATGCGTGATTTCGTTAGCCTCTATCCGTTTTCCTCTAATTCTGTTCTTTCTCTATGGATGCCATACTCGTTTCCTGAGACTTGCTTTGTTAGCAGTAAGCCGTTCTGCACAAATATTCAAGAAGGGCTAGGGGTAAAAAAGAGGAGATCGGCAGGAACAAAAAATTAAAAAAAAATAATGACAGGCTTGGTTTGAGCAGGAATCATCTTGATTGTGTAAAGCTTTTTAATTACTTAGTTCTTTTCTGCCAGCTCTTCCCAAGGTACTCTGGTGAATTCCTTCAGCCACTTAATTAGGCAGATCCAAATGGAATTCTACGGATGATGACAAATTTCAACTGGAATCAGCAGCTGAGTCGTCACATAGTGTCTCGGACTGTTGTCAGACAAGAGTTCTTACAGATGTGATGCTCAAAAATCACTCATAAGACAAAGAGTTGTCATGTCACAATCCCAGTGATGAAGTTAGGCAGAACACCCAGCACATTTGGAATAGGAAAGACGGTGTGGGTTTTTGTTTTCACTAATAATAATCTTCCATTCCACTAGGATTCCAGATTCTCTATTCACAGATTCCTAAGAATGTCTTTATTCAAAACAGGCAGATAGCCTGCCAGAGAATATCCCTCCCTTCTTTCCTCACAATCTGCTTCAAATTTATTTTAAAACTACATTGGTTTCCATACAATCAGGAAAGTTTCCTAATGAGAGGATCTCGCTTTTTTCCTCAGAAAACATTTTTTCCCTTTTTTCTAACAAAATAATCAGCAGTCCAGTTTACCATGCTGGTTGACTTATTTATCTAGCTCATGTAGAATTCCATTGAATAGTCCACCAAATACAGACCCTCAAATAAGTCCTTTCTAGGTATATGCACTATATGTACATGTCTGTGTTCTCTTATGTTGTGAGGTAAAGAATATCACTAACAGGACCAAATTTTCATACTCACTTGAGGAACTACAGTGGAGTAAAGACATCTCAGGCACCTTCAATCCTGTGGTCTAGAGACTCTCTACTGAATTCAGAGTGAAGGAAACAAGAGCTAAAAGTGAGGGCTCTGGACCATGTAACTAAAATCTGCATAATATGAAGGATGGGAGAAAAAAAAATTTTGCTTAAGGAAACAGAGGGAAAATAATGAAAGATGGGGACTAGGGAGTAAGTCAGACAAAAACCCAGAACAATGTGCCAGCTTGAGGACAGGGTGACACCAGAGAAGAGTAGTGATGCTTCATGAAGAGCTCCTGAGTCCCTGACATTTATAGAAGGAGTTAAAACCTGGACCAAGAGGCTACCTTTAAGGATTTTTTTTTTCTAATAAAACTTCTCCCATGGCTTCCATAATACCACTCAAATTTGTTTTGTTTGGTTGGTGGTTTTTCTAAGCTCCCTGTCAGTCTTCCTCCCTTTCACACTTCCTCCATCTGCATGTGGAATTGTGGTGATCCCCTAGGTTCCTTGCCAAGTGTCTGTTTCTGTTCACTGAATAAGACCTTTCCAGGTGAATGCATCTATTTCCAAGGTTATAACTACTATTATCTCTCGATCCTAACTTGAATTCAAAGATCTCTTTGAAGATTCAGCCCTGGTGTCCAAATGCCTTGTTCACAGCTTCATTTACATCCATAAATGTGTCTAAATCTGAAATCATCTCTCTTCACCACCAGATTGCTCCTCCCCTCATATTCATCATGCTTGATAGCCTCTCATTGGCCATTAGTCCATGCTTTCTGCATTGGATCACTCTTCAAGTCTATGTGTTGTACTATATTTGCTTATATTTAACAGAGGCCCAGAGAGGGGAAGGCCTTGCCCAGGATTACATAGCAGGAAAGGAGGTGGCTGAAAAATGGTACAGTGAAATCAAGAACTACAACTCCCAACAGCCTGGTTTCGCCTCTGGGACTGGACACTTCACAATAATGGAATGGAAGAATACAAAGAAGATGGGCGTGAGGAAGGCATCTGCAAGTGATGGGTCTTCCTTCATGGTGGCCGGATACTTCCCAGCAGGGAATGTCGTCAAACAGGGCTTCTTTGAAGAAAATGTCCTGCCTCCAAAGAAGTAATTCATTCGATGTAATGGGAAGGTGTCAGTCTTAGTGTGGATATGAAGTGCCTAGAATACCAAAAACTCAGCGGTGTGTCTGTCCCTGTGAGTGTATGTGCTTGTGTTCGTGATGCATGTGAGTATCTCTTGCACACACACTTGGATATACAGTTCTGCATGAATTTATTCTTATCAAAGGAAGGAGCATATGAAATGTTTACCCTAATGGTTACCTCGACCACAATTATTTGGACTTTAGGGGAAAAACTCAATTTTAAAACTTTGTTTTAAAGCAAACTTCTTTTTTACATTTCTTATAATATCTATCCCTGGCCTTTTTCTATTCCACATGTTTGTAATGCTTAGAAGTGAAATTCATTTTGTGTGATCTTCTTGCATTATAATCTACTTTTGGCAGATATTTAAGAATATTAGACTCTCATTTAAATGAAACATTAAAAAGAACTTTTATTAAAACCTATTTTGCACCAGATGCTGACCCAGGATCGATGGATATAGAGTTACACAAGAGAGTAAGGAATTCTCATGAAGTTGTTAATCTAGCTGGGAGACACACAACTAACAAGAAAGCAAATAAATAAACATTAAGTTTATTATTTAATTCTGATTATTTAAATCAGAGCTCATGTTAAATACTATGAAGACTATAACCAGGCTGACAAGATAAAGAATAATGGAGGATACATATTTTACACAGTGTACGAGGAAGGTTTCTTCAAGCCAGGAGCTGAAGGATATAAGGGAATAAGTCCACTGGAAAAAGAGTGTTCCAGGTTAAATTTAGGACAGAAAGTTTCAATCCCTCAAAAATGGTAAGTTCATTCTGTAGTCTGTTGGAAAGCCAGTGAAGTTGAAGTACATTGAATAAGTGGCTTGAGATGTGTTTATTAGCTGGCATTCATTGAGTGCTTTGTGTAACCTAATTATTGTGCTAGAATTTGAAGTGGATTATCACATTTTACACTCATATTTACTTTATGATTTTTATCCTTATTTTGGGAATTAGGAAACTGAGTCACAAGGAGGTTAAGTAACGTATGCACATACTAATTGGTGAACTGAGACTGAAACATTAGACAAGCTCACTCTTTTGACACTGTGTGACATTGCCATCTATTGTCACTTAGGAGCCAGATTTTGCAGAGACTTCAAGTGCATGATAAGGAATTTGGATTTTATTTTTACTGGAATTGAAAAGATGCTGATGGTTCTTAATAAGGGACACAAGTCTTATTCTCTGAGATGCTCCAAATTTCCTCTCCACCGACAAGTTCTCAATTCCCACCTTTTTTCTCCAGGTCATTGCATCAGTGTCCAGGGTTAGCTGAGTCAATCCACACTCCACACCACCATCAGATTTTAATACACATGAAATCCAAACCCAATCAAGCCCAACCCTGC
This sequence comes from Herpailurus yagouaroundi, assembly GCF_014898765.1. Taxonomy (NCBI): domain Eukaryota; kingdom Metazoa; phylum Chordata; class Mammalia; order Carnivora; family Felidae; genus Herpailurus; species Herpailurus yagouaroundi. The sequence continues at coordinate 25,687,381 of NW_024412396.1, read as the reverse complement.
CAAAAATTGTTGCACAGCTATCACAGCCTTCAATAATGACTCCTCAGGACAGCTCATATTGTGTGTGCTTCATGATCTGTCTTCTGCTTCTCTTCCCAGTCTCACTCCAGCCATGTTGTGATTTCTGTCTTGTGCTCCCACCACACTGAATCTCTTAGAGTTCCTGAATGTGCTCTTCTCTGTCTCTGCAGAGCAGGGAAGAGGCCCTTGCAGGTAAGCATTGCAGTAATTTTGCTGAAATCAACTCTGTTTCCATTTCTACTGTTACATATGTTCCTCCCTCTGGAAAACACATGCTCTTTCCCGACTTGTCAACATCTCCTTACCACCACCACACCCTACCCTCACTGTACCATTTTGGGGAGCTAATTACATCTGCCACTCACTTTTAAAAGCTCAACTCTGGAGTCACATGCCCTGGGAAGCCATCCTTCCATAATACCCTCTGCATACACGTATCCTAGTGCTGGTATAAAGCATTTGAGTTGTTATTTGCTTGTCTCTCTCTCCAATATTATGACTGTTTTGAGTTTAAGGATTTAGTCCTATTCACATAATCCAATGCCTGGAACATGACATGAGTTTTAATAATAATTTGCTGTATGGATGATAAAGAGAATGGATAAATGAACTGCAATAATTCAAAAAGTCAGGCCAAAAAGGAATTAATGGAGACCAGGAGCTGCATGATTTATTTTTCAGGGACCATATGCCATTTCAATTGACTGACATCTACAAACCCTCATCCTACTATTTAAGATCCACCAAACAAAATTAGTGTATAATGTTTAAATACCTCTGTTAGATGCAGATATGATGCTTGGGTCATATAATCTGTATAGTATATAATCTATTAATTTGAGGAGAAAGGATATTGATCAAAAAGTATAATACTGATGTAGAGTATTTTATAGCATACATAACTCTCTAATAACAATGTTTTTATATATTCCCAGAAATCCTATGATATGTGACTTGTGTATTATTTGCAATCACCATTTTAGATATTAGATGATAGAGGTTCTGAGAGATTGCAAATCTCCTGGAAATTCAGTAGCCAGGTAGTTCAGGGGCAAAGACTAAATTGAATACAGATTTTTCCAAATCTAAATAATGTAACTTATTTAATGTTAAAGTGATACATTTAATAATCACATCTGAAAATATTTACTTGAAAACAATTTTTTTTTTTGAAAAAAAATCTCCAAACATCTAGTTTAAGAGGAATAAAGCCTACAATAAGGCATTACTTTTTATTTGCAAGTTGAATACAAGCTCTAAAGTTTGGACTTTGGAAACTCTTTGAACTTTTAACCTATCAGCCTTGCTACAAAGGCTTAAAATCTCTGAGCTTTTTTCTGAGTCTGAAGCACAGTTTTTGTCCTGAGAATACTCATGTATTCCACAGCATATTGTCATTCCCTGGCCTAGAAAACACACATATCATTACCTTTATCCTCTCAGCATAAAGCAAATTTTAGATAATTCATTCCTAGGCCAGAGTTAAGAGTTTTACATGCATTTGTGATGTTGTTTTGTGCTGTGACCATGAAAAATTATGGTGCTCTGATTTGTGATTAACTTTTAACTTCATTTTCTAGCAAAAGAGAGACTACAGAGAAGAACACCCACGGCCGTTTGTCAGGTTTATAGAAAAACATCCCTGAAGAACAGGACATGTTTAGTTATTTAAGGAGAAATGTAAATTTCAGGAAGGCAGAGTAATTAAACGCTTTTCAATGATTTAAGTCCCATTCATTATAGAATTATATACTTTGCAGAAACATTTAAGAAAAATTTCCAATAAAATAAACATGTCCAATTTATCAACTTAAGGAAGGCATAGGGGCAACAATAAAAAAGGTTTTTTAAAAAAAACGTCTTTGGCTGAGAATACCCTCCAGCAAACACTGCTTGAGCTGTCAGCTTAAGGAGGCTGGAGAGGCGGACACAGCCTTCCAGAATGGGGTGAAGATCAGGCCAAGATATCCTGGCTCTGAGACTAGATCTGTTACACGCCCCATCATCACCTTGGAGCAGTGGTGCTGACCCACCCATCACTATCAACAATTTCTTCCAAAGATTCATCAGACAATTATCAGTTCAGGAACACTTACGGACTGATATCACCTAATAATTACTACGTGTCCAATAATGGCAACGTTCCTGGTCTTGAGGAGCTGACAGTTTAGTGTTTTAACACTCCCCAATTCAGCAGCCAGGAAGATCAGTGGCAAAACCTAACTTGAACCTAGGTTTTTCAGATATAAATAATGTAATTCACATATTATTAAAAATATACTACCATAGATTTTGCAATCCCTTCTAGAAATACTTGCTTGGAAAAAGAACACTAGCCATATAGTATGGTTTTGAAGTAATATGGCCATTCGTAGGGTTGTGTACACACACAAATGATCAAAATGCAATGTGCTAAGTAGTCAAATTGATGTTTGCACAAAGTGATAATGGAAACAAGCACAGAGAAAGCGATCTAAACATAGCCTAGAGGAAATGGAGGTTCTAGGAAGAAGTAATGTTAAAATTAAGAAGGATTAAGAGAAATTAGCCAGATGTTAAGGACAAGGTACTCCATTCCCAGTAGAGACAGCAATACATAACAAAATCTTGATCTGAGACAGAGAATGGAGAGTTGTAGAAAATGAGGTGGTTCAGTATGAACACAGCACTGAGTGAATGGAAAGGAATGTAGGAGATAATGTTGGAAAGATGGAGAAGTGGCTGAAAATACAGAAAGTTATACATCACCTTATAAAATTTATATTTTATCCTCAATGCTGTAGATAGTTATTACTGGATTACAAGCAAGAGGATGAGTGTCATGGTCAGATTCATATTTTCTGTTTTATACAGTTGAGGCACTCTGGAGAATGAATTTTAGAAGGACAGAGAAGCAGGCTAACACAATTGTCCTAGTGAGAAAATTCTGACTAACATCAACACTGTAGAGATGAGAAAGAGACTAACTTAATAAATATTTTGAAAGTATACATGGAATAGAATAGACAATAGGTGATAAAGTAGTAAGTGATACAAAGGATATCTAATCAATGATAAGAAGAGGTCTAGAATGACATAGTTGATTTGTAACTTAGGCATGGAATGATTGGTGATAAAAATAATCAACTTAGAGAATAAAGTATAAAGATCATGTTTGGAAAAGGAAGATGGACTTTTGGCTTCGTACAAGTTGTACTTACAATGACTGTGGCACATCTGTGTGGAAATACCAAGGGGTATTAGTAAATAAGGATCTGGGGCACCTGGGTGGCTCAGTCCCTTGAGCGCCTGACTTCAGCTCAAGTCATAATCTCATGGTTGTTTAAACCCCGTGTCAGTCTTTGTGCTGACAGCACAGAGCCTGCTTTGGGTTTTCTGTCTCCGTCTCTCTCTGCCCCTCACCTGCTCACACTCACTCTCTCTCTCTCTTTCAAAAATAAATAAACATTAAAAAATAATGAGAGAAAGAAAGAAAGAAAGAAAGAAAGAAAGAAAGAAAGAAAGAGAAAAGAAAGGAAGAAAGAAAATAAAGGAAGAAAGATCTGGAACTCAAGAGTGGAGTCTATATTAAAGATATGTTTTATAGTTTAAACAAAAAAGTGAGAGTTGAAACAACTACTGTGAATAATATTGTCTAAAGAAAATCTGAAAAGTGAAGAGAGATAAAGGTTTTAATGAGTTCAGCTTATCAATTCTTCTTTCATGGATCATGCCTTTGGTATGGTATTTAAAAAGTCATCATCAAACCAAGGACATCTAGAATTTTCCTTTGTTATCTTTTCAATGAAGAGTTTTACACTTAGGCTTATGAATTTACACTTAGGCTTATGAATGAAGAATTTTACACTTAAGCTTATGATACATTTTGAGTTAATTTCTGTGAAGGTTGTAAGGTCTCTGTCTAAATTCATTTTCTGCATGTGGATGTCTAGTTGTTCCAGTGCCATATGTTAAAAGACTGTCTTTGCTCTATTGTCAAAATTTTGTTTAAAATATCTGCTTTGCAAAAGACACTGTCAAGAGAATAGAAGTACAAGCCATAGACTGGGAGAAATATTTGCAAAATACACATTTGAAAAGGGACTGTTATCCAAAAATTACAAAGAAATCTTAGAAGTCAACAATGAGAAAACAGACAATACAATGAAAAAACAGGTCAAAGACCTTAATAGACATCCCATTGAAGAGGATATACAGATAGCAAATAAGCATATGAAAAGATGCTTCATCTCATATGTTATTGGAATATGCAAATGAAAACAACCATGAGATACTACCACACACCTAATAGAATGGCCATATTCCAGGACACTGACAATACCAAATGCTGGGACAGATGTGGAGCAACAGAGCTCTCATTTACTCCTGATGGGAATGCAAAATAGTACAGACATTATGGAAGATAGTTTGGGGTTTCTTACAAAACTGAACATATTCTTTTCATACAATTTAGATATAGCGCTCCTTGATATATACACACAGGAGTTGAAGATTGTGGCCATACAAAAACCTGCATATGGGTATTTATAGCAGTTTTGTTCATAACTGCCAAAAGCTGAAAGCAGCTAAGATGTCCTTCAGTAGATAAATGGATAAATAAAATGTAGGACATCAATATAAAGAAATATTATTCAGTACTAAAAGAGAACTGAGCTATCAAGTCACAAAAAGACATGGCAGAAATTCAACGCATAAGACTAACTGAAAACAGCCAGTCTGAAAGACTATATACTATAGGATTCTAGCTATATGATACTCTGAAAAATGGCAAAACTATGTAGACATTAAAAAGATCTGGTTTCCAGGGACCGGAAGGGAGAAGGTGATGAATAGGTGGAGCACAGAGGTTTTTTAGGGCAGTGAAATTATTCTATATGATACTATAATGGTGGATACATGTCACTATACAATTCTCCACACCCATAGAATGTATACCACTAAGAGTAGCCATGATGTAAACTATGGAATTTGGGTGATAATGATGAGTCAATGTAGGTTCATCAGTTGGAACAAATGTACCACTCTGGTGGGGGGATGTTGATAATGAGGGAGGCTATGCACATATGGGCAGGAAGTAAATGAGAAACTTCAGTACCTTTTGCTCAGTTTTGCTATGAAACTAAATATGCTGTAAAAATAAAATTTATTAAAATTATTTAATTTGGAGATGTTGATTATAGTAGTCTATATATGTAATTAGTTTAATTTATAAATTCTGTTTAGCCTCTTTGTAATGTTAATTTTAGTTTGATTAGTTACTAAAATATATATATATATTTAAAATCTTTCAGTATACTTCTGCATTTTTATTTGTCCTTGATTTTCTGTGCATTTTTTTCCTTTATATATTCTGAAACTGTATTATATGGTACATATCAACTGGATGGATACTTGATATGATGTGTCACCTTACAATTGTCATATCATCCTGGTAGATGACTCTTTTCTGATTATGAAATAGCTCTCTCTACCTACAAGTAATTTCTTTAAATTACAATTTTTGTTATAGTAGTATAGCTTTTATCCATTTTATTTAGTTAACACTTAAATGGCATGACTTTTCCATCTGTTTACTTTTAACCTTTTAGTGTACATATGTGTGTGCATATATATAAATATATATATACATATATATATTTAAATTTATTTATTTATTTTGAGAGAGAGAGAGAGAGAGAGAGAGAGAGAGAGAGAGAATCCCAAGCAGTCTCCGTACTCAGTGCAGAGCCTGGAGGGGCTTGATCCCACAACCAATGAAGTCATCACCTGAGCTAGTATCAAGAGTCAGACACATAACCAGCTGAGCTACCCAGGCACTCCAAGTGTACTTATATTTAAGGTATGCTTCCTGTAAGCAGCATATGTTTGGAATAGATTTTGTCTATTTCTTGCTTGACAATTGCTGTCCTTTAATTTGAATTATTTATTCAATGTAATTTTAACACAGTTACTGATATATATCATGTTAAATTCGGTTCCCATTTGTTCCAATTTATTTTCCTTTTACTTTTCTTCCTTCCTTTGAATCCAATTGGAATTAGTCTCATTCCAATAATTGGAAAATGATCCCAGTTTTCTCCTCTGATTGTCGATTCTTTATCACTTTCCGAGGAAACGTTGGCAGCCCTACATCCCAGACAAAGAATGGTCTTTAGAACAATAACTCTACTTATTCCTTTCCCAACTTTTGCGCATTGTTGCAGAGGATTTTAATTTTATGTTTATTTTAACTTTCTCTACTGTTTTAAAAAATATACTCAATTTGAATTTATATTTTGTCACATATCTGCCCTTTGGGTTTACATTTATTCTTTCCTGAATTCTCTACTACAACTTGTTATCATTTCCTTTGCATTAAAAACATTTTGCGATATTTTCGTGTTAATCAGGTCATGCTGAATTATCTGAGTTTTTGTTTGTTTAAAAATTTAAATTCGTCTTTGTTTTTAAGCAATATTTTTGCTTGGTATAAAATTCTAATTTTGCAGTCAATTACTTTTACCATTTGAAGATATCATTTTATTGTTTTCTGATTTCTATTATTTTTATTGATATGCAATCTGTAAGACTCCTTTGAAAGCAACATGCCTTTTAACATTTTCTCTTGGTCTTTAATTCTTCAGCTTTCTGATCTTTCTATGTGTCACTTTATTTGTATTTGTCTTGCTTGGAATTTGCAGCATTTCTTGAGGCTCCAACTAGATGTCTTTCAACAGTTCTGAAAGCTCAGCAATTATCTTTCAAGTGTTACCACTTTCTTTGTTCCTTTTGCACTCTAATTATATTTGTGTGTTAACTCATTCTACCATTTCACAAAGCGAATGTTTTCCAGAACCTTTTCTATTGCTTTCCATCATGCTTTCTGTTATTGAGTGTGGGTACTTTCCTTTGGTCTACCTTCCAATTTTCTAATTATCTTCAATGTATATAATGTGGTTACTTGAGAATATCCATTTTATTCTTGACATAGTTTCCAGTCCTTGTCTGAAAATTATCCATTTTTGCCCTTTAAGTTCATGATAAAATTAATTATCATTTTGTGTGTGTGTGTGTATGTGTGCGCACTACTGTTATTTGGTTGCTGTGTCAGTTTCTGTTTTCTATTTCCTCTCCTTTTTTCCTCTTTTGTCAATTTTATAAGGTTGGTTGCTACATATAAAAATGCAAAGGTAATAATGAGTATCTAAATTTTTTTCGTGGCAGCATTTTCTTTTGTGCTTTTTAGACAGTTAAAACAGAAGTTGTTCATACTAATGCATTCAAGGATTGAGGTTGCCTAAAACCCTGTACTTAGTTGCACTTATTATGACATCTTTTGTTATGGAAAGAAAACAGAAAAATGGACATTACCTTCAGTAACCACTTTTCTACAGCTGCTTTTTGCTTAAGTTTAAATGGAAAAAAAATAAGAAGTTTCCTATATAGGATTTTTGATTTTACAAATTAGGTAAAAACTTATATAGGATTTTTTTGGTAAAAATGGTCGATATGTAATTGTAGTTTGACCAAGTAAACACTTTATAAATGTAACATATCTATGTTAAGATATTTTGACAATAATTTGAATTAAAGTTATCTTTAACTTTTTTCCTCAATATTTATAAACCAAAATGTTTAATATCTCATAAGACCTGAAAAAAAATGTTCACGATTATTTTAATGATACTACTAACATTTCTTACAGGGAAGATAGGGAAATGAATAAAAGATACATTTTGCCTCCAATATCTTATTTCTTCTCATTTCAGGTTTTCTTTTTTAAAGTTTATCCATTTATTTTGAGAGAGAGAGAGAGAGAGAGAGAGAGAGAGAGAGAAAGTGGGGGAGGGGCAGAAAGAGAGAGAGAGAGAGACAGAGACAGAGAATCACAGGCAGGCTCTGTGCTGTCAGCCCAATGCAGGTCTTGAACTCATGAACCGTGAGATTATAACCTAAGCTGAAATCAAGAGTTGAATGCTTAAGTGACTGAGCCACTCATTTCAGTTTTTATGTACAACTTTATAAAGCAATACTCCCAGGAGCCTAGAATTGATGAATAAAGTGGAAGAAGAAGAAGAAGGAGGAGGAAAAGAAAGAGGGAGAAGGAGGAGAAATTCCTGTGTCAAAGCAAAGACATGAAAATAATAAATAAGACTACAACTGAGACTGTGTTTTCCAGTTTGGGAAACAATTAAGTCCATGCTGGATGTTAACCCTGAAATAACTCTGGATGGATCATATACATAAGGACAAGTGGAATTCTATATCTTAATCTTCACATTTGCTTCTGAAAGAAGTATGATTCAAAGTGAATGAGAAATTTTCACAGTGTCTGAATCAGAAGGATAAAAAAGTTGATGTATAAGCGAGTTCATACTCAGGGGAGATCATAATAGTTTATCCTGTACTGTGCTGATGGAAGTTTCAACTTTTGAGAACTACTTAAACCTTTAAAGGATATTATGACATGCTAATTTTAGAGTGATTTAGTGTGGTTTCAAAATTCTTCTAAAATAGCTTTGAAAAAAATTCCTGGAAGCCATACTCCTTCTGTGGTCCCACGGTCATTTGCAGATGACATACACTATCTCTGAAGTGCCTAATCTGCTAGAGACAAATACGTATGATCTTTAAAAATTATTCTAAATTAACTAAAATGTTAGTCCACTCTGAGACAGGAATGCAGACATGAGATTTCAGTATCATTTCTTCTACAATCTATTTACACGGTAGTAAATCAAGAATTTGTTAGTTCACAAAAGTAATCTGAGGTCAGGGTCTAGATTCAATGTAAATGTGAATTGCTTCAGACACTAAAAATAAGCACTACAGGACCTGAATGTGAGACAGGAAACCAGGTCCTGCTTTGTCAAAGATTGGTTGGCCATACTTTTGTGGGTCTAGTTCTGGGGTTTCTATTTTATTCCATTGGTCTATGTGTCTGTTTTTGTGCCAACACCATGCTGTCTTGATGATGACAGCTTTGTAGTAGAGGCTAAAGTCTGGGATTGTGATGCCTCCTGCTTTGGTCTTCTTCAAAATTGCTTTGGCTATTCGGGGCCTTTTGTGGTTCCATATGAATTTTAGGATTGCTTGTTCTCTAACTTCCCAAATCCAATCCAATAGCAAATTCTGTCAGCTTTTCTTCCAGATTCTATACAGAGGCCAACTACTTCTTAACACCTCCATCACCGTCACCAACCTGGTTCAATCCACGCTATTTCTCTTCTGGACTTTGCTATCACCTCCTAATTGGCCTTACTTCCTCCATTTTTGTCCTCAGCTTGCCACCAGTCTTCTCTCCATTCTTCAGCCAGAGTAATTTCTGTAAAGTAAGTTAGATCATAATATTCCCTGCTTAATTTCCTCCAATGGCTTTCTATCGCACTCATGTATGATCTGAAGTTCTACCCACAGCATACGGCCCAGGACAACTCTGAGCTCATTCCCACCACTTCCCCTCTTTCAATTTGATTTAGCGTCCCTGACTCCCTTGTGTTCCTCAAAAGCAGCAAGCAAATTTCAACCTGAGACCTTGTCCCTCTGCCTAACAGATCATTCTCCATTTGTCAAAGATAAAGCCAGACACAACAATTCTGAGGATAGATGCTAGTCAGTGATGACTATTGCTATAGGGAAGAGTGTCCAGTGTGAACTGAGCTCAGCTTCATGAAACAAAAGGCAGGAGACTTTTTAAAGGCTGAGGTATGCTGAGGCAAAGGCACTCAGGGTAACAAAAGGTGTTAGGTCCCTGTGACTAAGCCATATGGCTTTGTTAGTTGGAGTTTATCCAGAGGAGACACAAATGGCCGTACCTTCATAACTGGAGGCAAGTGTTGCAAGTTAAAGCCAGGCATCTACCAAAGTTGGGTCCTTTCCCTCCCGCAAAGACTAGGAGCAGAATGTGGAGAATTACCTCCTGGGATGTTTGCACTTCAAAGAGACACTAGTTCTCAGATCCTTAAGAATACAGTTCTGGGTGGTAGGAGATTTACATCTCTAGGAGGCAGAGAAAGGATTTATAGTTGCAAGCTTTCTAAAGTAACTGCTTTGAGAAGGAGTTCCAGGGCCTAACTTCCTATCACCAGGTTGTGGTTGGAAGAAACAGTAAATTCTACTGATATAATATAAAAAGATTATACATAGCATATATGAATATATATTTATGTATTGTATTTCATCTTACATTAACATGTAAATTCCATAAAGGGCTTTAAATTTTGTACTTAGAATCCCCCCATGCCTACCATTGTTCTTGGCACATGACTTGGTAAATATTTGCTGATAAAAAAATTATCATTTTAAACTTTCTTTTAAATGTTGATTTTATTTTTTATTTATTTATTTTGAGACAGAGAGTGAGCAAGGGAGGGGCAGAGAGAGAGAGAGAGAGAATGAATCCCAAGCAGGCTCTGCACTGCCAGCATGGAGACTGATGTGGGGCTTGAACTCACAAACTGTGAGATCATGACCTGAGCCAAAATCAAGAGTCAGACACTTAACAGACTGACCCATACAGTCACCCTCCAAAATTATTATTTTTAAACATTTATTTAGAACCGTGTATATAGCACTGTGATTCTTACTTGGAATCTAAAGATAAGTTAGATAGTTCCAGACATTAAACAACTCCTGGTTTAGTGGAAGAAATAGACACGAGCACAAATTATTACACAATAGTGGGATGCTTGGCTGGCTTAGTCCGTTAAGCATCCAACTTCAGCTCAGGTCATGACCTCGCCATCCAAGAGTTCCAGCCCCGCATTGGGGTCTGTGCTGACAGCTCAGAGCCTGGAGCCTGCTTCGGATTCTGTGTCTCCCTCTCTCTCTGCCCCTCCCCCACTTACACTCTGTCTCTCTCTGCCTCTTAACAATGAATAAACATTAATTTTTTTTAAATAATACACAATAGTGAACCACTTGCTGAAAATTAATTAAGTACAAAATACTACTGGGATCCTGAAATCTGAGCAACAATCTATTGGGGAGAAGTAATATATCAAGAAAAAAATCTAACCAAGATTTGATTATTTGATTAGAGTCTTGAAGGAAGAGAGCAAATGTATTTGAATATATTTCCAATAAAATTGGTGTATTCAAAATGCTGTATTGATGATTTGTGAGTACAGACATTTTATTTTTCCTGTTAAGAAGAGCTCTTCCTATGGAAATTTGACAGCTAGTAGCACAGTAGAATTACTGACTTAAATCTTATTCTCAGTGCAGTTTTGTTTCCATTTCTCCACCTTATCACAAGGACCTGACATTTCATTAAGGTACATGACTCATTTCTGGTAAGCCTTGGGGTTATCCAAGGTTACACAATTCTTTCCTTTTTTTTTTTTTTTTTTTTTTTCCCAAATCACTACATGACAGGGTCTAAGGAAGATGACTGTCATATTGCCACTAGCATGCATGACTAAAGGAAGAGAATCTATTCACGGCCCAAGTTCCTAGTATAATTTCATCTCTATCCCTCATGGTACAGTACCACTTGCTACTTAAAAAATCATAATGCACTTTAATATTAAATATTAATATTAAATGCACTTAAATATAAATTCATAGAAAGTCATTACCCTGACATGCAATGAACCAAAAGGATAGTATTTTAAACGGATTCATAGGGGCGCCTGGGTGGCGCAGTCGGTTAAGCGTCCGACTTCAGCCAGGTCACGATCTCGCGGTCCGTGAGTTCGAGCCCCGCGTCAGTCTCTGGGCTGATGGCTCAGAGCCTGGAGCCTGTTTCCGATTCTGTGTCTCCCTCTCTCTCTGCCCCTCCCCCGTTCATGCTCTGTCTCTCTCTGTCCCAAAAATAAATAAATGTTGAAAAAAAAATTTAAACGGATTCATAGATAGGGACTTAAAATCATACATATATATATATTTATAAGGTTTATAAGGTTTTTTTTTTGTTTTGTTTTGTTTTTTGTTTTTAGGGAGAGAGAGAGAGGATGAGCAGAGGGGAGAGGAAGAGAGAGAGAGCGAATCTCAAGCAAGCCTCGTGCTCAGCATGGAGTCTGATACCGGGATCAATCCCATGACCTGGGATCATGACCTGAGTAGAAATCAAGAGTTGGATGCTCAATTGACTGAGCCACCCAGGTGCCTCTATAAGGATTTCTTTTAATAGACTATATTATATTTATAGCACCAAAATAGCATTACTAGAGTCTTCTATTGGGAAAATGGAAATAGTCATTGCATAGAATGAAAGGCTATGATAATAGTCATTAAGATGGAATTCTGTCTACATTGGAGAATCAGTAAAGACACAATATTAATTATGGGTCAAATTTTCATCTTAGGCAGTGAACTACATGTGATTAGTTTGACTGAAGTAGTCAGTAGAATCTAGAGGGATGGATTTCCTTTTAACACATTTTAAATAAACAATCCTTACAAATAGCATAAAATATCTCAAGTTAGTTATTTTCTCAGTGCTTATAAGACGATATAAATTATATATAGTGATACTCCATTTCGACATAGGCCATTAAGCCATTCTGATTATTAGAGTAATGTTGTCACAATTGTTTCAGTCATTGAATTTCAATCATAAACTTTGTTCAAACATAATTGATCATTAATATTCTCACTTGCTTCAGGCTCACTGTAGCTTTTTAATACTTCAAAATCATCATCAGGAGTGAGAGGTTAATCCCCTCTGCATTATAGTTGGTCATCCTTGAGGGAAGCTTCTTCAATCTAACGAAATGACAGTGAAGGCGAGTACAAAGAACAGTTGACTTAGGGTACGGGAGAGTTGGATTCTACAGTATAGATTTCAACACAATGCCAAATATTCTTTGTAGCTGACCAGTTATAAGTTTGGGAAACAATTTGCTTCATACCTGTATCAACTGGAAATAATGTGAACAAATGGGTTGAATTTTTATGAGGTGGTTTGTACTCCTCAAGAAAGAGAATCCTGGCATAAATTTAAAACACCAATCTTTCAAAGCAATTAGTTGCAGTGGCCCCTGGAGTAAGAATATTCATGCATCATTTTCAAACTAGACATTCAGAAGCTACTTAGTACTGCTATAAACATAAGTTATGCTGATTTCAATATACCCTAAGTCCTTTTGAACGAAACTGACTTGTGTTTCTTCATATACTTGGATTCTGTTTTGTAAATCACAGCTTATAACTTTCTAACAATCAATTCTTAGAATTAGAAGGTATTTTAAATGCTTAATAAGTGTTGTCCAAGACTTACTGACCACTGATAACTGATTTTTCAACTCCAACATACTAACAATGTATAAATATATCCTCAGTGAGCATTTTTACCAGGTTTTGTTCTATCTCTAAAAAGTCCTTTCTCTCTGAGCCTACAACTTTTTTGAGTAGGCCGTCAGCCCCATTTCCATCTTTATTGCTTAAATATCTGTATACCACTCTCTTAGGTATTTATACCTTTCCTTACTTAGCCGTTTTCTTACTAAGAGATTATTATCTGTTTTATTCTCTTATAATAAGTGCACCATAAGTATCTTCTTGTATAATTTTCTTATTCCTGCATTTAAGATTGTTTCCTTAGAATAGATTGAATTTACTGGGCCCAAGAGCTTTAAAATTGTAAAAAGGCTTTTAAATATATATCACTAAATTGTTTTCCAAAAGGTTGTACGAGTGATCATGACCAATGGAGGAGAGTGCCTATTTTACTGTACTCTCATTGTATTGTCAGAATTAAAGTGGTAAGAATATTGTCCACAAAATTAAACTAAACCAGTACAAAACAAAGGCTGATGACTTTGTTTATACAGAAGTGATCCAGTGAAGCAAGAAAGGGTTTATACGATCTATTCAGGAGATTTGGGGTTAAACATAGGGCACTGTACATATGCATTTATCTTTGCTTCTTTCTGAAACCTAGCCAAGTGGGAGTAAAAAAATAAATATGGTTTAAACAAAAAAATAAAATAAAAAAGTCAGACAGGAGATGCCAACATGGTTTTAGAAGTTGGAAAGTAGATAAATGATGGAAAGGAATGCCAAAGGCAAGCAAGAGAGTTCTCAGTGGAAGGGTTCTTGCACTAGAGGACTAGGTATGGTAAAGGTAAAAAACAGAAAAGATAAACTACAATTCTTTGTAAGAATCTCAGGGCTCCTTCCCAATCTTTTACAGCCATACAGCTGTCTCTCTCACTCCCTGAAAAAGAATAAAGGTTTATTTGGTGACGGAATTGAACTAGAGGCTCTATACACAAGGACACCCAAGGCATAGCAGAAGAGGAAGAGGGGCTGGCATTTAAAAGAACAAATAAGGGAAAGTCTAAAGCCTCTTCTTACATAATACAAGGGAATTGTTAATGTCTTAAATTGGTAATTCAAAACGTTGGAGAATAACCCTCTTATTTATAACTACATAGATAGGTATCAGAAAAAGTAAAAGAAAAATTTAGGGGAGAGGGATTTAGGAATAGGAAGAAGTGAGGAAAGTGTCAATTGTTTTTTGCTATAGACTTTTAAAATGTACATGTATTATTTTGATTTTTAAAATCTGTGCAGAGAATAAAATATAGTAATAAGGCTACCCACCTGAATGAAAGGACTAGTGTTTATATTTTGGACAGCTCCTTACTCCTGGGTCCTAAGAGTAGGGAGAAGAACCATTTAAAGCAACAAGGTGCCTGGGCTACTGAAACTCATCTTTTCTGAGTCTGTTGTCTCTGATCTTAGCTCTCTCAAGTTGAGAGGCCAGTGAATTAACCAAGAAAGAGAGCATGAATATATTGGGACATAATGGATTACTTAATGCCAAAACCTACTAGATCATCGTTAAATAACAACTCAGTAATACATGGAATGAAAGTCTCTCTCTTTCTTAGGTATGCAGACTCAAGTTAACTGTTTTGTACATCACTCCTACTCTTCCTCACAAGCCCTCATTTTGGCCTGGCCTCATCAATGTTTTTCAAACAGCCTACCTAGAATAAGTGAGGTTCCTCCTCTCAATTTCATTTACTATCTTTGCACACGGTTTTATTATTAGGTTATTTTAAAAAGGTGAAGGTCCTATTTCCAGAGTAACCAGGAATGGTGTATGTGCAGAACAGCTTTAATTTTTAATTCTCATAATGCCCTAGAAGCTATTTTTTTTTCTTGAAATGACAAGAATACTAATCATTCTGCAACTCTGTCCATTTACTCTCTTATTTTTCTCTCTCTCCCCAAATTTTGAGCAACCTACACTGTTTATCAGAATATTATTAATTAAACCCATTCTGGCTCTATGAGAGAGCTTAGATGGTGTTGCAAATTTTTTATAAATAGATTCCATTTAAAAATAATTCCCCCTCGGGGCGCCTGGGTGGCTCAGTCGGTTAAGCGGCCGACTTCAGCTCAGGTCATAATCTCGTGGTTTGTGAGTTCAGCACCGCGTCGGGCTCTGTGCTGACAGCTCAGAGCCTGGAGCCTGTTTCAGATTCTGTGTCTCCCTCTGTCTGACCCTCCCCCATTCATGCTCTGTCTCTCTCTGTCTCAAAAATAAATAAACGTTTAAAAAAAAATCCCCCTCTAGACACTGAATTTGTCAGTTCACTCTATTTTTTAAAAAGGAAATAATTTATAAAAAATTAAAATGTTGTAGTCTTTAATTCTGTCCCCAGTATTCTTACACACTCGAGTGTACATGAAAATTCACCTGTAGAGCTTATTAAAAATACGGGTTCCTGCTTCTCCACCTGCTTTTTGTTCAGGAGGCCTGGGGTAGAATCTTAGTGCCAGTATTTGTACCAAGTGCAAGTGGATTCAGAACCAGCTTCAGAAAAACACTAGTTGAAGCATGATTTTTCTTTTGTATGTGAGGAGATAACCTGGCATTTGCTATCCAGAAAATATTGCCACACCTAAGATATGCAATTTATATAGCATTAATATTTGGGGACAACAAACCCATGTGTGGATATGAAATACACACATTAAGTTTCCAAATTATTGAAATATAAACTCATATAAAGAAGAAAATAAACCAGTATCTGGAAACTCTCTGAAATCCTCTAAAATGCAGAGGAAAACAAGGATTATCTGATGTTTATCAATCAAGTTAATATTTGCCTAACAAATGAAATATGATTGGGGATTTAAGAGAACCCAATATAACAGACTTTTAGAGATAACTCTCATTTTCATGAAAGTGATTAAGAGAAAAATAATACTGGTGCTAATTAAAGTTAAAGTAATTTGAAAGACACAAAATGGAAAGAATGCATCATATAAGTTAATTTTAATGATTAAGGATAATTTAGCATGCTTGTACTAATTGTGATGTTTTTTATTCCTGGTTGAACATAGAGAATTTTTTTCCACGTTTCTCACTTGATTTCTGTGTGTCTTGAAATATCTTAATCTTCTTACTTCTTTAAAAGCCAGTGAGCCTTTCTGGCTAAATTTATAAAAATGGAACAGAGTAATTTTGTTAATCTTGCCAGCTACCTCTTTTGTTCAAATGCCAGCAATCTATGAGGCAGCTTGGCTCAAATGACCAATACATTTGGTTCTTGGCTGATTAATTCTCCAGAGCACCCGGCATCTGTCCAGAGAGGGGATTGGAAATCTTCAGAGAGCCGTCTAAGCACTATGATTGGAGGTCAGCTTTACATATTATTGTCTCTGTTTGAAATCATATCAATTTCAGTCTTCAAACTGTAGGCATCTGAAATTTAGTATTGACTTTTATTCTGATGATATAGGTGATTTGATTTTATGTTGCAAAATACGTATTAGACAAGGTTCTAAATTTTATAATTCAATTTCTTGTGATAAAGTTAATAACCTGATGGGAAGGTAAGGTAGAAGACTCAGCCAAATGCCAGAAAACGGTCTTCACCATGAAACAAAGGGGAAATGATATTAATTTTGCCTCTAAAGGGGATCTGAGGAATATTTCCACAAGATGCTTGCCTCCAAGCTGGCACCAAAAGGTGTCTGGGGGCACCTGGGTGGCTCAGTCGGTTAGACATCTGACTCTTGATTTCGGCTCAGGTTATGATCTCAGGGTCATGGAATCAAGCCCTGTGTTGGGCTCTGCACTGACCACAGAGCCTGCTTGGGATTCTCACTCTCCCTCCCTCTTTACCCCACCCCCCATGGGCATGCACTTTCTTTCTCTCTCTGGCTCTTTCTCTATAAATAAAAATAAATAAATAAATAAATAAATAAATAAATAAATAAATAAATAGAATTTTTAAACGCTGCCTGAAGGCACGTCATCTGTCACATTCTTATCTTGAAGTGCATCTTGTACTACTGCATCCCAGTACTATAGAATGGTAGTTTCTATAAGTGGGAGTTTCCCATTTTTTTATTGCTTTGGATGCATACTCATCATTTGGTTAAGCTATATTTTCATTACCATTGAATTCGAAGTATTTTCTCATGCCCTCATGATTGACTTTTGATTTCAAGCTTAGGTTAGTTAGAAGTGTTCTGATTCATACCATGCATACTTTCAGACCACAGTGCTATGAAGCTTGAAATCAACCACAAGAAAAAGTCTGGAAAACCTCCAAAAGCATGGAGGTTAAAGAACACCCAACTAAAGAATGAATGGGTCAACCAGGAAATTAGAGAAGAAATTAAGGAATATATGGAAACAAATGAAAATGAAAATACAACAATCCAAACGCTTTGGAATGCAGCGAAGGCAGGCCTGAGAGGAAAATACATGCAATCCAGGCCTATCTCAAGAAACAAGAAAAATCCCAAATACAAAATCTAACAGCACACCTAAAAGAAATAGAAGCAGAACAGCAAAGACAGCCTAAACCCAGCAGAAGAAGAGAAATAATAAAGATCAGGGCATAAATAAACAATATGGAATCTAAAAAAACGGTAGAGCAGATCAACGAAACCAAGAGTTGGTTTTTTGAAAAAATAAACAAAATTAACAAATCTCTAGCCAGGCTTCTCAAAAAGAAAAGGGAGATGACCCAAATAGATAAAATCATGAATGAAAATGGAATTATTACAACCAATCCCTCAGAGATACAAGCAATAATCAGGGAATACTATGAAAAATTATATGCCAACAAACTGGACAACCTGAAAGAAATGGACAAATTCCTAAACACCCACACGCTTCCAAAACTCAATCAGGAGGAAATAGAAAGCTTGAACAGACCCATAGCCAGTGAAGAAATTGAATCAGTCATCAAAAATCTCCCAACAAATAAGAGTCCAGGACCAGATGGCTTCCCAGGGGAGTTCTACCAGACGTTTAAAGCAGAGATAATACCTATCCTTCTCAAGCTATTCCAAGAAATAGAAAGGGAAGGAAAACTTCCAGACTCATTCTATGATGCCAGCATTACTTTGATTCCTAAACCAGACAGAGACACAGTAAAAAAAGAGCAAAAATTCTCAATAAGATACTAGCAAATCGAATTCAACAGCATATAAAAAGAATTATTCACCATGGTCAAGTGGGATTCATTCCTGGGATGCAGGGCTGGTTCAACATTCGCAAATCAATCAATGTGATACATCACATTAATAAAAGAAAAGATAAGAACCATATGATCCTGTCAATCGATGCAGAAAAGGCCTTTGACAAAATTCAGCAACTTTTCTTAATAACAACCCTCGAGAAAGTTGGGATAGAAGGAACATACTTAAACATCATAAAGCCATCTATGAAAAGCCCACAGCTAACATCATCCTCAATGGGGAAAAACTGAGAGCTTTTTCCCTGAGATCAGGAACACGACAGGGATGCCCACTCTCACAGCTGTTGTTTAACATAGTGCTGGAAGTTCTAGCATCAGCAATCAGACAACAAAAGGAAATCAAAGGCATCAAAATTGGCAAAGATGAAGTCAAGCTTTCACTTTTTGCAGATGACATGATATTATACATGGAAAATCCGACAGACTCCACCAAAAGTCTGCTAGAACTGATACATGAATTCAGCAAAGTTGCAGGATACAAAATCAATGTACAGAAATCAGTTGCATTCTTATACACTAACAATGAAGCAACAGAAAGACAAATAAAGAAACTGATCCCATTCACAACTGCACCAAGAAGCATAAAATACCTAGGGATAAATCTAACCAAAGATGTAAAAGATCTGTATGCTGAAAACTATAGAAAGCTTATGAAGGAAATTGAAGAAGATATAAAGAAATGGGAAGACATTCCATGCTCATGGATTGGAAGAATAAATATTGTCAAAATGTCAATACTACCCAAAGCTATCTACACATTCAATGCAATCCCAATCAAATTACACCAGCATTCTTCTAGAAGCTAGAACAAGCAATCCTAAAATTCATATGGAACCACAAAAGGCCCCGAATAGCCAAAGTAATTTTGAAGAAGACCAAAGCAGGAGGCATCACAATCCCAGACTTTAGCCTCTACTACAAAGCTGTCATCATCAAGACAGCATGGTATTGGCACAAAAACAGACACATAGACCAATGGAATAGAATAGAAACCCCAGAACTAGACCCACAAAAGTATGGCGAACTAATCTTTGACAAAGCAGGAAAGAATATCCAATGGAAAGAAGATAGTCTCTTTAACAAATGGTGCTGGGAGAACTGGACAGCAACATGCAGAAGGATGAAACTAGACCACTTTCTTACACCATTCACAAAAACAAACTCAAAATGGGTAAAGGACCTGAATGTGAGACAGGAAACCATCAAAACCCTAGAGGAGAAAGCAGGAAAAAAAACTCTCTGTCCTCAGCCGCAGCAATTTCTTACTTGACACATCCCTAAGGGCAAGGGAATTAAAAGCAAAAATGAACTATTGGGACCTCATGAAGGTAAAAAGCTTCTGCACAGCAAAGGAAACAACCAACAAAACTAAAAGGCAACCAACGGAATGGGAAAAGATATTTGCAAATGACACATCGGACAAAGGGCTAGTATCCAAAATCTATAAAGAGCTCACCAAACTCCATACCCGAAAAACAATAATTCAGTGAAGAAGTGGGCAGAAAACATGAATAGACACTTCTCTAAAGAAGACATTCAGGTGGCCAAAAGGCACATGAAAAGATGCTTAATGTTGCTCCTCATCAGGGAAATACAAATCAAAACCACACTCAGATACCACCTCATGCCAGTCAGAATGGCTAAAATGAACAAGTCAGGAGACTATAGATGCTGGAGAGGATGTGGAGAAATGGGAACCCTCTTGCACTGTTGGTAGGAATGCAAACTGGTGCAGCTGCTCTGGAAAACAGTGTGGAGTTTCCTCAAAAAATTAAAAATAGACCTACCCTATGACCCACCAATAGCACTGCTAGGAATTTACCCAAGGGATATAGGAGTGTTGATGCACAGGGGCAGTTGTACCCAATGTTTATAGTAGCACTCTCAACAATAGCCAAATTATGGAAAGAGCCTAAATGTCCATCCACTGACAAATGGATAAAGAAATTGTGGTTTATATACACAGTGGAATACTACATGGCCATGAGAAAGAATGAAATATGGCCCTTTGTAGCAATGTGGATGGAACTGGAGAGTGTTATGTTAAGTGAAATAAGTCATACAGAGAAAGACAGATACCGTATGTTTTCACTCTTATGTGGATCCTGAGAAACTTAACAGAAGTCCATGGGGGAGGGGAAGGAAAAAAAAAAAAAAGAGGTTAGAGTGGGAGAGAGCCAAAGCATAAGAGACTGTTGAGAACTGAGAACAAACTGAGGGTTGATGGGGGGTGGGAGGGAGGGGAGGGTAGGTGATGGGTATTGAGGAAAGCACCTTTTGGGATGAGCACTGGGTGTTGTATGGAAACCAATTTGACAATAAATTTCATATTAAAAAAATAAAAATAAATAAATAAATAAACATTAAATAATTGTTTAAATTACATATATAATATATACATATATGACTATATTAAAAGGTGTATCGTGCATAAAAAAATGAAGTATTCTGATTCATTTACACAAATGTGGATATTTTCTACTTATTTTTACCTCATTGAGCCCTGATTTAATACCACAGTATTCACAGAACATACACTGTCCTATTTTCAACCTCTGGAATGTGTTGAGACATGATTAATAGTCCAGGATATTTTGATAAATGTTTTATGTTTTTAACAAATGTTTTTGATAAATGTTTTTGATAAATGTTTAATGTACACTTCTGCAATTTGTTGGATATATTCTCAATCAGGTCAAATTGGTTAATTATGATGTTTAAATGTGCTGTAACTGTCTCCTTTTTCTATAACTTACTAAGAGAAATGTTTAAAAATCTCCCACTTATGTTGTGGATTTGCTGATTTCTTATTTTAGGTGTGTCACTCTTGGTTTATGTATTTTAAAGCTATATTATTAAGCTTATATAAATTTATTAATGTTATATATTCCTACTAAGTTAACTATCATTATGAAATATCCCTATTTATCTCTGTTACTTTTATCCTTAAGTGTATTTATGCTATAGTAATATTACATGTTAATATAAATTAAAAATATAATAATCTATAGTATATTAGTATAGCCAAACTAGCTTTGTTTTTGCTTGCATAGCATGTTTACATAGATACATATATGTCTATGTGTGTATATATGTGTATATATATGGGTTGGAGTATAAAATCTTGTTCATTTTTTCCTATTTACAGTATCTTTTATTTGCCCTTTTATTTACCTTTTCTTGATTTTTGTATGGATTAATTGCATATTTTTACTTATTTTAGTGTATCTCTTGTTATCTGATTTGTTATGGCTTTTTGTTGTTTTTAGAAAGAAAACACACACACACACACACACACACACACACACAAGTCAGGGAGGGGCAGAGAATGACAGAGGGCTAATCTTAATTATGACACTGGGATCATGACATGAGCTAAAACCAAGAGTCAGAGGCTCAATTGACTGAGCCATCCAGGTGCCCCTGACTTGTTATGGCTTTAATTATCATTCTTTTCCTGGTTCCTTCAGAAATTACAAAAGGCATCCATAACTTATTACCATGTACCTTAAATTAGACTAAGTCCAGTATAATGTAAAACATTTTTTGTAACTCTATTTCACTCCTCTGGCAGATTTTCCTTTTTGTTACATATTTTACTGTCAGATATATTATCCACACCACAGTGCTTTGTTAACATTGTTGCTTTAAACAGTTGGTAGTCTTTCATATTCACTTTTCCTACATTTGCTTGTTACTTCTTACACAGTACTTCCATTATTCTGCAGAGGATCACTTTCCTTCACCCTACTGAGTTTGTTTCCAAGAACTGAAACAATAACAAGAATTGTTATTTGTGGTCACTTCTGGGAAAGGAACTGCAGATAAACTTCTTACTTTATATCTTTCTCAGAAAGAATGGTTTTATAGATAGTTTTTGCTTTTGTCTGATATTTTCAGGTAAAATTATCACCCTTAAAGCCTAAAATATACAGAATTTGAATGTATTTGGTATACTAGCATTGCAAAAATATTAGCATAATCTCTATTAGTATTATAAACCTTTTCTCCACCTGATTTCACAGGTGACAACCTATTCAAATGTTTAAAAAACGATAGGACAAATGTTTAAAAACCGAGGAATAATTGAGTTGGCCAATAGGAAGACATACCTGTTCTTCATGTATGTTTTTCCTCCCCATTAGAAAAATAAAAATATGTTAAGTAACTGTTAACAGTCTCCACAGTTGAACACAGTTGAGTGAGTTCCATATATCATATATTTTTGGGAGTTAGACAGGAAACAGTATAGATCCTCCATCAAACCCTGTATATTTAATAATCTTCTGGAAATTGCTTCAGACCGTGTGATTACAGAACTGTCAACACCATTCCCTTGAGAATGTGTCATAACTGAACTACAAGATAATTTTCTTTTATTTTTCCTCATCTAGGATGAACCATATGATTCCTAAAGAAACAAGGGTTCTTTGCCAAGGCCCAGTTTACTCGACAACTAGAAAACAAAACTGAATAAATTTCGTTTTATTTTGATTTTGAATGCCTGCATTTCATAGTCTCTCCACATGGAAGTCTCTCAAGTAACATGACCTCTAGAGACTGAAAGCGAACTCTCTTCTCCATCTTACCACAGTTTCATCATGTTTTATGATTTCTATGTGAAGAAAGCATTACTATCCACAATTTCCCAAGCTAGAAACCGTGGAGTCATCTTAGAGAGCCCTGATTCTTACTCCAACAGATCATCAAGTACTGTTTATTCATATACCCCTTGCATCTATCCCCTTGTTTTTATCATGTTATTGTAATATTGAGCACTGCTTTGAGGGGGAAAATATATCCCACAGTCTTACCTATTGGCTCTGCTACAATTGTAGGAGTTGTAACTTTTGCAACCTGTTCTCTAATTGCAAATCCTTTTATTTATTCCTAATTGATCCCCTTTTTCAAATCTCCATAGGGGCTATTTCAGATTTTCACTAGTTCTTGAATGCTTTCTTTCAATTTACATCTCTATTATCATGGGAAAAAGGTAGGCCTAAATCCGCTAGTTTATCTGGAAACAAATGCAAATGTTTTAATTACATGGTGCAAGATCTTATGTGGTAAAAGATCTGAATGCAGAACACTCTTATCCCTCAAGAATTTAAAGATTGAAAATCAGTAGTTTGGAGAAAATACAGCACGCCTGCTAAATGTTATGTTTGCTTAATTAAATTAAGCCATTAGACCTTATTATATTAGAAAACTCAAAAACAGTTTAATGAAGTACTAATGTTTGAGCTTAACAAATTTTAATATAAAACCAAAGGGTCCTTTAAAAAGCAATAATTCCTGTTTAAGTATTAAAGAAAAAAGTCATTAAGAGTATGAAATTACTCTTGCTTCTGCTTTCATGCTGAACTCATCATGAAAATAAGGCTTAGTCAATAGCTTTGAAAAGAAAGGCTTAGAACTTACACAAAGACCACAAAACCACTTTGATTTTATAAGCTACGAAAATGGAGCCATTTCTCAGCCAGTGAGTACAACCGATTAATGATGATGGCCTCTTCAGATTAAAGTATTGACTCTAACATGTCACCAATGGCCCCTACAATTATAGCATTAACACTGACATTGAAGATATTTTTGATACTCTACAGATGACATGTAACAATGGCACTATGTCTCACTGTTTCCTGTTTCTCATTACAATGATTCTGACACTTGGCATAAATTACAGACATTTAACACTAGAGGCCTGAAGCTTAAATTTGGAGTTGTAAGCACTTAAAATCTTTATACCGGTAAGATATTTTGCTTGTAACTGGCTGCAGAATTGAGTTTGAGGATTTTAGAAGAATGGAATATGATCCAGTTAAAACTAGAAATTCCAGGGCGCCTGGGTGGCTCGGTCAGTTAGGCGGTCGACTTTAGCTCAGGTCATGATCTCGTGGTCCATGAGTTCGAGCCCCGCTTCGGGCTCTGTGCTGACAGCTCGGAGCCTGGAGCCTGTTTCAGATTCTGTGTCTCCCTCTCTCTGACCCTCCCCCGTTCATGCTTTGTCTCTGTCTCAAAAATAAATAAACGTTAAAAAAAATTAAAAAAAAAACCAAAAAACTAGAAATTCCATCCTTGTACTGGTGTGAAATTTGAAATCTATATAAATGAAAAACAAGTGCACAAAAAATCCTTTCACATCCACTTCTGTGTGGGAAGAAATGTGCCTACAACTACATTACTATTATAATTATAGAGACTTGACAATTATTCAAAGTTACAGTTTAGAAATGCAGTCTGCAAATTTTAGGTAAACTGTAATCTTTAGGGGGGGATTTCAATGTGCTATTTTATGTCCATTGTAAGGCATTTTCCAATTTCAACTCCTTGTTTCCAGAGGTCTATGTAAACAATTGTCAAGACAGTGATATTAAGTGAGATTATGCTATGTGTTCCAGCGAGGGGTAGGGATGGGACAATTTAAAACACATGTGCCTTCATAAACTTCCTCAAAGCTTACTGTTTCTGTGAAGGGGGTTCCAGTTCAAGGTTTATTTTTATAAGAATGCACATGCATCTCTAATGTAGGTTTCCAGGGAAAACACAATTAGCCTTGGACACTTCTTTTTGAAGACTGTGCTACTAAAAGCCCCTGAGGCAACTTTCTTCTCTACCTTTGCTTTCCATCTGAGGTAGGACCCTGTTTCCTGTACTCTCCTCTCTTTCGAATTTACCTACTATACTCTCTCTTGAGGCACTAAAGCTTTTCTCTCAGAGACAATCATGGTCTGGTGCTTCTTTTCCCACATCCATGTCAGTTAGGGCATGACAGTCAGAAAGTTGTTCCCTAAATTTGTCTATCTCCCAACCCCCAGAATGTGTGTATATGTAGTGTTACATGGCAAAAGAAACGTTGCAGATGTGATTAAGGTTAAAAAATTTGAGATGGAGAGATTATTCAGGATTATCTGGGGGGGGGGACTAATCTAATCATGCATGTCCTTAACAGTGGAAGATGAAAAAAGAAGAGTGGACCAGAGAGGTGTGATGACAGAAGGAGGGGAGATCTGAAGTGTGAGAGGCATTTGTTTACCATTGCTGGTTTTGAAGGAGCAGTGTGTGGGATTCACCCAAGGAATGTGGCTGGCCTTTAGGAGCTGGAAATGGACCTCTGCTGACAGTCAGTAAGAAAATGGGGTCTCAGAACTACAAATACAAGGAATTGTGTTCTTCCAATAAACCAAATAGTCAAGGAAATGGATCCTTCCCTACCTCCAGAAAGAAATGAAGCCCTGTTCACAGTGATTTTAGCCCAGTGAGACCCACGTTGGGCTTCTGACCTACAGACTTTAAGATGATACATTTGTGTTGTTTAAGTCACTACTTAGGTAGTAATTTGTTACAACAGAAAACTAATACACAAGTTTCCCATACTGTTCCATTTATATTTAATAAAAAGAGTAATAACTAGGAGTTCTGGGGAAGATGGCAGAGTAGGAGGAATCTGGGCTCACCTAGGCCCATGGATATTACTAGGTAACACCACATCAATGTAAATAAACCAGAAAACAACATAAAGAGTGGCAGAACAGACTTTACATGGTTAAATGTAGAGAAGAGACCACATTGAAGTGTAGGAAAGGCAGAGATGGTCAAGAGACAAACATACCCTGGGTATAGCCACAGGAGGGAGGGTCACCAGAGATATGGAGATGGAAGAGAAGTGGACCCCCGTACGGGGCTCCCCAGGCATGGGAAGGCCCACACTGGGAAGATGAATCCCCACAACATTTGTCTTTTAAGGCCAGAGGGGCCTGGCTTCATGAGTTTTTATAATCAGTGGTGCTCAACACCTGGAACTTTAAAAATCAGCAGGCTCAATTCTGGGAGAACCAAAGGGCTATAGGAAACTAAGTCCCCACCTTTAAAGAGCCAACACAACAAATAGCCTAGCTGAGATACAGCATAGAAGCAGCTGCTTGAGAAATACCTAGGATATTCAGGAAGCAGATTTATTTACTAATCTTAGAGTGTGAGAAGAGACTTCTCAAAGAACACAAGAGTTGGTGGGTACAATTTCCCACCTCTGCCTCCCTCCACCCACCAGCCCCCGCCCCAGCCTAGACACATGGACACTTTTGGGAACCAGCACAGCGCCAACACTCTCCGCCTAGCTTGCTAACAGCACCCAGCCCCCTGGTGCTTCTGTGAATCTGTCTGCTCCAACAAGGCCTTATCAGGAGTTTTCTGAGGAGGCTACAGATTCCCTTGCACAGGGAACCTGCAAGTAACTTGCTGGCACTGCACACTCTACCCCTGTGATCTCCTGTGGACATGGCTTCTAATACACCTTTGGCAAATCCAACATGATGCCATAAGCCTGATCATGTGCAAGCAGCCCTGATTGGGGCCAGCACCACACCAAAGGGATTCCTGCCTTGGGGAGAGGGGAAGATAACCACACACACACCAGTCTCACCACAGCCCAGCAGTGGGCTGCGGCAGACAACTGGTCTGACTTCAGGCTTTACCCACCAATGAAAGCTTCTCAGGGGATGACAAGAGGAGAGTGCCTCCTGTTCAGTGCTTCTGCAGCCCTGCCAAATGCCTGATCTGATTCAACTCAAGCTCAGGGTGGCCCCAGACTCACCCACGAGCAACACAGAAATCAAACTCCGCCTGCAACAGGCAAAGGGAACCATTGGAGACAATTGGACCGAAGGCAAACATTCCTCAACCACAATAGTAGGACATATGCAACACACTCAGAAGAGACCCCCTAAGGCCCCAGGTTCTGGTGAACTGAGGATGCTGTACTACAGGGCATCATAGGACCTCTTCATAAGGCCATTACTTTACTAAAATGTGTATTACATTCATTTATAGTTGGATATTAAGCCAACCTTTGATTAATGGGTTGACTCCTGCTGGATCATGGTTCATAATTCTTTTATATGAGATTTTAGTTTTTTGCTATATTTAGTTTTATAGTACTCTGAGGATTTTTTCACATATGTACTCTTAAGAAACATTAATTTTTAGGTTTTTTTTTGGGGGGGGGGATGATGTTTTGACATCAGAGTAATATTGAACTCATAGATTGAGTTGAAAAATGGACCCTCTTCATCTGTTTTTTTTTTTTTTTCTTTCTTAAAGCCTTTAAGACATAATGGAAAAATCTTACAGGTACACATGGAAAAGTAAGATGTGATCACAGTTAAAAGTGAAGACAATCTAACTAGAGAGCTTTGATGCCTGTCAACTAATGCAGAAGCTAAATTTCTGAATGTGATAAGTTGCAGGGCTGAAAGGAATGGTAATTAGTATTTCTCTCCTTCTTCTTCACTCTCTCCTTAAACAAAATCCACACCAACCTCCTCATAATCCTTCTCAAGATTATGGAATCTCATAAAGGATTTCTTAGGCCATGCCCTCCCAGTCCTCAGAAAACTCTCCTTCCTCTGCATCCTCACCCACATACCAGTGAATAAAAGCATGCTGAACATACATCAAGTCAAACTTGTGGTCCAGGCAAGCCTAGGCTGCAGGAATGGCGATGGTGTTGCTCAGCATGCACACAGTTTGCTATACTGTGGCTAGGTCTCCACCAGGTACCAGTGGGAGGCTGATAATTAATGCCAGCTTTGAAGCCAGTGGGGCACCAGTCCACAAACTGGACGTTGTGCTTGGTCTTCATGGTGGCAATGGCAACATCGACATCTTTGAGAACCACATCGTCATGGTACAACAGGCAGAAAGCCACATATTTACCATGATGGGGGTCACATTTCACCATCTGGTTGGTTGGTTAAAACCATGCATTAGTGATCTCTGCTGCAGAAAGATGTTCACGGTAGGTTTTCACAGCAGAGATGACAAGAGCACATGTGGCCAGGGGCAAGTGGATGCAGGGATAGGATACCAGGTTGATGTGGAATTCTGTCGGACCAATATTCAGGGCTCCATCAAATCTGAGGGAAGCGATGATGGAAGACACAACCTGGCTAGTAAGGCAGCTAAGATTAGTGTAGGTTGGGGATTCAATATTGAAACTTTTACAACAGATGTCATAGATGGCTTCATTGTCTACCATGAAGGCACAGAGTGCTCCAGGGTGATGTGGGTAGTGAGGATGGAGCTTGGGGTTCACCAAAAACTGGAAATCTGGGGGACTGGGTAAATGGAGAACTCAAGCTTAGACTTCTTGCCATAATCAACAGAGAGACGTTCCATCATTAGGGAAGTGAACTCAGAACCAGTTTCTTCTCCAAAGCTGTGGAAAATTGAGTCACCCTGAAGACCTGTGCACTGGTCAGCCAGTTTTCAAATTCGGTCCAAGACCAAGTCAAGGATCTCCTTGCCAATGGTATAGTGCCCTGGGCCACAGTTATTGGCAGCATCTTCCTTGCCTGTGCTGAGCTTCTCAGGGTGGAAGAGCTAGCGGTAGGTACCAATGACTATGGGTTCCAAATTTAAAAACATTGCCCTGGGCACATGCTTGCCAGAACCTGTTTCACTGAAGAAGGTGTTGAAGGAGTCATCTCCTCCCCTAGTGATCTTGTCACTTAGCATCTGGCTATCAGGCTGGATGTTGTATTCCAGGCAGTAGAGTTCCCAGCAGGCACTGCCAGTCTGGACACCAGCCCGGCCAATGGAGATGGAGATGTGCTCACACATTATGGCTATGGGTTAGCAGGTGCAGATTACAGGAGCATACAGACATTGGGTCCTGATGACTGTCCCTGACAAGCTAAGAGTTGAGGTAAGTAATGCACTCACTCTTCATCTATTTTTTGGTTTTGGAGAAACTTGTTAAGGTTACAGTTTGGTTTTTAAATGTTTGGTAGCATTCACTAGTGAAGTCATCTGGGCTTGTTCTTTTCTTTGTGGGAAGTCTTTAAAAATATCAATAAAGGTATTTAACTGTTATAAGTCTATTTAGAATCTCTATTTCTTCTTGAATAATTTTTAATAGTTTGTGACTTTTCAAAAATTTGTCCATTTCATCTAGGATTTCTAATATGTTAGTATAGAAGTATTTATATCATTCCTCTATATTCTTGTTTATTTTTACGTAGTCAACATTTTTTTCATTCTTTTCTCTCTCTCTTTTCTCCTTATCATTCTCTTCTCCTTCTGGCATATGTACAATGTTGTGCTTGATGGTATCCCACATTTTTCTGAAGCATTGTTTACCTTTTCATTATTTTCATTTTTCTGTTTAGATTGGATAATATCTTGATATATTTTCAAATTTATTTTTTTCCTTCTGCTATATCAAATATATAGTTGTTAGCTTTAGTCATTTTTTAAAAGCATTTGGATATAAAATTTTAATTTCATAATTTTTATTTATAATTAATAATTTTGATCTGTTTATTGATGTTCTCTATTTGACAGAACATTTTCATCATATTTCCTTTTATTTTCTTTTGGTATGGTTGCCTTTAATTACTTAAAATAACTTCTTAGAATTCTTTCTTGCTAAGCCCATCATCTGGGCCCCCTTAAAAGAAGTTTCTACTGCCTTTTATTTTCTGTCAATGGGTCACACTTTTCTATTTCTTTCTATGTTACCTAAACTTTGTTGGAAACTTGACATTTTATGTAATATATTGTAGCAACTCTGTATACTGATCCTTAATTCCACCCCAAGGATGCATAGAATTGGTACAACTGCCTTATAATCAGCTAGGCAATGAATAGTAGTTTTGAAGATGTATCTAAGCCTCAATTCTACAGTTCTATTATATACTTTAGAGAAGCCTAAAACCACCTGTACAAAAAATTATTCACCGAATGTTCATTATATCAATATTTGCTGGAGAGAGAATAGGGAAAGAAAGAAGCAACTTAAATGTCTACCAGCTAGAGGATGGGTGAATGAAAATGTGTTTATGGGTAAATGGAATAAATAGATAAGTGGATAAATGGAAAAAGCGTTCTTTTACTTCTGTGTTCTAGCCACAAAATATAGTATCATTTTAAAATGTTAGTATTGGTTGTGGTGGGCACACAATATTTTTATTCTTTTACCATGATTCTCCATTGCATATAAATATGATGTGAATAAGCAGTGAATAAGTAAAAGGAGAAAAATATATTATTTAAAGCATACCTGTACTCTAAAATAATAAAATAAGTACTTTAGGCTGAAGGAAAATGATTCTAATTAGAAAATATACCTACTCAAGTGAATGTAGAGTTACAAATAAGGTAAATGCATACTAAAATATAAACACAAAGGAAGACTCAACAATACAAAATTTAAAAAAATATCCTGACTTTAAATATAAAGACATAGATAAGTAGAAAGTAAAAGAATGTGGAAAAGTTGGAGCATGAATACACTAATTATTACAAAACTGAAGTGGCTCTATGAATACCAGACAAAATATGCTTCAGTTAAAGGAAGATTAGCAGACAAGGAAAGGTATTTATTTTGACAAAAAGATCAAATAAACAAGAAGACAAGCAAATCTAGTGTCTGTTCATCTAACAATAGAATTTCAAAGTACATTAAAAGACAATAAACAGATGGAAAAAATAAACTGTCCAATTCACAATATAGTTGGATATTTCAACCTTTCTCTCTTCATACGTGACAGAAAAAATACACAGAAAATTGGTAAGAATATAAAAATTAAAATTATTATGAAATATTTATAACTAATTAATATTAATAGACATTACATTTAATAATTTCAGGCTACATATTATTTTAAAGTGAAAATGGAATATTCACAAAGTAGGAAATATTTTGGGCCATAAATCAAGTCTTAGTGAACCTATAAGGATTGGATTCATTAAAAATGTATTCTTTGAAGAGATAAAATTTAATTATGAATCAATAACCAAAATACATTTGTAATATTCTCAGATATTTGTAAATTAAGTAACATACTCTGAATAACCGATGGGTCAAAGAAGAAATCAGAAAAGATGTCAGAAAAATTTTGAAAATTGAATAGGGTTAACTATGAAGTATAACATAATGAAATTTGAGGAATACAACTCAAGCAATGCTTAGATAAAAATTTATATTTTAACATTTTATTATAAAAGGAGAATGGTTTAAAGTCAATGATCTAAGCTACCAAATTAAGAAACTAGATAAAAGAGCAAATTAAAGCCAAATTAGAAGGTAAATAATTATGAACAGAGAATGAAAATCAATATGATAAGAAATGATAGATAAAATTATTGAAAAACACTTGCATCCTTGAAAAGTAGAAGTGAAGCCATGAACCTCTAGCTAGACTGATAATAAGAAAAAGAGAAAACAGTAGTCAATAATATCAGGAATGTATGAGGCAATATTACAGATCTTAGAGAAAAAGAAGGGTAAGAATAATGGAGGATACAAATAAGGATAATAACACACTTAATGCTAATAATTTTAATGAGTTAAAACCAAGCTATCAAAACAAACAATATGCCACAGACTATGTGCACTATCCTGCATTTATTTTAAAAAGGTATATTCACAATTAAAAACCTTCTCTCTCTCGCACACACACACACGAAACCTTCTTATATACTTCCACCTTAAGTTATAAGGGAGTAATTTGTACTAGGCTTGTCTTTCTATAATGACAACTAGAAAGTTGACAAACAGGTATATTCACACTTGTTATAATAGTCAATGTATGACTGACCCATGAAAAAAATAATCAATCAATGTGAAGATGCATCACTGTTGACCCTCTAATCCTCAGACATTGAATAGATAATAGGGGAGTATCATAAACAATTTATCAAATAAACTTTAAAACTTAGTGAAATGTAAACATTTCTTATAAGACACAAATCACATTATATTTAATGAAGAAAGACTGACTTCTAACTGCTAACATCAGGAAAATCAGGAAATGTAAAAACAAATCTGCTCCCATTATTTTTATTCAATATTGTACTGAAATTCCTAGTCAATACAAGAAAGCAAACAATATAGTGAAAGGAATATAGATTGGGCATGAAGAAATAAAACTGTCCTTATTTGCAAAAATGCTTGTCTACATAACTAATTCTAACATTTTTGTGAAAATGTATAGATCTCTGAACAGCCAGGACAATTTTAAAAGAACCAAGTTGAAGGGTGTATAGCATTTTATTTCAAGACATACTGTGATGATACAGAAGTAAACAGCATATCATACTGGCATAAGCCCAGAAACAAAAATCAATATCACAGAATAGAATCCATAAATAGATACATGTGTAAGTGATCAATGATTTAATGAGGGTGCCAATGTAATTCAGTTTGGGAAGATTGTGTTTTCCATATGCTATCCTAGAGCACCTGGATATATCTTTTAAAAAAGAAATGAGCTTCAGCCCTACCTCATAAAATATGAAAAATTAACTCAAAATGGACCATAGGCCTAATTAAAAACCTAAAACTATAAAATTCTAGAAGAAAACATAACAAAAAATTAATTGTGAACAGGATGTCAGACAAGATTTCTTAAAACAAAAATCCTCATAAATTGTAAAACAAAACAAAACAAAATATAAAAAGCCTCTAAGACAAGGGTTTAAAAATAATTTTCAAAAGACCACATTAAAAAGTGAAAAAGAAAGCCAAATGACAGAATACATTTACATTATCTAATTATGCAAAGGGCTTATTGTCAAAATGTATAAAAATCTCTTATGATAATTAGAAGACAAATGACCAAACAAAAATGGATGAAAGATGTTTAATATTTTAGTTATCAAGAAATGAAAAATAAAACACAATAATATATATTACTTCACACATACCTGGAAAGCTAAAATTGAAAAAAAAATGACAATACCAAGTATTGGTGAAGATATGGAGCAAATGGAATTCTCATACATTTCAGATGGAAATGTAAAATGGTATTGTCACTTTTCAAATTGGTTTCCAATGTCTTATAACATTAAAATACACTTATCATACAATCCTACATCAAGGTATTTTACCAAGAGAAATAAAAACATACAACTGCAATAACTTCTCATGTTTATATAAGTTTGCTCATAAGAGCCACAAACTAGACACAGCCCATATATCCATCAACAGGTGAAAAGATAAACTGATTGTGGTACATTTATTCAATGGAATACAACACAGCAAGCATTAGAAAAGAACACACTACTTAAACATGTAACAAAACGAATGAATCTCAAAAATGTAGAGTGAATGAAGTACAATTAAGTACATATGGTATGATTCTATTATATAAAGTTTTAGAAAAGACAAAAATAATCTGCAGTGATGTAAACAAGATCAGAAGTTGCTTGATTGAGGAATGAAGTTGCGTTTATTAGGTTTCATGTTGTTTGTGAAAAATTAATCTGGATCTACACATTTTACTTGGTTCTGCTTTACAGTAGGTAAATTACACCCAAGTAGAATGGATTTAGAATGTAACACATGCTCTGAACAAAATCATTCAAATAGAACAAAGCCAAAACATAATGAAATTAATGAAAAGTAGGTCTTTCTCCAGCCCACAGGCAAACACCATACACCATATACAGTTTAGGGTGTATGTCCCTAGAAATGGTATCCATCTATGACAATAAATTTCATATTAAAAAAAAGTTAAAAAAAAGAGACTACAATATCACTGTTGGCCTTGGTTTCCCAGATGTGAATAAACAGCCTTTTCCCTAATTAATACAAAAGAATGGAAAACATTTTGTAAAGTTTTAAAGTGAGTTTCTTTTGAACTAACATACAGTAGTACATATTCAATGGTTGCTTGTGAAATTGAGCTGAAATAAATTATGATGCATTTTTAGAATATAAAAAAAGCAAAAAAAATCCTTATAAGCGCATAATTGAGCTCTTTTTTAATATTAAAGGAATATTTTGATACCTTAAAAGGAACATTCAAAGATGTTTGCTTTTTATACCAAACTTAATAAAATTCTAAATTAAAGAAATCTCATTTCTTCCAGTATGTGAAAATAGAGGCCAAAAATAATGTTTTATTAAGTTTAATACCTATATTTAATCAATTCCAATGCTTTGGATATAATAGCAGACCAATACATAATTGTTTAATATAGCATATCTAGTTCTCCTCAACCTTGCTACCAAGACTGGAGAATATATTATGGAAAAGGAGCATGTGAAATGTAATTATCAGAGTTTAAGAGGGGGTTGTGTTTTAAATTCGTGTAGCAAATCAGGATTTTAAAAACCACTTTGCTGTACCAAATTTTTACAGCCTAGCCACTTGATTTATAAGGGTTATTTTTCCTTTAAAAAATCAGTAAGTGAAGTGCCATAATTTTTACTACAGATTTATGTCATGATGAAAAGTTGATCTATTTTTGGAAGATTAAACATAAACTACACAATTTTGATAAATGGTTAGTAATGAACAGATTTCATCTTGCTCTCTCCCAATATGATTTTTTTAGCACTAAACCTTCTTGTCATATTCATATACATATTTAACTAAAGGAAGGATTTAATGATGAACATACATTGAAGAATAAAATTAGTTGTCTATTCAAAGAGAAAAGCTTTGAAATGAATAGAAGCACAAATTACATTTTATGAATATGGGGATTCTGAGCCATTTTACCTAATGATTTGTTAGATTGTGAAAGTATACTCTTTTGTTATGTGTCTCAAGAATTTTCTTCTTCTTTCCCTTGTGTATTCATATTTTTAACAACAAATCATGCACATTCTTTTGAATTGATGTAAATTCATAATTTAAAATAACATTTACCTAGAACTGGCAAAGTAAATAAAATTTGATTAGACATCTGGTAAACCTGATAAATTCTCAACTTTTTTTCACTGTGATATTATCAGGCAAAACTGAAAAAAAAAACATATATTTTCCTCCAGTGATTTTACAGAGAAATATTTCAAGATCTAGATTTATGAGATAATTTTCTAGGGTCACCAAATGGATTATTAATAGCACCAAAAGTAGGTAAGTATTTCTAGTCTATCAAAATTACCTAAATTACATAATAACTTGCTTACAATATTGTATTGTCTCTTTTTGTATTAATCTACAGCTGGTATTTTGAAATCATCAAGGCATTAATATTGCCTTATGAAAAAAAATACTCACTGTATATGAAAAGTGTCTAAATTAGGAAGTCACTGTTGGACATCTTCAATCATTATTTTGGAGCATATTATTGGTTGTACTTTGAAAAAATGACAGTTGAACTTACTATGTTTTAAATAGAAGCAGATGCCAACTGCTAAAAGAACAAAGAACAGCCTACATGACTTGAATGGGACCTATTGGGGATGCTTGGAAATCGTGGAGAAAAAGTAGGCTAGAGATCATATATGAAGAATTAATCATAGAGTAGAATACTAGAATAGAATTCAACCTTCCAACAGAATCAAGACAGAGCCCATAAATCTCAATATGAAAATCAGTGGGTGTGACATCCAATGTTCTGTATTCCATACCCACCCAGATGTCTCATCTTTTTTTTTTTTTTTGTATCAAAGGATTGAGAAATAAAGTGGCAATTTGTATTTTTATTTAAAACGTTTTAATCAATAACTTGTTCAGAATGATGGAACTATTTTACAGCATGAAATTAAATTAAGGACACTTTACATTCAAGTTTGAGTAGTTTCCTTTTATCTAATCTGCAATAGATTCTGTATTCATTTTGTAATTAATTATAAAGTTCAAACTCTACTATGACGCTGTGATAATGTATTAACTAACATATAGGGGAATTACTTTAATTCTTATAGTTTCATTAGCACATTCAATCACAGTAATAGTATCTTTGTGTTTCAAATATTGTAATGTTTTAACACATGCATGCACCACTCCTTCTGATTATGGCCGAGAGAGTTACTTAACTGAACAGTTTTAAAACTTGAACTCGACAAATAATGAATTTACCATCTAAAAGAACCTATTCGAAAATTAGGGCCAACCAATTCAAAACAGTGATGACTGAGCAAATATCTTCTCAAAAAATGATTGCTGCTCTTGATTTAAATTAGAATTCAGATGAAAATACATTAATTTTATGAATGTAGAGGGTTTTCCCCTAAACAATAGCACAAAGACAATTAGACCTGTTTTGACAATTACTACTTTATCATTGAAATTATTGGAACTGGACTTTTGGACTTTTCTTAGAAATGAGCCCACATACTAGAAAATGGAAATTAATGGTCCTCATGCAAGAAGCTCTGAGAATGCCGTATTGCTCTAGTGGGCCTCCACTTGGCATGACATCTAATGGTCTCCTGCTATCTATTGTTTGCACCTTGAGAATAAGATTATTTATGCCAGCCTTGCAAATAAGTACACAACAATTTATCAGCACAAATTGTTTTGTCAGCCTGCCTTATCCTATAGTTTTGCCAGTTAATGAACACTTATTTTACCTCAGTAACCTAACATAAATCACTGCTTGTTCTCAACAAACGTCAGCGGCAGTATTGTCGAAGTTGATAGCAGTACAGCCTAAGTGAGTTAAAATAACATTAGTATTTTATTTGTAGTTGTTTTTTGTAATGTTATAGGTTTTTATGCCTATAAAGTTCTATGCCATTTTGACCTAAACATTACCTGCAGTTCATGTAGCATATTGATTTTATGTAGTTTTTCCTTTCTCCTTCCCCAAACTCCACAAAAAATCGTAATACAAAACAAAGGAAAGTCTTACACCAATAAGAAATCAGGGGAAAGAAGAGATAATAGCCTACTGGAAATTACAAAGAGGACAGAAGAATTTAGAATGGCATAGCAAACCACAGAATAGCTAAGAATTAAGCCAGCTCTAGGGAATTGGGGTGGGGTTGGGGAGAAAAGAAATATCAGGCTCTTTCTGGGAATTTATACCCAGAAAGGCTCACATGCCCACTTCTGAAGGTAGATTACAGAGGTGACAAAAGGAACACCGTTTGAATGTGTTAGGCCCTGTATTCCTTTCCTCATGATGATTATTTTCTGCAAATGTGGAATCACAGAACTTTCATGTAACCATCAGGACTGAAGGTGGGGGTGAATTGCAAAACCAAAAAGGGTGAAGTTACACACTTATCTTCATGACAAAGAGTAAAACTCTCACACTCTGAATTTCTCATTACAATCCCTGTTTTTTAACGACTACTTTCATTTGGGTGTTTTCCTACAGGTGAACCATCCTTACAGATATAAAAAGTTTATCGGCAATTGACAGAGTTAGTGTCTGAAAGTCTGTTTTAATATAGTGAAATAAAGTACTCTGTCCTCAAAGGGAAAAAATTTGATAAAGGTAACAAGGTTTAATTTAAGTCACATTCATATCCTACCGAAGTATAATACTAGAACGAAGAGGAAGATGGAGCAGGAGTGTCCCTCCATGACCTGCTCAAACGCATCTGCTACAGATGAAGTAGAAAGGTCTGGGTCTGTATATGTTATTGATCCTGGGTTCTTCTGAAAGCAGTGGAGCATTTCTGTCTTTCTAGATGTCCATCCTAATATGTGTAATCAAGTTATACACAAAATGCTAATAATATTTGTGTAAACAACAGTCTCCCTTTCTGTCCACTTATTTGTGTAATAATTATAAATAAGCATTTCATTACACATAATATACTACATTTAACCTCTACCTTGGCTGATTATGATACCCATTCTTTTTGTGTAGATTCCTACCAGGTGCACTTCCCTGATGGCTTACAAAGTTAAAGAACTATTGTTTCATGACATAATCCTTGTGATTTTTAGTAGTAATTTCCAAACTGCACACAGTTCTAGAGTTCTGCAGAGATGGTCAAAGGGCTTAAGAGAGAGAGAAAGAGAGAGAGACTGAACTGAGGAGGGGCAGAGAGAGAGAGAGAATCCTAAACAGGCTCCATGCTGTCAGCCCAGAGCCCGATGCAGGGCTAGAACTCAAACTGTGAGATCGTGATCTGAGCTGAAATCAAAACTTACTGGACTGAGCTACCCAGGTTCCCCAAGGGCTTTCTTAAGGGGCTAGTGTGTGTATGTATGTGCCTATGTATATTTGTGTATGCATGTGTGTATGAGCGTATATGAGTGCATGTGTGCACATGTATGGATCAGAATATATTTATGAAAGTGTATGTGTATGTTTATGCACTTATATGTGAGAGAGGTTTAAAGGAGTGTAGCTTCAGGTCCCCATTTCTTGCTTCAGCTACAGGAGCTGTAATTACTGTAATTAGCTGTTTTGTTTTTAAAACTCCTTATAAGTTTATATATGGAAAAATAATGTTAGAGAAAGATTAAGAATGTAAAAGGAGCTCGGCAAACAGCCCGAAATCATTTAGACCTACTTGTCTAAAATAATTAGGGACATATACACTTTCAATCCACATATAATCTTTCAATTTAATTTTAGCAAATATATCCAGCCTTCCATTCTGCTGAACATCTTTTTTTTCCATAAGCAAGATAGCTTTCCATAAATAACCATATTTTGATCCAGATTTTTTTCTTTTTTCTTTTCCCTGGATCACTTTATGGAAGAATTATAATAAGCAGGAAAATTGGCAAAATCCAAGGATCAGGATGAAAAAAGAAATGGAATGGGGCTAGATAATCCATAAAATGCCCAATAAGCTTTAGAATAATTGAATTGATTCTAGTTCAGAAATGGTTTGGCCTGAAATATTGTTCCTTGTCTGTAGTCTGCATATTTGCATATGCTTTCATAGAAATCAAGGCCAAATCACTTGGCAGAAATATCTTTACCCACTATACTTTGTCATTGTACTAGTGACTCTGAAAGCTTTGGAAGTTAATAGAATTTGAAATAATTTATATATTTTCTGGAGATTCCTGGAGAGTAGTGAACATTAGTGGAAGCATTACTGTGTACGTAGTATTGTTCGTGACCATAAGTAACATACTTTAAATTTAAGTTTTCAGACATGTGGCAATAGGGAAAAATTAAACTTTTTAATTTTTTTTCTACTCTCAGAAATTAAATTTAAAAAGGAGAATGTGACATTCTCATAAGTAACATGGACGTTGCATTGTATTTCCAATTTTAGACTGCCTGCACTCCATACTCTAATTTCTTAAACATGGCATTAGGACAACCTCCCAGTCCCTAAATGTTTCTTCTTTTCAAAGCATAGACTCTTGCTTTGTCTATTAGAAAACTTAACTCCTTGTTCCGTTTTACTCACGTGTGGTGTTTTCACGATAAGCATCTATGCCACAAGGGTTTTACTGCAAATATTTTTACTATATAACCAATCGGCTGTAAGGCAATTTTGCTATAAAAGATAAAAAAGAAACTGATTGACAGTTTGATGGTTTCGTGAACTTGTTGATGGTTTGGTTTCATTTCTCTATTGATTCAATACTCCCATTTTTATATGATATAAATCTTAGCTTTTGTAATCATCTATACAATGGTTTTGAACCCACATGCCCTGCAGAACTTTGGCATGTCTATCAACAGATGTGGCAATATGTCAAGAACAAATAACAGGGTAGGCTTTCACATCCCAATCCAAAGCTCAAATAAAAATATGCATCCTAGGGTTTGGTAACTGATACCTCTCTTATTGAAGGAATACATTCTGGTGAAAAAAGAAAAAGTGTGATGCCAAATGAGGAGACGAATCAACAAGCAAAAAATATACATAATACAATGGATGAAAGACTTTGAAGACAAATGTTAAGGTACAACCCACAATATAAAATCAGTTATTTGTGCCGCATTGCCATGAATCTACACATATTTTAAACGTATTCAAATATAACAAAGTCATTATTAAATAAAGTCTTCATTCAAATAAAGTCTTTAATTTCATTTTTCATTTTTTGTGTTTCATTGTCTTTTTAGTGAATGCCCCCTTTTTATTGTGCATGATTTTCTCTTTTACATCAAAACTGCCTTGCAGTCGATTAGCAAAAATGGTTGCAGCAAAGATATTTATGGTAAAACTACCTAGAACCAGTTTTACTATGACTTATGAGTGGGCAACACACGGTCTGGATATATGAGATGCAATTTCTGGGTAGGTGTTAAGTTTGGATTTGGATGTGCCATAGAGCTCAAACTTGTATAAACTTGCAAACTTGTGTAAACAACTTCTCTAATGGCACAGAGTTCCTCAAGGCTCACTCAGAGCCCATCTTCTTTTCTCACGTTCTATCTTTTCATACATGATTGAATCTATTTTCCATAGCTTTAAAAGCTTTCTATAACTTGACAATTCCCTAATTATTATCACCAGGCCAGCCATATCTTCTAAGCCTCAGATCTATATAGAAATATATTTGATCTTTCACTTGCTTTTTGACATTTTCACTTGAGTGTCACATTGGCATCTCCATTTTCTTGTTTTCATTTCCAATAGCGGATCTATTGTTTTTAGTGTTACTCATAGTAGAATATG
The DNA here is from genome assembly GCF_014898765.1 of Herpailurus yagouaroundi. Lineage (NCBI taxonomy): Eukaryota > Metazoa > Chordata > Mammalia > Carnivora > Felidae > Herpailurus > Herpailurus yagouaroundi. The sequence continues at coordinate 25,646,629 of NW_024412396.1, read as the reverse complement.
ACATGGTTTAAACAACAAACATATTTTTCCTCACAGTTATGGAGGCTGGAAGTCCAAGATCAAGGCACGAGCAGGTCAGTGTCTAGTGAGTGCTCTCTTTCTGGTTTTCAGATGGCCCATCTTCCCCTTGTTTCCTTACATGGTAGAGGCAGACAGAAACAAGCTCTCCTGTGTCTCTTCATAACACCATGAATCCCATCATAAGGTCTCCACCCTCCTAACCACATTACTTCTCAAAGATCCCACTTCCAAATACCATCCCCTTGGGGTATATGATTTCAACATATGAATTTCTGGGAAAATACATGTATTTCATAACATCAACTCACATTCTGTCATTTTAAAGGTTTTCCTGATGTCTCCTTATGGCACCCTAAGTCACCATCATATCTCTTATCTGGAGTAACTGCAAATATATGTCTGGCCACAGAAATGCTTGGAGAAAATTTTATTATGCTTCTAACTATTTATAATATGAAATTCAAAATTATTAATAAGACATACAGAGCCCTGTGTGATAGATCCCAACTTGTATCTCCAGGCACTATCCTTCTTCCTATTATATTTCTGCCATACATAATTACATTTTTCTCTGCTTCCTCAATGTGTTTCTTCTTTCCCACTCTCAGAGACGTCGTTGTGCTGTTCTGCTGTCCTCATTACCTGCTTCCTCCTCCACATATAACTACATCTTATTTTGCTTGATTTAGTCCTACTTATCAAGCAAGTTTCCATCCATGTATTATTTCTTTAGGAAGGACTTACCTTTTGTCTCATGTAGCCCCTTGAGTAGAGTATGTTCTCTCTGACATTACTTTGTGAAACACTATACGTTTCTTTATATCACTGATACAATAATTATATATTTCTGTGGTATCTGTTTATAGAGTCAGCTTTTAAGAGAAAATGTGTGCTTTGAAATCCCTTTGAAAAGTGTAATATTGGAGGTGAGCCCAAGTGAGCCAATTCCTCCAAGATTGGAACAGATTACTGTTACTTCTAATATGCCTTATATGAAGTAATTGTCTTGTATTTAGCTGCCATATAAATTAAAAAATATGTATATTTAGACTAGAATTGCACTCCATGTGATAGAATGTCATGTTACTAAAGGCCATCAGAAAGTGAAAATAAGGCAAGACTCTTCCCCTTACAGCAAGAGAGTGTGTAATTGCTTGAATTATTTACACATATGCACTTGATTCAACTCTATTTACAAACATTATGAAATTAATTGTTTAACGTGTTGCCCATTACTCCCCAACTAGATGGTAAACTCAATGAGGCCAGGTGCTATGCCTCCATGTTCAACACTGTGCTCACAGTTCTTAGCATGGTGGCTGATAAATACTACTAAGTTTTTTTAAGAATAGTGAATGTTGTTGTTGTTGTTGTTGTTGTTGTTGTTATGAATGACTTGCCATCCTGGCTCCCATCTTCTCTTATGGTATACATAGGATATGTAATGGGGTTTGGTGCACTATTGGGGAGCCCCTAAAGGCAGAAAAGACTGTGGAGTCCCAAAGAAGGATTTACTGAGAATGAAATTTTGGACACCGATTTGGATTAAGGAAGCCTCCTTCACTCCTCTCAAAATAGTCCATGTATTGGTTAATGTTGTTGAATACCTATTTTTAGGATAAATATGCCAAAAACAAGTGGAGAGGAGGAGCGATACCTTGCTCATATTTATTCATTTAGAGCAGTGGTTATCACCAAGGTTGTTTTTCCCTTTAAAGGGACATTTGGCAATATCTGGAGACATTATGAGCATCACAACTAGAGAAATGTCAATGGCATCTGGGAGGTAGAGGTCAGTCATCACTGCATGACTACAGTAATAATGAGCAAGAAGAAATCAACACAATTTTTAATGAATTGCTAAAGAGCAACTACAAGTTACTGTGATGGTGTAGAATTTCTGGGAGATATAGACACAACGAGAGTTTGCACCCACTCACACATTTGTTTCCTTATACTTTCCACTGAATACTCATGAAAAACAATATTTAAGGAATATTTGAAGAAAACTCCCTTTGTCAGTGCAGGAAGAAGAAATGGCTGCTGCGGTAAAAAGGACACAAAGTTCTCCCCCTCCTCCCACTTGGGCTTCTCTTTCAAAAGCCTTAAGTCTCTATTGGAGAGCAGTGAACATCCTTAATTGCTGTGACAAGAACAGAAAATACAAAAAAAATACTACTTCTATAAGAGGGACTGGAAACATTCCTGAGCCCAGGTTTCTAAAATAGTACAAGTAGAGATGTCTTTCCTCTGTGGGAAGGACAGGAAACTCTTCCACACAATGACTATTACGGATAAAAGGTAGGATTTGGCTACCAAGAAGGACAGGAACATTAAGAAATCCCCAACATTGAGACCTAGGCACATGTGTCCTGCATAAAACTGAGGTTGGGCCAGGACAATAGAGAACTCCCTAGATCCCCACAACAAGGTTAGCAACCACTGAAAAATTAGCAACATCACTCTGACTCTAGAAGAGAGAGAAGACTCCTTGTGAAGCACTAACTGGCAGGGACAGCTGAAAACCGAGGATGGGATTTTAAACCTGAAGTTTTCTTAATCCAGCACCTACCCTAAACATAGGTATCCTCAGTACTTTAAAGATATTGCTTCATTGTTTCTAACTTGTTTCTGAAGACAAGTCTGCTTTGACTTGTATCCTTGCCTCACTGTGTGGAATATGTCTTTTTCTCTGACTGCTTTAACAATTTTCCTGTGATCTTTTTCTTAAACTGTTTGAATATGATGTATATAAGTGTGTGTGTGTGTGTGTGTGTGTGTGTGTGTGTGTGTGTGTGTCACTTACCCCACTTAGCTTCTCTGTGTTTTTCTGGATTTGTAATATTCTATTATTTCATTATTTTCATGAAATACCCAGCTATTATATATCAGATATTTCTTATGCTCTGTTCTTTTACTCTTTCCTTTCTGGGATTCCAATATATGGATCATATGATATTGTGCCAACAGTTCTTGAGATCGCTTTTCTTTCTTTTCTATTCTTTTTGTTTGTGTTTCATTTTGGGTAATATCTAGTCATTTATTCTCAAGTTTATTGATTCTTTTATTTTTGTAGTAAGTTTACTGATAAGTATATCTAAAAAGTTATTCATCTCTCTCATATCATATTCTTTAGCTTTTCCTTTTGAGTCTTATAGTTTATATCTCCTGAAATTCTCTATCTCTTCATGCATGTTATTTACCTTTTCCAGTAGATCCACTAACATGTTAATCAGTGACATCATTAAATCTCTATATTACGGTTCCTACACTTGAGTATCCTCTGATTCTAGTTCTATTTATTATTTTGTTTTTGTTGCTTTTCCTGTTTGTCTTATAATTTTTGATTGAATGCTAAGCATCCTGTGTAGGACAGGAGAGAGAAAGCTAAATAGAATTTATGCCTAACAGTGGGTATATCTCATTTCAGGCTGTAAATGCAGGAGATTAATTTAAGCTACTTATGGGGTAAGCTGGGTTTGGACTTTATTATTGCTATGTCAACTTCAGTGTTTCCCAGAAACTTTAAAAGCCAATTTGTAAAATATCCCTGTAAGACATGCATTAAACATCAATTTCATAGACAAATTCAAGATCAAAAGGATAAGAAAAGTGTTCAAGTTTACCAACCAATGATAAAGCATCTAAAATGCCTAGTGTACTGCAAAGGCATTGTTGTTAATGGCTACCTATATAGCCTTCAGAGTTTTAGAGCCTAGGAGCACCTATGATAAGATAAAAGCTCCTGCTACATGAGAAGATATAGGAGAACTTCTGGCTAATCTGAGTGAAACTCACATGTCTCAAACTCATTACCTATAAGCACAGTAGGAAAATATGTGGTGGTATTTAAGGAATAAATTTTGGTCATCTTTAATTTATCATATAGAATAGGAAGGTCCTTCAAGTCTGGAAAATGTAAAAATATTTCAGTTTCTCACAGGAAGATAGATGGATGTAACAAAGTATAGACTGGTGAAACTAACTTTAATAACAATACAAAAGCAATTTTTACAGTTATTTGCTCATGAAGAGAAAGCCTGGGTAGGCCACCTGGGTGGTTCAGTCAGTTAAGCATCCTACTCTTGATTTCAGCTCAGGTCATGATCTTGCAGTCATGAGATTGAGCCCCACCTCAGGCCCAGTCCTAATCATGGAGCCTGTTTGGGATTCTCTCTCTCCCTCTTGCTTTACCCCTCTCCTCCACTCATGCTCTCTCCCTCAAAATACATTTAAAAAAAAGAGAGAGAGAAAGGCTGTTACAGTGAAAAACATGTCATATTTAATTTCTTTAATTTTTTTTGTAGCCTCAGAATAGACCTCTACCTAAATTTGGTTTTGATATTGAGACTAATGATCACATACACACACACACACACACACACACACACACACACACACACCAAAAGATTATGAAAAGGTTTATTACTAGCATAATGAGGCTTTCTGGGGAGAATGGGGCAGATGTCAAAACAGATGTCAAAAATGTCTTGAGAGAGAAAGAAATGTTTTTGGCTTGAGGTTCTTATGCTGGTGAGGAAGTAAGATGGAGTCAGAGAGTAGACCTATGGCTTGAACTTGCCGGTGCAAAAGGAGAAAGGCTTTCTTCTATGCTTCCCCAGATAGGGCAGAGGGAAGAAGAAGGAGTAAAGCTTAAAAGCTGTCATCAAACATCAAAAACAGAGCCATGCCCTTTATTTAAATAATTAAACTATTAATATTTAGTTTCATTTTACACTTGCTTTTTTAAAAAAGAATACTTGTTTTTGCTTTTTCTCTTTTCCCTCTTGTCAGGTGTTTTTTGGTCCTATCAACCCAGGATATGTGTTAAGTCAATTTCCTAACTTCAAATATCGTGGAACCTGCCAATAGTAAAGGTGACATAGGGCACAACCTTTGGCTACAGATTATTAAAGGAGATGCTTTAATTTTTGCACCTAAATCTTAGGAGATTTTCTTATCATCTTTTGTTCCAGTAGACAATGCACAGCATTTCCTGAATATATAGTCCTTTCCGGTGTCCTAGGTTTACAATAGTCTCACTTTTCACTCCCCACCTTAGGTCTGTTTCTCAAGTATCCTTTAAAACTCAAGGCTCTAGGTTCTTAAAACTGACAACATCAGGAAATCAGTATTTCAGGATCTACTTGTCCTTTTATTTTTCTATATCCTCTTATTTTTGATTCCTGGCCATTTAGAAAATGTGTGATTATTATTGAGAACAAAAAAGCTAGGTTTGAATTCATTTCAGGACATCTATTTCACAGTAATATTAGAAATGGACATTGATATCTTTCCATTACATTTAATTTCCCTATTTAGATAAAGTCTAGCTAATTCTGAACAAAGCATTTAATAATATCTATTTTGCATATAAGGAGAAATGTCAGAGACATTATAATGGAAACAACATTTACATATTCCAACTCAAGGTACTAATAAATTGTGTATATCCATGTGGATATATAAAAAAATATTTACTTTTCTTTTTATAGTTGACATAATTTGCAAGACAATCTTTGATTTTCATTTTATGAAGAATGATAAAATGAAATTTATAGAAGGGCCAAGGAAAGTGTTTTGTGAGTCCCAATATTTTTCAAATGCTTCCAAATTTAGAGTATATGTACATAGATGAGGAATTGTATTCTTTTTATTTATTAAATTATTCAAGAAATATTTCAGGAGCATCCACATATTTCTAAGTCCTGGGCTTATAGTGGTGAGGAATAAACTTATATAATTTATAGATCTCATAGTATGAATAAAATGTTTATGTAGAGTTGAAATCTTGTAGAAGTTAATATTTTATATCTTACATTCATCCTGAGGAAACTTCTCAAATGATATATTTTTTTTGAAAAGACAAATATAACTAACATAAAATAATAGCTTAGTTTCTATTTAGATGATAAGAAAAATGTTTTAAATAAAAATTTTAAATAAAAAATTTTCATTATCATTAATAAACATTTTAATGACTGAAGATATTTTAGTTATCAAATTATTAAAAATATCTTTTTGAGAGGTGGCTGGTGGCTCAGTTGGTTAAGTGTCTGACTTCGGCTCAGGTCATGATGTCACAGTTTGTGAGTTCAAGCCCCGCATAGGGCTCTCTGCTGACAGCTCAGAGCCTGGAACCTCCTTGGGATTCTGTGTCTCCCTCTCTCTCAGCCCTCCCCCATTCACACTTTGTGTCTCTCTCTCTCTCAAAAATAAATAAATATTAAAAAAAAATCTTTTTGAAAAATTGTATTAACTGGTAATTCATGGAATATATCAAAGAATATACTATTTAACATGTCTTATTTAAGATTTGCTGTCCTAACTTGTTAATAAATCAATTATTGCATCATATCAATGATAATTTGATATAAAACTAATCTGGAATTCATGCAGCAGGAGTCTGAAAATAGTCAACTAAATGAGACCCCACAGATACTAGACTTAGATTTTCTTGCCTTTCTCCGAGAAGGTGTTAGCATGTAAAGTTTTTACTTATATCTTCAAAATTGTTTATACTTTGGGAACCGGCAAACAAAAAAACCCACACAATTACTGTGCTGTTAATTTAATTATTAATTACACCCTACTACTTTTTAATTGTAGGATCAACTCCAAGCAGTTAAAAAGGTTTAATTAAATAATTTAATTTCAGTGCCGCCATCCCATAAATAATTTCATAGTTTCCAAAAGCATAAATTAAAAAAAAGTAATTGTAGGAAATATCTCTTCAGCAGTAAGATGCTGTAAATTAAAATGCAATAAATTATTGGAAAACTTATAGGGGTAGTGTCATAACCGTCTCACTATAGCATCCCAGCCATATTAATTTGAACACTTTCAGAAACACTAACTTTAGATTTTGTTGTGAATACTAATGTTATACCTACTGACATTCACCCTTTGCTATTTGAGTGGAATTGGAGTTTTTCTAGGCATATCACTATTGAGGTTTAATAAAAGATCATATATAATTTTATCCCTACCCTAGATACCAGGCATATTTATTTTTGTTTAAGTAATGATTAAGTTAGATTTTGGCTTCTTTTACTTTTTATCCAGTCTTTTTTTCTCTTGTGAAATGTTACTGTGCCCACACTTCACATTTCATGAGAGCTACAGCACGGTTATATTGAACTCTCTTTAAGAGAATGTACTACACAATTGTTTACTTCACAATGTAAAGCATGAAACCATGTAAGATGAATGGAGTAATAAAAGATATCTTAAATTTTTTGTGTGTCATATATTTTACATCTAACGATAGGCAGTTTAGTTATCCTCAAGCAGAACGTTTGTGTTGCAAATTATTTAACAACAAAATGCATCTTAGTTCTTTACCTACTTTACATTGAAAAAATGTGAAAATTTCGGAAAGCACAGAAAACAAACATACTCAAAAAATACAATTTACCTCGACACAGCTTTGAGGCGAGGTGCTGTGAGGTGTCAGCTGAGTTTTCTAATCTGGAGGGATTGCTTCCCGTTGCCTTCAGAGTAATACAAACTACAGTCTTCCTACTCAGCACACACTTGAAATTCTATTCATATGTATTTCTCTCCTTTTCATGTTAGCCATTTGTTCTAGACATTTGTATTTGATGGCATGCTGGCCTGAAACAGGTATGTTTTCAAGATGCAACCACAAAAAGAGATTGACACCAACTTGCTAAAACTACAAACCCAATTATTTCAATGAGCGTTCTGTGTCTTTTTCTATCTCCAATATAGCAAAATAATAAAATAATCTTTACATAGGAACTTTAGAGAAAATCAGCTACGTAAATCAAGAGAGTTTGTAGTTTCAAGGCAGGGCCGATCTTCTCCTATGTCAGCTCTTAACTACTGAAATGATTTTCTATGGATTGGTGCAAAGCTCTTGTCCCCAGTCCCTGAGGGTACCTTATACTATATGCTCACTATCACTCCTTCCTAAAGACTTTGAGGACCATGCTACTATCCAGGGGGAATTTCTAAGACACCAAAAGCTATCCAGGACCTTAGTCTAGTATCTGTTCTGATTGGTTGGTGCTTTCTTTACATAATTGTTAAATATGCTGAGTATCCTCCCTGGTTGTAAGAGATATAGTCCTACTAGAAGACAAATACTACACAGCTATTTAAAGTGTGACAATGAGCATATACCAAAAGTTAGGTAAATAAACCCAGAAATGTATTATTTGCCGATTCAGATGCTCTTTGTATAGTGAAATATTTGAGGTGAAATAGGGAAAACATTGAACAAATTTTCTGGGTCAGAGCCAATCGAAGATGCTTTTCATCTTCCATAATTCCTAATTCAGTATTAGGTAAATCGAGCAATTAAGATGATGTGAAGCGCCTAGGGAACTAATTAGCCTAGTTGTTTCCCAAAACCTAAATGGTACTCTGGAAGGAATGGTGCCCACCACCCTGACACAGGGAATTCTTCCACTTCCATATATGAGCAAGCCAGTCTACGAGTTGTCATTCCAAATAAGTTAAAATGTAGACCATGAACTAATAATCATTATATGGGGTTCTTTAGACATCTATCCCAGGCATGGAAAGGTAGAGCATGCACAGCAGAAGACAATTAGTGATTTGAGACAATTAGAGTGAAGGGGAAGGAGCACTTAACAGGATTATTACTCTTGGGTCTCTGAAAACGACTTCCTTGATAAAATGGGAATGCTAAGGCTACTTCCAAGAACTGCTTATGAAGATTGAGTATGATAACACATGTAACACACCCAGCTTAGTGCCTGGCACATTTTAAGAACTCAAAAAGTGATATTTTTTTACGTTTTAATTTATTTGGGGGTGGGTGGAGAAAGAGAGGGAGAGAGAGAATCCCAAGCAAGCTCCACACTTAGCACAAAGCCTCAGGTGAGGTTCAATCTCATGATGTGAGATCATGACCTGAGCCCAAATCAAGAGTCAGATGCTTAACTGACTGAGCCACCCAGGCATCTCAAAAAGTGATATTACTGTTATTATGTATTTTATTAATGATTATAAGCAATACTACTTTCCTTGCCACTGGAGGATTTCCATATTTTCTCCTTCTGTTTATTATGACTTTTAAAATGTCAAGAAGAGGGGCGCCTGGGTGGCGCAGTCGGTTAAGCGTCCGACTTCAACCAGGTCACGATCTCGCGGTCCGTGAGTTCGAGCCCCGCGTCAGGCTCTGGGCTGATGGCTCAGAGCCTGGAGCCTGTTTCCGATTCTGTGTCTCCCTCTCTCTCTGCCCCTCCCCCGTTCATGCTCTGCCTCACTGTCCCAAAAATAAATAAACGTTGAAAAAAAAAATTTAAAATGTCAAGAAGAAAATATCAAAGAAAGATAAAATGGAGAGAATGAGTGGTGAAAGAGTAAAGGGGCGTTTATCTATGTGAAGACAGTGGTATTCATATGATTTACTTGTCAAAATAACTTTCTATCTTTTCCTACCATGAGTTTCCATAAGTGACAGTTTATGGAATGATCTGTCCACTTCCTCTGCTTGCCTCTCTCTACTTCATTTTGGTGGTTCTTCCTACGTCACCACCAAGAAATATTCAAAATATTATTTAGGATCATTGTTCCTTGTTATTGTAGGCAATTTGTGGTAGAAACATACATAAGCAATAGAAATACATGCCTGTTGTATATCAAATATCAGGGCAGCTACATATTTTTCATTTTTACCAATATTTCAGTTTGTCTCTCAAAATGTTAGGTTCAGTGGATAAAATGAAGTGATCTCATTGCTTTAATTGCTAGAATTTCCTTTAGCCTTATAGTACACCCTCTTCTCATCAGGCAAAAACTGCCTAGTAATGCAATGAAAACTACTCATTCTGATCTGAAGTATCTCATAGAATGAACACAATAATTTTATGCATAATTTAATTTTATTTATAGAAATTATTATTTTGTATTTTTATTTTTATACTTTGTAAACTTCCCAAATGATACATTTCTTAGAATGTCTTCTGTATTGGTGAGTATTCCACATGCGCTTGAGAAGAATACATATTCTGCTATTTTTGATAAGTACCTTTTAAAATATATTTTAAAATATTTTGTTTTCTCTAAGAGTTCTAAGAATATATAATAGTAGTGTTTGCTCAATTTTACTGATCATTTTTAGCGTATTATAAAAAACACCTTTTTATGGGATCTAGTGAGGTATGAGATTTATTAGACTTAATTAACTGTCCTATATTATAGAGATAAAACTTACTTAATTGAAATTCCTTGTTAGACAGCATAGTTTGGGAGTTTCTATTTATATTTTTCTCTATCTCCTTATCTGTGATTTGTCTTTTACGATTTTCTTTTTGTGCTCTAATTTTTAAGTATAAAAGATATGCTACTTTCACCAAATGAATTTAGTTGATTGCATCTTCTATGCTTCAGAATAGGTTATACGAAATGACGATCAGCTATTTCATAAAAGCTTCAAATAACTCTCCTAAAATTATTTGGTTCCAGAAACTTCGTGGGTGTAATTCACCTGTATCACATTTTGGTCCTTCATCCATTTTGAATTTATTTTTGTGTATAGTGTAAGAAAGTGGTCCAGTTTCATTCTTCTGCATGTTACTGTCCAATTTCCCCAACACCATTTGGTGAAGAGACTGTCTTTTTTTGCCATTGGATATTCTTTCTTGCTCTGCCAAAGATTAGTTGATCATATATTTGTGGGTCCATTTCTGGGTTCTCTATTCTGTCCATTGATCGATGAGTCTGTTTTTGTACCACTACCTTACTGTTTTGATGATTACAGTTTTGTAATACAGCTTGAAGTCTGGTATTGTAATGCCTCTCACTTTTGTTTTCTTTTTCAACATTACTTTGGCTATTTGGGGTCTTTTCTGGTTCCATACAAATTTTAGAATTGTTTGTTCTAAATCTCTGGAAAATCCTGGTGTTATTTTGATAGAGATTGCACTGAATGTGTAGTTTGCTTTGGGCAGTATAGACATTTTAATAATGTTTTTTCTTCCAATCCATGAGCATGGAATGTTTTTTCATTTCTTTGTGTTTTCAATTTCTTTCATAAGTGTTCTATAGTTTTCAGAGTACAGATCTTTACCTCTTGGATTAGGTTTACTCCTAGGTATCTTATGGTTTTGATACAATTGTAAATGGGATTGGTTCCTTGATTTCTCTTCCTGCTGTTTAATTATGGGTGTATAGAAATACAACAGTTTTCTGTATATTGATTTTATATCCTGTGACTTTACTGATTTTATTTATCTGTTGTAGCAATTTTTTGGTGGAGTCTTTCAGGTTTTCCACATAGATTATCATGTCATCTACGAAGGGTGAAAGTTGAACTTCTCATTCTATGAGGCCAGCATTACCTTGATTCCAAAACCAGACAAAGACCCCACTAAAATGAATTACAGAACAGTATCCCACATGAACATCAGTGCAAAAACTCTCAGAAGACAGTAGCAAATCAAATCCAACAGTATATTAAAAGAATTATTCACCATGATCAAGTGGGTTTATTCCAGGGCTACGTGATTCACTATCCACAAATCAATCAACATGATATGACACATTACTAAAAGAAAGCATAGAATCCTATGATCCTCTTAATAGATGCAGAAAAAGTATTTGACAGGATATAGCCTCCTTTCTCAATAAAAACCCTCATGAAAGTAGGGATAGAAGGAACATACCTCAACATCATAAAGGCCACATACAAAAGACTCACAGCTATCTCATCCTCAATGGGGAAATACTAACAGCTTTTCCCCTGAGGTCAGGAACAAGATAGGGATTCCCACTCTCACCATTGTTCAACATAGTGCTGGAAGTCCTAGCCTCAGCAATAAGACAACAAAAAGAAACAAAAGGCATCCACATCAGCAAGGAAGAAGTCAAATTACACAGCACTTTAAAAAAAAAATCTAGTTATGTTCATTTCCTTTTTTTCTTTTTTTTAATTAAAATTTCCAGGCCAGTTGAGATTTACTTATTATTATTCTGAAAAAATAATCTTTAAGCTTCTTATCAATTCTTAAGCATCTCTGGTTTTAGTTCACTGGTATTTGCTTTTATCCTTTCTTTATATTGGTTTTGTTTTATTTGTCAAACTTTATAAATTGACTTCTTTCCATGTATTTTATTTTTTCCTATTAATAACAATATTTCAATGCTAGGAGTTTTACTTACCGATATTTTAAGGTCATATCCTATAATTTTTAACATGTAGGATTTAGAAATAGATATTTATTATAATATTTGCCTACTATTTTCAAAAAGAAGTTGGCCTGCCTTCAAAGTAACCATATTCTCTGCTATCCACAGCTAATGCTCTAAGGAAGCATTTGACTCAAGTGAGATAAGCCCTAAACTGGACAAAATGAACTGGACCAATTTATATCTATATCTATCTCTTCTATGTCTATATATACGATTATATATACATACAAAATACATATACACAGTCACATATGTATGTCTCTTAGTCTGTGTTTGCATGTATATATATATATATATATATATATATATATATATATGTTTGGCCATATAGATTACACATATATCATATATATTCCATATATACTCATATATATTCCATATATACTCATATATATGCTCATATATGTTCAATTGTACATGTAATTTTTATTGTATTAATAATTTGCATCCAAATAAGCATATAGGTCAGGTTCTATATGTCATTATCTTAAAATTATCTATAATTGGATTTAGTATTTCTTGTTTAAAACATTACTATTTTACAGATACTAAGGGGGTGAGGTTTAAATATTGACATTTGATTATAATTTCTAGGGTCATAAGAATATGTTGAGACTGTGGTGTATGTGATGCTACATTTCAGAATTCATTTCTTCAAATCTAGTTTTTAGATTCTTTTGATTTTCTAGACTCATTTCTAGACTCATTTCTAAAAATGAGTCTATATTCTGCAAAGTATAAATTTTATATCCTAAAAATGCTTACTAAATATATTATTGTTTTCCTCTCTGTTATAGAGTAAGACTGCTTTAGAGTCTTCCACTAATATTGCATTTTTATCACTTCCTTCTGACATTTTCTGTTTTTCAGTTTTATGTATTCTAGCATTATATCAATAACAGATACAATAATCTTCACTATATGCCATATAGTTTATTAACAGAGAATGATACTCTTTTGTTTTTATGATTTTTGCACTGTTTTGTGAGCATTAAATTAATTCTGCTCCTCCTACTAGTTTATATATTTGTTTATATTTTTCTTATTTAAATGATCATAACCATTTTGTTTTAGACTTACGTCTTGTAAACCAAAATTGAAAACGGCCTTACTAATAGTGCCTACCCCATAATCTCATAAACATTGAGAAGATACATCTTAAATTGTTAATGTAGTCAGTGCACGGTAGGCATACAAAAGACCTTGCTATTTTAAAATGTGCATTATGTTTGAGCAACACAACCATTTACATTTAGCTATGCTTAATTGTTTTAATGTTTTATTAGTCTGTCTTCACATTAATAGTAAACATTTCCAGTATCTCAGTATTACAGACTCAATGTTTGTTCCACCCCTCACCGGGACACATGTTGAAATCCTAACCTCTAATGTGATGATATTAGGAGGTGGGGTCTTTGGGAGATAATCTGGTCAGGAAGGGGAGACCTCTGAATGAAATTAGTGCCCTTATAAGAACTCTCTCACAAGACAACTCTCTCCTTCTCTCTCTCCTCTCCCTCTCTCATTCTCTCTCTCTTTCCCTCCCTGTCTTCCTCTCCCTCACCACGCCCTCCCCATTATGTGAGGATACAAAGAAAAGATGGTCATCTGCAAACCAGGAAGAGGGCTCTCACCAGATGCCATATGTACTGGCACCTTAATCTTGGAATTCCCAGACTCTAGAACTGTGAGAAATAATGTTTATTTACCAATGTATGGTAATTTGTTACATCATCCTGAACTAAGTCACTCAATGTGCTACAACAGCAAACATTTCTTTTTTTATGTTATGCGAGGGGTATTGTTTGGCTGTGGTTGTGCTGAGTTGCTCAGCTATACTTAGTGAAGCTCACTTCCATGTCTCCTCAATTCGAAATCCAGGCTAAAGAAATAGGCACCATCGGGCATGTTTTTTCACATGGCAAAAAGTAAAAGTAAGGGGACAGAAACAAACCATGCAAATGCATGGAAAATTTCTGCTTGGATAATGCATACATCAGTTCAAGTCATTTTTCATTGACCAAAGGAAGTCACATGGCCAAACAAAAGGTCAAAAGAAAAATATGCTCTTTCTACAGGAAAGTATGGCATGGGAATCAATAATATAATTAACCACAATTGCCTAGCATAAAATCTCTTCTGCCAAAATATTGCCTGTCTTTTCTTATTTTTTGTCTTTACTATACTAGGGCAGACACTTGCATTTTAAGGACTGTTTACATAAGTAATATATTTGTTCATCCTTGTACCTTTGTGCTTTCAGAATGTCTTTTGTTTATTCTTTCCTTAGGTAGATATAAACCTTTGGGGGCACTTAAATTTACCCTTGAAACTTATTTGATGGTTCTGTGGATCTAGGAAAAATTATAAAAGTAGTTGGGGAGGGTAAAAATAGGAAATATCTATAATATAGAAAAGAAAATGAAACTTCCTTAAAATACTAAACAAAAAGAAAACATAATGATCCATTAGAGTTAATAATAAGGACACTTTTGGGGCACCTGGGTGGCTAAGTCGGTTGAGTATTCGACTCTTGGTTTCTGCTCAGGTCATGACCTCACGGTTCATGAGTTCAACTCCTGCATCAGACTCTGTACTGACCGCACCCGGCCTGCTTGGGATTCTCTCTCTCCTTCTCCCTCTGCCCTTCCCCCGCTTATGCTTGCTCACTGTCTCTCAAAATTAATAAATAAACTTAAAAAAAAATAAGGACACTGTTACTTCCTTGATGAGAGCACTTTCCAGAGTGACATGGATGACATTATTCTACAGGATAGATGAGTAAATGAGAATAGAGGGAGCATAAACAAGTGAAGACAATCTTTCTCAACCCCCTATGATTTGCTAGAAGTATAGCCCTTAGGTAAAGTTTTACCTTGTTGTACACAACTCAAACAGTGAAACAATACTCACAGGCATTCTTATTTGACAGAAGAAAAGGAAGCTCATAAAAGTTACTCATTTATTGGATGACACATATCTTAGCTTGGATTCAAATTTAGCTATAACTAATTCTAAAACTTGTCTTTTCCTTAAATCTCCCTTCTTCCCTTACTTACAAAAGAACTCAGATTCCTCATCTAGACAGAAAGTGATTATGATTATTTACATCCTTCCAAGCCTGGACCAACCAACTGTAGTTTTCATAGATAAACTCAACTCTACTGATAATTTTTTAAATCTTCCAATATAACTTTGTAACTTACTTATTTATGTATTTATTTTGAACGACATTCTCATGTTCATTTGAGAAAGAGGAGCTGAAGGCCACTGTAATGCTGATGCCTTGGACTATGTTGTGGAATTTACTGCCTTCTAATGACAAGTTGCATCTTTTGATAGAAAGAGAAATCAGCAGTTGTTTGTGTTGAACTTCCTACAATGAAATTGCTGCTGAGCACCACGAACGCTAATTTTTTTTTTTAAGTGAAATAATTGTTTGTTGAGTACGGCTAAGAAATAATTTTTGTGTTTGTTATTTTATTTAAAAATGTGATAAAACAATATATATTTGGCCGTGTTTGATTAAAAAAACCTTAAGTATTAAATGTACTACATGCTTTAATAAAGCAGAGGCTGTAGGGAAATTAATCCTGCTCTGGGATAAACATATTTTCTGCCACTCCACACCTTTGTTCTGTTTTAACCCCCACAAATCTTCCTGTAGCAACTTCTGTGTGCCCACTATTAGATTTAATCATTGAGTTATTATAGTTATTTGACATTTCTTTATTTCAGGTTTGTGGTAATCTTTTAATGTCTATTTTATTTTATTTTGTTGTTGTTGAAAATGTAGATCTTGTCCACATTTGCATTAATCAAGCCCAGTACTGTAGGAATAATGATTTAAAATTAATGACTTTAAAATATATTGATACATTGCTTATCATGGCCTTAATAGAAACTGTATTCATTCATCAACCATTCATTCTAACCTTATTATGGCCTTTATTTTTGAAAATAGCAAAGCTGCAAATAGAGTTTTTAAGAAACAAACAGTATGATTTTTTTTTCTGGGAGACATAAAAGAATTTAAACATTTCTCTGAAGCTACAAATAATGTTTACATACAACATAATATAATAACTTATAAATAACTTGAAAATGTGAGATGTCACATGCCACTTAAATCGGACAGAAGAAATCATAACTACAGTGACATTTCAGTCGTGTTTAAAAATCAGCAGAAAAAAAACATTTAATAACCTGCCACACTGGGAGGTTTGTTTGGGACAATTTTTAAATAATTAATATTTGTTAACTAATACGCTCTAATAAACCATAACTGTGACATTTCAAGTACAAGAGTAGGTCATTATTACTGCAGTCAACATCATATTGTATTAATGTAACCTCAAGCCCATCCATGTTTCTTTGAAAATAAATTTTTAAAATGTACTTTACACGATATGTTTGAAGTTATCAACTAACTAATGTTAGAAATATGACACTCCCACTAGAGGCAACTAAGAATCCCGGAAAAAATAAAGGAACTCTTAGGCCAGAAAACTGGGTGAGGCAGGAACTCCCGGTTTCCTGTTGGGCATCTGTTCAACCTGGCAGGCTGAGAAACTGGGGGCCTGGGGTGAGAGACCAAGCCAGGCAGGCCAAGGGGGGATCTGAGTGAGAGTGCCACCCCAAGAGTCACAACCTTGGCTTGGGGGGACAGAGAGCTCCAGACAGGTCTGCTCAGCAAGGAATAGCAATTCTGCCCTCAGCTTGCCAGGGGCCAGCAGTGGCCGTCCCAGCAGGCTTTGTCCTGCGTGAGACCTGGCTAGCCTCTGCACACCTTAGCCGGGACTGGCTGTGGGTCTACTGTCTGCGAGGACTTCCACACTAACCCCTCTGAGACAGTCTTCCACGGGGCCTCCGAGCCTGGGCTCTGTTTCTGGGTCAGCCTGTACCTGTGCCCTTTGGTAAATGTAGCTGACAGAGAGTCACCTTGCCCCTCCTGACCTCAGTTTACTCATGTTTAAAATGGGTGCCATAACCACACATGAGCTGCTTGTAAAGATTAAAATGAAGTGATACGAGTAAGGCACTTAGTAGAGGCCCTTGCATATTGAAACCAGTAGCTACTGCCAATTTTCATATTATTATTATTATATAATATTAATATATATTATTAATATACAATATAATATATATTATATAATATATTTATATATTATAATATAATATAAATATATTTATTCATAAATATATATGTAATATATAATATATATAATAATGTAATATAATAATGTAATATAAATATATATAAAGATACATAATATAATATATATTTTTATATATAATCTATGTAATTTATAAATATAATAAATATATAATAATATATATATAAATATATAATATTGATATAATATATATATAATATCCTGACATCCAGGAGCCTGTGACAACTACTTAATAAAAAATTACTTAAGGAAAAAAACACAAAAAAACTTAAATATGTAATAAATAAAACTATTTAGAATTGGGTAGCCTGGTCCAGAGCCATATAACTAGTACTCCCTGGCCAGAGCACTGATTGCACAACCATTTCTCATCCATGTTTGATCAGCCCCTCCAACTGTGGGACTATTATACCAGTTTGAACTTTCGAAATGTTTAATAATGAAACTTTAAAAAAAATCAAAGTATGAGTTTGTCTATTATTGAAAGATTTCTCCTTAAGCTTATTCCCTATTTCCCTACATAAAAAGTCTTCTGGGAATTAGGATATGTACTAATTACCAAGATTTGATTGAGGGGAAAAACAAAGGTTCAGAATAATTGCCAAGGAGTCTTTCAAATTGTACCTTTTAGAAATTGATGTATTATTCTATGTACATTGCTCTGAAATTTTCTTTTCAATGAAGATGTGTTATAAATATACGTTAATAAGTATAGGTGAAATTCAGTTTCTAATGGTTCCCATACCAGCACTCTATAATACAGCGTACCATTATTTATATCTTCCCTTATTGCTAGTCATTAAGAATTTCTGTTTTAAAGTATTAAATTTAATGTTTTAACAAGTATATTTATTTTCATATCTTTGTATACATATAAAAGGAGTATGTGTGTAGAATACATTCATTAAGTGATATTGCCAGACCATGGATGAATGCATTTACATTTTAATAGTATTAAATTGCCCTCCCAAAATAGATTCTACCAATTTATACTCTGTTGCAGTCAGTTTTCTCTTTTTATAGGAAAAAGATTCTGACACAAATCATTTACAGATAAATTATCAGGCAACAGCCTCAGGAACAAATCTTAAAGAAGTGTGGTGGAAATATGATTGGGCAGAGGAAGAATTTGGACCAATACGCAGTTGCAACAAAGGCCTTAGACAATCCCACAGAAAATACTGGATTTGATCTGGCTCTTTATGAGATGAAACCAACTGATACAAAAGAACTGGGGTTTTATAATTCCCATATCTACTAGCAATTGGAAACAAGATACACTCAAGTAGGGGCATAACCTTGGATGAAGCAGCCACCTTGGTTAAAGGCAATTTCTGGGAAAGGAGTCAGATATGAACTCTCATTTGACAGCACTACTGGCCACTGGGACTGAGTGCCTTGAATCTAGAAAGTGGCATCTGGGTAGTATGTAATGGCATACGGTATTCTCTACCCTTTCTGCCACTCAGATCCACTTGCTTCATGTAATGAGCACATTACACTTGGTACCAGCTTCTCCTTCCTTTTTTTATGTTTATTTATTTATTTTATTTAATTTTATTTTTTTAAATATTTTTTTCAACGTTTATTTATTTTTGGGAGAGAGAGAGACAGAGCATGAATGGGGGGGGGGGGCCGAGAGAGAGGGAGACACAGAATCGGAAACAGGCTCCAGGCTCCGAACCATCAGCCCAGAGCCCGACGCGGGGCTTGAACTCACGGACCGCGAGATCGTGACCTGGCTGAAGTCGGACGCTTAACTGACTGCGCCACCCAGGCGCCCTGATGTTTATTTATTTTTGAGAGAGGGAAAGAGAGAGAGAGAGAGAGAGAGAGAGAGAGAGAGAAATCGAGCATAAGTGGGAGAGGGGCAGAGAGAGAGGGAGACACAGAATCCAAAGCAGGCTCCAGGCTCCAAGCTGTCAGCACAGAGACCAACACCGGCTCAAACTCACAAACCACAAGATCATGACCTGAACCAAAGTTAGACGCTCAACTGACCAAGCGACCCAGGTGCCCCTCCAGCTTCTCCCTATTTGATTATAGGGAATTATTTCATTGTTATCTTATATGGTGTTGTTTCCAAAATTTCACCAATAAGAATTATTGGTGTTTCAAGTTTCCAAGATATATACTTAATTAAAAAATTAAATTTATTTTCTTCTCTTCCAACTTTGCTCAGAGCTTTTATGAACTTGGGGAGTTTAGTTTCATCACATGCTTCTTAAGCAAGATTACCACTACTATTTTATTCCATCAACTAATTAATAGTCTAGATTAAATTAACATTTTCTAATGTTGAACCATTCTTGTATTTCTGGACAAGATCTTAGATGGTAATGAGTCATTCTTTAGATACACATTTAAATATTTAAGAATTATAAATTCCTTCATGTTTGTAAATAAAATTATCAAGATTTATTATGGTTTAGTTTTAGTAGATTATCCTAACCCACTAAATGATCTAGAAAATGATCCAAAAGTTTCAATGTTCTGTACAGTTCATAAAGGATATCTGTATCCACTTAATAGATGGTTCTATAGCTCTCAGAGGTCAAAGAGTCTAGACCTGGTAACTTGTTTTAAAAACATTTTTTTTAATGTTTATTTATTTTTGAGAGAGAGAGTGAGAGAGAGAGAGAGCAAGCAGGGGAGGCACAGAGAGAGAGAGGGAGACACAGATTCCAAAGCAGGCTCCAGGCTCTGAGCTGTCAGCACAGAGCTGGACTCCAGCACCAAACTCATGAACTGCAAAATCATGACCTGAGCCAAAGTCAGACACTCAACCGACTGAGCCACCCAGGCACCCTAGACCTGGTAACTTTTTTTTTTTTTTTTTTTTTGGAGATTAATCCTTGAATATTTTTAAAGTTTCCTCTAAGTTAATTGTCTATTCTACCTGAGGTTCTCTTGTTAACTTCTTCTTATATATACTTTTTACTCTACTGTTTAGAATATTTTCACAGTAACTATTAATCACAAAATACATCCTACATGCCTCATATCAGTATTTTATTGGGTATACAGTTAAGTTCAGATAATTTTAATAACTTGCTGAAAATATACACAGAATTTGTACCAGAACTAAATTCCAAATGCCCATTCTTTCAAGCAATCATTTGTTCAATTCAGGTAGGCTTAACATTTTGTGGGAATAACACTAAGAGAAGTTGGTGGCTTTCATTATTGACCCTGCTGCTATTAAACAAGCCACTCGATTTTTAGATAAATTTTGTAACTCCTTTTAGTCTACTGACTACTATTTCTGATACATATGCTATTTTAAAATGCATATAATTTGAAATCCAATGTGAGAAAATATTTTATAGTGAGAGAAAAATCTTTTTAATGATAATCTAGTTTCTTAAGATATCAAACATTGGCTAAGGAGACATCTGTTACCTTTGATAAGCAAAATTAAAAACAATGTTATAAACTTTGAATTATAGTTAAATATTCTCAACTAAAATTAGTTGAAATCAAGCTAAATTAAAAATTGTGAAATACAGGGGCGCCTGGGTGGCGCAGTCGGTTAAGCGTCCGACTTCAGCCAGGTCACGATCTCGCGGTCCGGGAGTTCGAGCCCCGCGTCAGGCTCTGGGCTGATGGCTCAGAGCCTGGAGCCTGTTTCCGATTCTGTGTCTCCCTCTCTCTCTCTGCCCTTCCCCCGTTCATGCTCTGTCTCTCTCTGTCCCAAAAATAAATAAACGTTGAAAAAAAATTTTTTTTTTTAAAAAAATTGTGAAATACAGAAAACTCACCAATTTTCTCAGTGTTAAGTCGTTCAAATTAACTGATTTGGGGAATATTATTTTAAAACATTAATAAGTATATGTGAATAAAAGATATATTTATTGCTAAAGTTCTTAATTATCAAATGTGTTACCAGTAGATTCATTATTCAGAGTATCAGAGATTTGTCTAAAATAATGTGTAATAATTGAAGATTTTTTTCCCAAGGTAGTATAAAATTAGACATAATATCATATGGGGATTTTTTCACTTAATTAACTTTTTCAGCATTTATTTAATAGTTCCCTTGTTTTGCTGGTTATTATAATTTAAATGATACATATTTCAATTTATGTGACTATGCAAATGCTTATAAAATACTAGCTTTGAAGCAAATTATGCAACATGGGAATTTATTGTAGGCTTCTCTGAAAAAAATTACATAAAACAAAAGCAAATTTGCATGTTGCACTCTTTACATCCATTCATGAGAAAATAAAAACCATTCAATATATAATATATAATAAATATATATAGGAAACCCAAGTTGAGAATAAAACATTCATTTTTAAGGTTCTGTCCTAGAGGAATTTATTAACCTGTCATAGAGAATGTTTATACTTACATGACTTGAAGAACTAATTTTATATATGTATTTTACTGTTAATCTTAAGATTTATTTTCAAGCACAAAGGTAATTATAAGGTCCTTTCCAAGAGAATTCTACTGTGAAACAGACATTTTCACATTTTATTTTCTATTCTATTCATATTGGTTATTTGCATAATTTTTTATTGTAGTGTTTCTCTGAATCTAATTAGTGTCAGCGAGTTAATTTAATGGCTTACTTTAATGGAACTTTGGAGTCCAGTTCTCCAAGTAAGCATTGTATTAGTGTTCATATGGAAAATGCTGTAAATTATACGACGATAACATAAGTTATTTTTATTCATCTTGGGAGTAAAGATATATACTTTTTCCCCATTCCTGGGATTTACAAGTAAATGGGTACAATAAATGACCTCTTGGTACGCTTAGTATTAAAATAATAATCTTAGTTTTAAAATAATAGTTCTGAAGACTTTGGAAATATATTTATATATTTGATTTTGGTAAGTGAAAATATAAGGAAAATATTTATTTTTTTAACGTTTATTCATTTTTGAGAGATGGAGAGAAACAGAGCATGAGTGGGGGAGGGGCAGAGAGAGAGAGAGGGAGAGCCTGAAGCAGGCTCCAGGCTCTGAGCTGTCAGCACAGAGACGGATGCGAGGCTGGAACCTGCTGACTGGGAGATCATGACCTAGCTGAAGTTGGACGTTCAACCAAGTGACCCACCCAGGTGCCCTGGAAAATTTTAAATAGAGTACTTGATCACCTGATTGGTAGAACAACATAAATCAGCCTGGTAGGAAAAAATAAATTAGATAGATAGATCCATGGAAGGAACGAAAAAGAAAGAAGGGTGGGGAGGAAAGAAAAAAAGAGAAAAAAATCCTTAATGGTAGTTATTGGATTGGACTTGTTTACAGAAGAACTTTATCTTTCTCCAAATTGGGAATGTATTTTTACTTATTTATTTGTTTGTTTGTTTGTTTGTAATGTTTTACTTATTTTTGAGACACACAGAGAGACAGAGCACTATCAGGGAGGGGCAGAGAGAGGGAGACAGAATTTGAAGCAGGCTCCAGGCTCCAAGCTGTCAGCACCGCGGGGCTCAAACTCATGAACCATGAGATCATAACCTGAGCTGAAGTCAGATGCTTAACTGAGTGAACCACCCAGGTGTCCCAGGAATGTATTTTTAAATAAATATGTATCATCAAGAAAAATAGGGGTGCCTGAGTGGCTCAGTCGGTTAAGTGTCCAACTCTTGGTTTGGGCTTAGGTTATGATCTTGGGATTCTCTCTCCCTACCTCTCTCTGCCCTTTTCTGCCCCTCCTCTGCTCACTCACTCTCTCTCTCTCTCTCAAAATAAATAAACTTAAAAAAATTAAAAAGAAAAAACATATACAGCAAAGGTGTGTGTGTGTGTGTGTGTGTGTGTGTGTGTGTGTGTGGAGGTGTAGCTAACTGAACATGGACTTTTGTCCTTGTTATGCACTTGAAGCCATCATGACCCAGGATAGTGAGGTAATTTCTGCACATTGTGTACTACCTTATGGAATCTATAGTTGTTCTTGCAACACATATAAAAAGATAAAAGTGTTACAGCTCTCCAGAGCAAATATATGTAAGCCTGAAGGGTCCAAAAACGAACTGTTTACCCTTTGTCTCCTTGGTTAGGCATATTAGTTTCCTATTGCTATTGTAATATATTGCCACAAACTTAATGGCTTAATAGAACACAGATGTCATTATCTTAGATTCTGAAGGTCAGAAGTCTGAAATGGGTGTCAGTGGGCAAAAACTGAACTGTCAACAGGGTTATATTCCTTCCTGGAGGCTCCAGGGGGTAATTTGTTTTGTTGGCTTTTCCAGCTTCAGAGGCCTCCCATTTTCCTTGGCTTGCAGTCTCCTCTTCCCTCTTCAAAGTCAGAGCATAGCATCTTTAAATCTCTCTCTGACTCTAACCTCCTGCTTCTCTCTCTTCCACATTTAAAGGACTCTTGTAACAATATTGAGTTTATCTGTATAATCCAGGGTGGTCTCTTTATCTGAAAGTCAGCTAATTAGCAACATCAATTCCATATACAACCATAATTCTTATCTGCATGTAACAGAATACACTCACACGTGTTAAGGATTAGGACATGGTTGTCATTGGAGGGTGTCCAATATTTCACCTCTCATGTCATGTTGTATTGCCTTGGCATTTTATTACATGACTAATAACTTTAGAGTTGTCCAAGGGAATATTGAATCCACCTGCTATAGGATGACCAAAGAAGTTTATGAGAAGAAATACAGACCATGATTTAATGACAGAGAAGAGTTTGGGATTAAATGTGCTTTCTAACCCCTCCAAGAGGCAATGTATATTATGTGATGAAAAGAAGCAAGGACCCAACCTTCAAAGAAATGTCAATAGTTTGGATTCAGAGAGGATTGTGGGATAATTGAGAACTTTCATGTCTGAACAATAGAACCAGACACATCTCAAGGGTTTTTAATGAATGAAGTGAATGAGCATTCAAATGCTGAGAAGAGCTTGATATTTTCATGGATGATTTCTTTTTGCTTTTTTTCATGGACAATTTTTATCCAGACTTCATAAATATATAATTAAATTTCTGAATATAGGAATATAAAAATAATCTCAATATTATCTCAATATAAGATTCTTGTATTGTGTTTTAGATATTTATGAAACTTCTTGGATTAAGGAATAAACCATCCAAAAATATTATGTAAACTACCCTTAGAATTTGAGAAAAATGGCATACACAAGCACATTTATAAGTGTGTGTGTGTGTGTGTGTGTGTGTGTGTATGCATTAAAGTAATATTTATCTTCTCTGGCTTATATAATTAACACATGGCTTAAACTGAAGATTTATTAGCATTCCAATAAAACAAATGTTTAAATTTATTCTGCATGTCAGTGACACCTTACAAACAAAGGACTTTTGTTGAGTTAGAGATAGTAGAGATCAAGATTGTGTTTTCTTATGAATAAGGAAGTAGCAAAACCCAAAAGGATCTGTTTAGAGTAATGAGCTGTTTGGTAAGCAATGGAGATAGAGTTAGAGACATTGGGAACACTTAAGGTTATTACTGGGCACCACTGTATATTCTGGAATCGCTTCATGTCCATAATCAGAGTTGAAATCAGGGGTTCAGGCTGCTGCTCGTCTTAATTCTGAGATCTATAGATGAAGTCATGCTCTCAAACCTATTCTCTAAACACAACTGTGTTGCAATGACTAGAAATGGAAAAATATTCTACTGTATTTTCTAGTGTCCAGAGGTTATACTAATGCTGGAAAAAAAATTCGTATTTATTTCCTTCACCCTTCAAAAGTAGTTTACAAATAAATTCTTTCCTTGTATTTCCTCTACCAAAGTGTATCATCCATCCTAAAGGAAGCTCACAGAGCCTAAAAGATAAAATAACACTTGCACACACCAGGACAGACTAATAAAACACCATTCTGAATTTCTTGACACGGAAACCACCTAAGACTAGAAACAGTTGACTATGATAGAGAAATGAAAAACTGAGGAGACTCAGATGACTCCCTCTTAAGGCTATTTCATAGCATGATTTATGGACTGAGGACTGGGTAAGCCCTACTGAGTGCCTGTTCAATAACAGCAATAGTAAGTTGCAATGATGCACTCACTGATGATCATTCAAGGCTGTGCACATATATTTTTAAAAATGAGAGCCATATATATCTAAGTTTGCAATTTTGTAATGGATCACTTTAATTACTCTCTGTATGCTTAGAATTTATTTATTGTTTACCTTGAGAATCATAAAGCCATTTATCAGGTAGCATACGGCTTCAATGACATTAACACAAGATTTAGTCAGCAAGATTTGAAAACAGAGGTTTTTGTATCCACCACTTAAGCAAGATTCCTATTTAGTAGATATTTAGCCAAATATTATAGGCATAGAACAGGGTGCTAAAGAGTGGCAATCTTAGTTTTGATCCCTGAATAGAGCACTTTGTGTCCTTCTTACAAATTTTTACTAAGCATGCCTTTAAATTGTTTTTTTTTTTTTTAATTGTAGTCAGAAAGGGGTGTCTGGGTGACTCAGTAGGTTAAGCATTCACTTCTCAATCTTGAATCAGGTCATGATTTCATGGTTTCGTGAGATCAAGCTTAACATTCCTTAAACTCTGCGGTGGCAAAGTGGAGGCTACTTGGGATTCTCTCCCTCCCTCTCTCTCTCTGTCTCTTCCCTGTGTGCATGCCCATGTGCCCCCACATGGTCTCTATGTCTCAAAAATAAATAAGTAAATAAACTTTAAAAAAACTGTAGCCAGAAGACATTATTGGTGGCTCATTAGAAACACCGATTCACCATTGTTGTTCACTACCAGTTTTGATTAGAAATGCACCCATCATACCATTTTCATTAATGAAAGCACATTCTTAATATTTGTTCTACCTTAAGTGGAGACCACTAAAGGGAAAACTATAGAAAAAAATTCAGTAATCTAAAAACTAAATAGCTAGTATTATGTAAACTAGTGGATGCAGTTCCAAGTGGTTGTAGATTCTGGTCTTTTCCCTCCATTTAAAATAAGAAAGAAACTTCTACATTCAGTGTAAACCTTTAGTCTTTAAATTGGCAGCAAAGACAAGAATATTACTTAATTTTCATTATGTTCATATTGAACATTTCCTTGGGCACAATTTCAAAAGATTAACTAATTGACACTATGAAATTGTTGATGGGATGTACAATAAAAATATGAGTAGATTCATTTACTGTGTATTTTTAATAATGATGGGTTATTTTTGATTAATATATATTAAAGCTGTGTTATGATATATCATGTCTTTTGAACAGAAAGAAGCTCACTTCTATTACATGATTTTCTTGAAACGTGATAGAGCTACATAAAAAGAGATGAAAAAGCCAAAATACCAACATTTGCTTCTATTCCAAAGGGAGGAGAAATGATATAATGAGGAGGGAGTTTGCTAATAAAGAGTGAGCAAGGAAAGAGTAGCTCTCTGGTTGTTCTTAGGAAGATAAATAATGTTCTGGGACATTGAGTGCAAAAACAACAAAGAACAAGCTGGAATAATGAGTGTTTTGGCCATCTGTTTGACTGGTAGAGTGAGACATGATTAAATAAAGCTTTTATACTTAAAAGTAAATAAAAATTATTTGCTTTATTTAGTACTGTTAGTATACTACATGCACACACAAAGGCTAAACATCAAACACAACCTACTGCTTTATTCAGACAAAGAGGAACACATGATGATTCTTTTCCATTTCTCTAAATTTTTGGTAGAAATTTGAGCAAATGTAAGCAAAATAGATAGATATCTACATATAAACTGTGAATTTTATTCCTCTTGTTTGTCTAACTGTTATCAGACTTGCCTAGATTTCTACAGGATCTCCCCTTCTAAGAAATTTATGATACTAATCAGGAACTAGATTTCACCCTACAATGAAAAATATCTACAAACTCATATCTTCAAAACTATGCACATATTTGTCCATTTATTACTCACAACAAATATTTACTGAAGGGGTGAAGAATATCCTTGGAGTTGCCATTTGCCACAAATACAATAAAGAATTGTCAAGAGAAAACGCAGCCAATCAAAGTCATCTTGAGATAATGCAGGTATTGGATTTTGTAGACATTAAACATAAGATAAAGCAGTATTATAAACATGATAAGGAATTAACAGACATTTTTTCAATGATTAAAATAAAATATGAGCATGATGAATGAACAAGTAGAGACTTTCACAAGGTAAGTGAAAACTATAAAAATGGAATTTCTAGAACTAAAACTATAATAATGAAATTTTAAAGTATCCTGGATGATTTTCACATCCAATTGCAGATAGCATAGAAAGACAATGATATTGAGGACAGATCATTAGAAATTTTCCACTCTGAAAAAGAGAAAGTACAGACTGAAGAAAAAAATAACAGAAACTTATGGGCCTGTAGAACAATATCAAATAGTCTAGCATGCATAAAATTTAAGATCCAGAAGAAGAGATAGTAGTGCAGAAAATAGTTGAATAAACGATGGCTGAAAACATTCCAAATTTAATGAAAAAACAACTTAGAGATTCTAGAAGCCTCGCCGCTGAAATGGAGGTATTTGCATTTTATTCTCTGGGCTTGAACTCATGAACCACGAGATCATGACCTGTGTCAAAGTTGGATGCTTAGCTCACTGAGCCACTCAGGAGTCCCAGAGGTATTTGTAATTAATCAAAAGTTGAGGCAACTATAACCATTAGGCTTACAATAACACTAAAGGGGATTCTTTGGGGTAAAAGGAAATATAATAAGATGGAGATCTGGATCTTCAAGAAGAAATAAGTGATGGTAATTTTAAACATAAAAAAACTAGTAATCTTTTATTCTCAAAATATGTTTGAAAGATGACTACTTAAAAAATAACACTATAAATTGCAATTGACAATATAGATAGAAGAAAAAGATTAACACAAGCATGAGAATAAGAAATAAATGGCATAATACTATTATAAGGGCATTACATTTATGCACTGTAATGTGGAATGGACAAATCATCAAATATGAAGTGAGAACTTGGAAGCGTAGAGTAGGAAGTGATAAATGTCAGGTGTGAGGAGTGAAATAGTATACTATTAAGTCTAAAAGTCATTGATATTTTTAGGGATGTCTATTATTTATAGAGCTACCACTAAAAATAAAAATAATATAATAAGATATACCTGCTTGATATATATTAAAATCATGCTATTTATAAAAAAACAAAATATAAATATAAAGAGACAGGTTGAATGTAAAAGGATGTAAAAATACACTAGGCAAAAAGTACACATAAGAGGGCCGCTGTGGCTATATTCGTATCAGAAAAAGTAGATTTCAAGACAAGCATTACAAGAGCAATGGTAAATGAAGAAATTAATTATAAAGGTAATATAATCTTTAATATGTATGCCTCTAATAACAGAGCTTCAAAAGTCATAAGGCACAAACTGACAGAGCTGAAGGAAGAAATAGACAATTTAAAACATAGTGAGAGATTTTAACTTACTTTTAACAGTAATTTTAACTGTATTTTATGATATTGAACAAAGGGACAAAAAATAATTGTTGACTGTAATAAAAATCTGAACACTACCATTGAACATCAATAATATATTGAAAATATTCTATCTAAACCAATGATTGAAAATATGCATTCTTTCATATACATGTCGAACATTCACCAAAATAGACTATAATGGTCATAAAAATTTCACTTCTCCAACTTAAATTAGAAATCAATAAAAATAAGGTATTTGGAAATCCCTAAATATTTATTAACTATAGTATGAGTTCATGAATCAAAAAGAAAATTACAAGGGAAATAAAATCTATCAAACATTTAAAGCAGAAATTATACTATTATGCTTTCTCTTTAAGAAATTAAGAAATTGAAGCTAGTGCTTTCCCCTTATTTTTTTTAAATTGAGGTATAATTTACATGCAATATTATATTAGTTTTAGGTGTGTAACGTAGCAATTCAACATTTGTATACATTTGTGTATATTGCCACTTAATTTTATGAGATCAGTATGCTTCTGACACCACAAATTTCACACATGATTGCAGGAAAAATATAGACAAATATCCTTCATGATATAGATGGAAATATCCTCAAAATAATAATAGCAATTCATTAATACAAACACACTAATACCTCATGACCATGCGGGATTTATCATATGAATGCAAGCTGAGTTTAGCATTTGAAAGTTAATCAATGTAATGCAACATATTAATAAAAGATAATATCTATTTGTGACTAAAAAAAACTTACCAAATTAAGAATGAATGGAATTTTCCTCAGTTAATAGATGATATCTATTAAAAAAAAAACACATAGGTAATGACTAAATGAGTTTCTCTTAATATTGGGGATAAGCAAAAAATGTGTCCCTCAATCAAAATTGTTTTGGAAATTCCAGCTTATGAAGTAAAACAAACAAAACAAAATTGACAAATATATCTATTTGAAGGTGACAGAGGACACAAGGTGAAAATATAAAGAAATTGATTTTTCCTTCTCTTTCTTATACAAATCCTATCAGAAAAATATAATTTTCTTCTGATGTTTTAAATGACCATTCTATTTTTATTTATGTATTGATTACCCTTAATTCATAAGATCTATTTTGTTTACTTTTACCTATAAGAGTCTTCAGTTTTTTAATGTCCATGAATTTCTCTCATCTTATGACAATGTAGACATTTTTGTTTTAAGTTATATTGATATTTTTAAACATTTTATTAAGTATAAAATACCTATGGAAGGACTTATATATCATAGGTGCTTAATGAATTTTATTTTATTTTATTTTATTTTATTTTATTTTATTTTATTTTATTTATTTTAATGTTTATTTTTGAGAGAGACAGAGACAGAGACAGAGCATGAGCAGGGGAGGGGCAGAGAGAGAGAGAGAGAGAGAGAGGTGCAAAATCAGAAGCAGGCTCCAGGCTTTGAGCTCAGAGCTGTCAGCATAGAGTCCAATGCCAGGCTCGAAATCATGGGCAATTGACATCATGACTTGAGCCAAAGTTGGACACTTAACTGACTGAGCCACCCTGGTGCTCCCTTAATGAATTTTAACAATATAATTGTGCAGCAAGTTTTCATCAAGAGACAGCATTACCAGCTCCCAAAGCCATATGCTAGGTTTTCATCCAGTAACTACAACTGTTTGCATTTCTTTAATAACTTCTAAGAATTCATTTAGTCTTGCCTGTTTTTATTTTTTATACTAATGTGATAATAGGCTTTATGCTCTTCTGAGTCTGATTTCTTTGGTTCCAAATTAACTTTGTGAGATTCATCTATTCAATGTGGTTGTTGAAACTCATTCTCAACTGATACATACAATTACAATTCTACCACGTTAATTTACTAATTTATCCATTCTAATACAAATGGACATTTGGGTTATTTTTTCCCAGTTTGTAGCTGTTATGAATAAAGCTTCATTCTTACATATGTCTTTGGTGAATATACACCCATTTTTCTAGGAATTTAACTAGGTGTGAATTGCTGGATCTGAACATATGCACATATTCAGCTTCAGTAGATTCTGACAGTTTTCCAGTGTGGCACTAATAATAATCTTACAGCCTCGTATGAGAATTTCAGTTACTTCAAATTCTTGCCAACCTTTGGTGGTTTCCATCTGTTTTATTTTAGCCATTCTTGTTGGTTGATATATTTTTAATGTTTCAATCACTGTGTATTTAAAATAACAATAAATTTAACAAGAATACTCACAATTATCTCCCGTATATACTTTTCTCCTGGGTACACTTCAGTATTAGTGTGCCAGGGCTACCATAAGAAAATGCCACAGACAGGTGGCTTAAATAACAGAAATTTATTTTCACACAGTTCTGGAGGCTACTTGATTTCCAGTGTGGCTTCTCTTACTGGCTAGTAATTTGCTGCCTTCTTTCTGTGTCCTAACACAACCTCTGTTCTATGTGCATGTACACAATATCTAGTGTTTGTTTCTCTTCTTATAAAGGCATCAGTCCTCCTGGAGTAGGACTATTTCCATATACAGTCACTTTGGGGATTCAGGCTCCAACATATGAATTTTGGGGAGGAGAACACAATTCAATTCACAGTTTCCCTTCTTGCTGAATGACTTATGCCAAGAGATCTTCAATAAAGCTCATTCTGTGTTAAAATTTTATTTACTGTTAAATATATATAAACTTTTGATGAACATTTCTAAATTTTAGTAGACTTTGCAGCATTATTCTATTATCTCCTTGTGCCTGGGATACATTAATGCCTGCTTCCTCTTTTTTTTTTTTTTTAATTTTTTTTTTCAACGTTTATTTATTTTTGGGACAGAGAGAGACAAAGCATGAACGGGGAAGGGGCAGAGAGAGAGGGAGACACAGAATCGGAAACAGGCTCCAGGCTCTGAGCCATCAGCCCAGAGCCTGACGCGGGGCTCGAACTCCCGGACCGCGAGATCGTGACCTGGCTGAAGTCGGACGCTTAACCGACTGCGCCACCCAGGCGCCCCAGTACACATGTTTTTAAAAAGGTTAGAAATAAAGGAGGTTAGTATTTAATAGAAAAATATGAAAGAATATAAAAAGAAGGAAATAATATTTTAAAAGAAGAAACTTATGAGTAGAAAAAAACACACAAAAACAGAATTTAACATAATTTAAAGAAGATTTCCTGAGTTTCCATTGCAGGCAATATGGTGAATTAAGCATTCTGAAAAGCATGACTGGAAAACAATTAAAAATACAGAATAATAAAAAATAAAAATAATTTCCTAATTATATCACTAGGCAGATAGAAGAGGCATCCCAAGAGGGTGACAATAAAGTGAATGTGGTAACCCAGGCAAGCTAAAAAACTTCAAAGCTGATATTCACGCAGAGCGTGTTTACTGAACCCTGGCGAAGTCTAGTGAATTTGAGCTTCCATTTTTGCTATGTGTATACACAAAAATTCATCAACAAAACTCAGTATTTTTCTGTTATAAATAAACGACTATAAAATGTGAAAGTGAATAAAACTAAAAGTTTAGGAAAAAATATTCCAGAAATAGAAGACTATAGAGAAAAGTAAAACTCTCGTAAGGAACATAGAGGATAATCTGAATAAATTAAGGGATATTCTATACCTGCACATGGGATGGCATCATAGCATAGATGTCTGTTTTCTTTCATTTTATCCATACATTCAAAACAATCCTATTAAAAGTGCATTGATTTTTTGACAGAGAAATTTATTCAAAAAGAATGTGTAGACACTGAAGGTCCACAAAGAGCTTACTAAGTGAGATTTAAATTGAGGATCTAAGGAAAGAGAACTTGGCTTTCCAGGAACATAGTTAAATAAACAACCACCACACATTAATCACAAAAAGGAAACAATTAGACCAATGCAATACAATCGTCAGCCCAGGGAGAACCTATGCAGATAAAATTTACCTGATAAAAATTACCAATGGGTTGAAAAAGGAAAGAATGTTTATTGGACATTTTTTTGGAAAATTGGCTATATTATATGAGGAGAAAAAAAAATCTGAATTTCTACCTAGCACTATTTAGAAAGGTAGACTTTATGTAGATTAAACACCTAAATGTGAAAGATAAAAATATGAACTTAGAAGAGAAAGAAGGAGCATTTCTTAGTGATCCAGAGACAAAAAGTAACATCATAAACTACTTTTTAAAAATGTTTATTTTTTTTATTTTGAGAGAGAGATAGAGAGAGGCAGAAAGAAAGGGAGAGAGAGTCCCGACCAAGCCCTGTGCTGTCAATACAGAGCCCAACTCGGAGCTGGATCTCACAAACCAGGGAGATCATGAACTGAGCTGAAATCAAGAGTTGGACACTTAATCAACTAAGCCACCCAGAAACCCCTCATAAACATTTTTTTAAGTTTATGCATTTTCAGAGAGAGAGGAAGAGATAATAAGGGGGGAGGGAAAAAGAGAGGAGGAGGGAGAGAGAAAAGAGAATCCCAAGCAGGCTTCACGCTGTCAGCACAGAGCCCAATGCAGGGCTCAAACCCACAAACCATTAGTTCATGACCTGAGCCAAAACCAAGATTTGGATGCTTAACTGACTGAGACACCCAGGCACCACCCCCTTAAACATTTTTAAATTAGGAACACACATTGGAGTAACAGCTGCTCCTGGTAAAACTCAGAATACAAATAATACTTTAAAGTTAAAATATTTTTGTATCTCACATTATAGAAACATTAGGTATTGTCATTATATTGCTCAAATTTTTGTATAAAGATAGTGAAGCCTAAGAACGCTGAGAAAGTGGGATGCTGAGAAGTGGCAGGAAGAGGCCATATTATTTAAAAAAATAATAAACACTTTGGATCCAAGCTCTATTATTAACTAACTGTATAGCCACAAGCTAATCATTCACTTCTTTTCCCACCCATAAACTGGGACTGATAGTACCTACACTAAAACATTGTTGTAAGAAGTAGAGATAATGTAAGTTACTAAGATGCAGAGTAGTGCAGAGTATATGCCCAAAAACTGGAGTGTTTTTTTTATCTTTGTTGCAACCCATCCCTTAGTACAGTGTTCAGTAAGGGTTTTAGAGAATAAATGAATCATCTATTAGGAAGATGCCAGGTGCACATAGCTGTTGCTTTTGAAATCTAGCTAGAGGTCCACAAATGAGATGAAGAAATAATTAGGTTATATAGACTATTGCTCCTTGAGGAGGAGACAGACGGGAGTATTGTTGACATTACTTTGATCACTTGTTTAGGATTAAATGAATCTTATGAAGAGTTGGATTTAACTGATTCTAAGCTTCCTTGTAGAGGAATTGTTAAAATCCTTTACAGATCATTAAGTTTACTCTAGAAATAAGGGTCGTCTGGGTGGCTCAGTCAGTTAAGCCCCCAACTCTTGATTTCAGTTAAGGTCATGATTTCATGGTTTATGAGTTTGAGCCCCGCATCAGGCTCTGTGTTACAGAGCCTGCTTGGGATTCTCTCTTTCTGCTCCTCTCCCACTTGTGTGCTCTCTCTCTCTCTCAAATATAAATATTTTTTAAAAAGACTTTAAAGTATTTTAATATACATATGTGTGTGTGTGTATGTAGAGAGAGAGAGACCACAAGCAGGGGAGGGGCAGAGAGAGAGAGAGAAAGGGAGAGAGAGAATCCCAAGCTACCCAGGCACCTCCAAAAAAGAGTTTAGAAATTAAAGACCTTGAATCTAACTCAAAATTTCTAAGTATTTTTAGCATAAAAATGATTGCTTCTCAGATCCTTGGACTTCTTGCCTCAACTCTATTGGACCAATAAGTACATACTACAAGTTAACAGACTAAATCTACAGCACGGCCATAAAGAGTTCATAAGTGGTAGCTTTTACTCCAAAGGTCTCACTTGCCTCTAAAAACAGGATGTTTCTTGTATACCAGTTATGAGTCTCCTCATTTTTCTTAAAGTTAGGCTTATTCTGTGTTTGCCAATTTTAGGCGATATTTTTATATTTTTGTGTAAGTAGGTCAAGGAATGGGTGGCTCAGTTGGTTAAGCGTCTAACTCTTTGTCTTGATCTCATGGTTCCTGGGATCCAGCCCCACATCAGGCTCTGCACTAATAGCATGGAGCCTGCTTGGGATTCTCTCTCTGCCCCTCCCCCACTAGCATGCTCCCTCTCTCTCTCAAAATATATGAACATTAAAAAAATAGAAATAAATAAATAAACTCAATAGAATTACATCCTTTTCTATACACATAGTGGTTTTAAGCTGACAGATTTTAACAGTAAGTTGAGGGAAAAAATGGCCAAAGGAAAGGAGGAATGACTATGATGAAAAACAGGTGCAGAAGAAACACAAAAATTCAAAAAGAACCTGTCAGACAACGGACAAAATGGTGGTGTATTCACAAGTATAAATGCTTTATATTGAACAGAACAGTGCTCAAAAATCTATAAAGAGACTCAGAATCAGAACCGAACTCATAGAAGTTGGATTTCTGCCGAAAGTGTTGTTTTAAAGGTTTATTAATTTATTTTCAAAGGGTGAGAGCATGAGCAGGGGAGGGGCAGAGAGAGAAGGAGAGAGACAACCCCAACCAGGCTCTACATGGTCAATGAAGAGCCTGAAATGGGACTCAAGCTCCGAACTGTGAGATCATGACCTGAGCCAAAACCAAGAGTCATAGGCTAAACCAACTGAGCCACACAGGCACTCCTGGGTAATAGGTTTTTTTGTTTTGTTTTGTTTTTTTTAATTTAAAACTTTTTTAATGTTTCTTTATTTTTGAGAGAAAGAAAGAGGCAGAGTGTGAGTAGGGGAGGGCAGAGAGAGAGAGGGAGACGCAGAATCTGAAGCAGGCTCCAGGCTCTGAGCTGTCAGCACAGAGCCCGACGCAGGACTCAAACTCGTGAACTTTGAGATCATGACCCTCGCCGAAGTCAGACACTCAACTGACTGAACCACCCAGGCACCCCTGCAGAAAGGTTTTTTAATTAATTTTCAATACTGAAGAGCAGCAGAGGTTGTGATTAGACTACTAGAACAATAATCACTTCACCAGGGATATAAGTGAATAGAATAATTTACATTTTCATATGTGAATTTATTTTTTTGAAGAATTCATTTTGAATGTAGCTTTATAAATCACCTCCTCATCTCTTTTTCTCTGATTTTGCACCAGGTGTTCAGCCCAAAATGTTTGTGTGGTCCTTTGATATGGTTCTTATTCGATTCATTTCATTTACCATTTATGTTCAGTATCCCATATATTTTTAGTATTATTTTCAAATAATTCTCTTATGGTAGATTCCAAATTGACCTGCCAGAGAAAAGAATAGGATATATGCTTCACTGTCTTAAGTCCTTTGGAGAATATTTCACTAATAATAAATTATCTTCTCCACATTTCATATCTATTTTCACCTCCATATTTCTCAAAATTCAAGAGGAATGAAATACACATTTTCCTTCAAATAATATTTCATGTACCTTGTTTGCAATAACATATTTTCTAGAGGCTAATAGAGATATAGGAAAAATATATTTCCCTTACTGATAGTAAAAGTAACTACTTAACTAGTATGTTTCGTTTGCACTAGTCCTTGGTATTATTCCACAAGAGCAAAATAATATGCTTCTTGTTGAAATTGTTGGATAATTTTGTTTAATCATGTGATCACTACTTCAAAGATTTGCCAATAAGAATTTATGCTGTAAAAGAATCTCTAAGTACTCTATTAGGTATGTTTTTGATAAATGTTGAAATAAATCACCACATACACCATTTTTAACAGGTCCCTTTTTTGTTAGACAATAGCTTCTACAATAGTTGCAGTGAATGCAGACAATCTATGTCTAATCCTAAATAGTATTGTAGTTCTTATGGATAATATTTCAATGAAACAAATATTATTTTAGTCAATTTTTTACCTAAACTTATAGATACAATGACAGGTTATTCTATTGATGGTCATGAGTATTTTTTTTTCACACTCTGTTACCCCAAATCCCATGTTCTTCAGACTCACATTCAGCATATGTGGAAAAAGTCACATATTTTCAGTTACAATGACCAATGTTGGTAACATCTATTCAAATTCTTAACTTTCTTAGAAATTCTGATATTCATAGAAACATCATGATCATCTATTTCAAATATTAGAAAAGTATGCCTTGTATAACTGTGTGTTTCTGGCTAAGACTGGGATGGGAGAGTGTAAACAATTCAGTGTGTTGTTATAGTATTCCAATTTGTTCATATAAAACTCCAATTATCACAGAAAATTTTTAGGACAGCGAGAATACTCTGCATGATACCAAAATGATGGATATATGTCATCATACATTTGTCCAAATCCAGGAAATATAAAAATGAACTATGGGTGTTGGATTGAGGTGATAATTATGTGTGCATTTAGATTCATCCGTTGTCACAAATGTACCACTCTGGTATGGGATATTGATAATGAGGGAAGGCTATGCATGTGTGGGGACAGGGGAATATGGAAAGTCTTGAAACTTCCCCTCAATTTTTCTGTGAACCTGAAAGTGCTCTAAAAAACTAAAGTCCTGATAAAAACAAAAATGAAACAAACAAAAAAAGCTAACATAACATGCCCTAAATATGATAGGCACAATTCTAACTAATCTTTTCTTTTAGTTACTCTCCCCTCAGCTCACTCTACTCTGAACCATGTTAGCTTTTTTAACTGTTACTCAAACAAACCAAGCCTACTTCTGTCTCAGGGACTTTGCATGTGTTATTCCCTTTCCTGAAGTACATTTCTCCCAGAGACCCATATGATTCCTTCACTCAAGTTTCTTCTTAGATGCAAACTTCACAGGGAGGCCTTCCATCCCCAGTATTGTGCACATCCCTAAAAACCTGCTTTATCCTACTTCTCTCCCTTACTTTTCTTTTTAGAAATTATCAGTGTATTAAATTATATACATACGCCCCTATATATTTTGTTTACTGTTTATATAATCCAGTAAAATATAGACTTGTGAGGACAGGGAAATTTTTATCTGCTTTATTACTAAGAATTGTATTCCCAGTACTTAGAACAGTGTCTTTCAAATACTGGGTTATCAAAATGCTTGATGTAGGAAGTAATCAGTTAGGATAATTTTTATGGGTTTTGCTGCAACATTTGTCTATTGCTTTGTATATGAGAGTGTTTAATAAAGAAAATTTGAATTTGAAAAATCAGAACATGCTTAAAAAAGCAATGCTAGTTTAAAGCTATTTCTTTTTTATCTTCATAAGTATTAATACTGAGGATTCCATTTTAAACTTCAATTTTGAGATTTTAAAGAGTGTAAAAGGGTACACTTTTACAAAGATGATGCATTGTATGATATTTCACCCATTAAAAAGAAACCATTAATAATATCACAGATGGATAGTTTCAGCTATAGAATAAAAAACTGTCGAGAAGCCAATTTCGACTGAAACTTTTAGCAATGGTACCTTGGGAACTGGTACTTGATTTTTTAGAAACATAGGCAGAGCCTAAACCTTCACTGATTTAAACAAAACTCCTTAGATTTTTCCCATAAGCTCAGTAATTTTTTTTTCAGACTGAAGATTTATCTTGAAAATCTTACTGTCATTGGGAAAGACTCCCAATTTAAAAAAAAAAAAAAAAATCAGACTTGCTGCAAAATTGTTTGTCTACATCTTAAAATATGTAAACAAAAATTTTAAAAAGCAAAATAAAAACAAAAAACAAACAAAACAAACATTTCCCTTGTGCCCATCCTTTGGCTATTTTCTTATAAACCAGGGCGCTGTGTCTTAGGAAACTGAATTAGATTAGATACTTCTGAATTA
Source organism: Herpailurus yagouaroundi (assembly GCF_014898765.1). Taxonomy (NCBI): domain Eukaryota; kingdom Metazoa; phylum Chordata; class Mammalia; order Carnivora; family Felidae; genus Herpailurus; species Herpailurus yagouaroundi. The sequence continues at coordinate 25,608,013 of NW_024412396.1, read as the reverse complement.
TTTCTCCTCACTGGCTCTCTTTGTTTAATTTTCAATGGTAAATTTAAAAGAATGGATGTGTAATATTGATCTGATAGTGGTGGGCTTAATGATTCTTCCTATCTTCTATTTGTCTTGGAATGATTTTTCTTGTTAATTTTCTTCATCTATATTCCTAATGCACTTAATTCTTCAAAATTCTTTAAAAACTAAACATCCAGATGATCATTTGATCATTGTTTTCTTATTACGTTATTTACATCTATCTCTTGTAAAAGTACTAATTCTACAACACTAATTGTGTAAGCGGGTTGGAAGACTACATACACAACAGAAACTAAAGTAGGTACAGAGGTCCAGAATAGATGAAAAATGAGCAAACTCTTAAATGAGTTAAGATAAAGCTGGGAATACAGCTAGTAGCCATAATAAGCACTAAAAAAATGTGTACAATTTTTTATTGCAGGCTGAAATTCTGTATCTATGCTTTCTAAAAGCCAAAACAGAGAAAAATAAGTTGTACGATAAATAAAGTTCTTAACGTATAAGTCCAGTAATTTATAAAGACAAACATATATGCCTGAGATTGAGAGCTGAGAGAAAAAGGTTTTTCTGTGAGATCTAAAGGCAGCTACATTATAATTAGCTACATTATAGTAAATTCGGAAATCTATTTCACTTGTCTGTTTTTAAATAGTGCCTAATATTGGCCAATCACAAAATATGTGTGTAGATAATACAATGAGTTAATTTGGGGTTGAAATTATGTTTTTTTTTTCATGCATTCATCCAATGAAACTCCACATTAAGTACTAGAATTACTACCATGAGCAAAAGAAGTCATAGTTCATATGAAGAGATAGATATTAAACAATAAATTACATGGGAGAGCCTGGGTGGCTCAGTCAGTTAAGTGCCTGGCTTCAGCTCAGGTCATGATCTCATAGCTCCTGGGTTTCAGCCCCACATTGGGCTCTGTGATGACAGCTCAGAGCCTGGATCCTGCTTCAGATTCTCTGTCTTCCCCACTCTCTCTGCCCCTTCCCTCACTTGCCCTCTCTCTCTCAAAAATAAATACATAAACGTTAAGAAAAAAACAAAATGAAAACAATAACTTATATGAATAATTAATTTTATAATAAGTGTTAAGAAAAGGAATTTATAGTATGCAGCAAGAGTTAATAGAACAGGACCATAATCTAGTCTACAGTAAAGTTTTGTGAACAGTATATCTATAATATATCTCAGTCTTAGAAATATTTTTCTGTCAATGATAATTTTGATTTTAAAATAGCTTATCATCAATTATTTGGGGCAGAGAGTGAGTAGGAATTAGATTATATGACCAAACGGGGGACCTGGATGATTCAGTTGGTTGAGTGTCCGATTTTGACTCAGGTCATGATGTCATGGCTCATGATTTTGAGCCCCATGTCTGGGTCTATGCTGACAGCTCAGAGCCTGGAGCCTACTTTGGATTCTGAGTCTCCCTCTCTCTCTGCCCCTCCCCGACTCACTCTCTGTCTCTGTCTCTGTCTCTTTCTCTCAAAAATAAAAACATTAAAAATTTTTTAAAAAAAGATTATATGACCAATTACATTAGATAATTAGATGGACATTGCCAATAAAGTAAACAAGGAATAAAATATATTCTATATATTCTATAGTCTAGGGACTATACCTATTTACACAATTGTGACACCAACTTAAAAATTCATTCTAACTATTGGTTACGTGAAATAGGAGGAAGGTCTAAAGAACATCTGTTTATCTGTTTGGCCATTCCTGCTAGCTCTATGGAAATAATATTAAGGATTAGATTCTAGGTATTTTTAGTGGCCTGCTTTATATTGAATTCATAAAACTTAATTCATAAACCATTTTCATACTAAAAAGTTCAAAGAAATTTATGGAGTAAAATAAATAATGATTTCTGATTTGTGTTTGTTTTTATGTTATTACATATCCAACCATCATTAGATCACTCTCCAAATACCTAGGCATGGCCAGCAATAAATTCAGTTATTGTTGGCATTATGACAAACTTTCCAACACATACAAATTATCACTATGCATGTTTTACTGTATATGTCATTATGAAGGTATAAAGCCAAAGTAGCAGGAAAGAACATGTGCAGTTCATTTGAAACTTTTTTTTAACTTGATTTGTTCCTTTTTACATCTTGTCTTCTCATATTACTTTTCCCTGACTGCTTTAAGGTTTTCTTTTTATCACTGGCTTCAAGGAATTGATCTTTTGTCCCTTGAGTTTTTTTTTTTTTTCCTTTTTGTATTTTGGGTTTGATGGAGTCCTTGTATGTGTGATCAACTTTGGGAAATTATCATTCATAATTTATTCAAATATTCTTCTCTTATCCTGTTTTATCTTTGGAAACTAAAATTACTTGTAAAGCATGCTTAACGTTGTTAAGCAGTACAACAATTATTTGTTATTTTTAAAAACTCTATTTTTGATTTGGATTATTTATGTTGAGAAATCTTCATATTTATTGTTTTCTTCTGGAGTGGATAATATGCTATTAATGTTATTCAATAATTTTTCTTTTTTTTTCCCATGAGTTTTTCATCTTACAAAGTACAATTTTTATTTTGGAATGTTTAATTTGGCTTCTTCTCGTCACTACTATACCATGCTCATCATCCCTGTGGCTTTTTCAATACATGAAATACAGCTATAATAATATTTACTGTATTTCTTTACTAAATCTAACATGTTATATTTCTGCATAAATTTTGATTGATGGAATTTTAACCCCTTTAGGTGTCGTATTTCTTTGCATGTTAATAAGATTTTATTGGATGCTAGACATTTTTCATTTTATCTTGCTGAGTATTAGATATTTTTATATTCTTAGAATTATTCTTCTTTTTAAGTTTTTCTTATAATTATCCTTGAATTTTGTTTTAAAACAAGTTTCTCTGAAAATAATTTAATCCTCTGACATTTGCTTTTAATAGTTATTTGGCAGAGCAGAGAAGTATTATTTTAAGGACAAATCTTTCTGACTATATAGACAAAATATTTCTGACTATTTTAGTCAATGCCCTGTGGATGATGAAATTTTCTAGTCTTGTTGGTGGGAACACTCTTTTTGGCCCTGTGTATTCTCTCAATTCTGTTCCCTCAAGTATTTTCATGTGGTGGTGGTGTTTTTCTCCCAAGTTCAAGTAGTTTCCTCACCCATATGCACTGATCAGGTAGACTCCCTACAGGTCTCCAGAGTCCTTTTTCTCTGCAGCCCTCTCATCTTCACTATTCTCTACTGCAAATCCTAGCTCCTTCATCTCCCAGGCTTTCAACCGCACTGCCTTACATCAGGGTTGGGCACCACCTCGCTAATGTCATTAGGAATCTCTCTCAAATCATACGGTAGGGAAGTTATAGGGCTCACCTCACTTATTCCCTATCTCTGAGGATTGCTATTCTTCGTTGTTTTATGCCTTCAGTCTTCAAAACTGTTATTTCACATATTTTGTGGGGATACTTAGATGTTTCAAGTAGGAAGGTCAATCTGGTACCTGAGCTGCTATAGAGGCAGTGGTATCCTGAGCAGGGAGAGCGGCCCCACTAAGCTCCCTCCCTGGGAAATATGCTCAGCATCTCAGCATCAAACCACCAAAACTTTGAACTGTGTCTATGAGTATCTGTGCTTTATCTCAATTTATTTTGCGCACGGGTAAGCAAAATAGGTCCTAAAGTATCAGAAAAGCCTAAGAGGCTATTTGTTTTAGTTTCTGCAAGTTTTCATACATACAAATGCTCTTTCAGATAGCAAGGGAAACCTGTAATATTAGTAATGGAGTTACTTAAAGATGTATGATTACTCAGGTGAAGTTTATTGTCTAATTATATATTAATTATTTCCTTCACCTTAGGTTTTTTATTAAAAGAATTGGAATATGACACATTATTGATGCATATTTAAGTCTTAAAATCGATTGATTGTGTATAATGCATTTGTCAAATAATACAGTCATAAAACTTATATGTCAAATGGAGGAAAAATTAGACAATAAGCAACACAAACATTTTAACATTTAAATGTTAAATGTTTAACATTTAAGCATTTTCCAAATCCTTTTCTTCTTTAATATTTATAAATTGTTTGTAATATTGTGTATATTTTCAAAACCATTTAAATTGCCACTGTTATTCACTCTAACAGGAAGTAGTAATGTGATTTAAAATATTCTCAGTGATTTATTTTGGCATTGGAATGAATATCTAAAAAGTATAGGCTTTCAAGAGCAAAATCTTGGTTCGTATTCTAGATTTGCTAAATTATTGTTTTGTATCTTCGAGGAAATTAACATATATCTTTTTTCCTCAATTAATGTGATTTGAGTTTCACAGATATGTTGTGAGGGCCAAATGAGAGAACTACAAAGATACACTGCATAGCAGGAGTCTTGTAAAATATAATTCTCCTGTCTAAAATTGCTATCACCAATTTAGTACCAAGATTGATGGTCTGAGTTCAGATCTGATATCACTTAACTAAAATTATTACCAATTTAGGTCTGATGTATTAAATCAAGGATGACTAATATGTTTCAATTCACATGCTAATGTTGATGGATTGGCTATGGCTTCCAGGAGGATTATATTGAAAACGTTTCAGTGCTGCATCCAGATTCAGTGGGAAAGGGTTTGGTGATTGATTAGTGATTTCCCATAAGAAGTGTTGCTCATTTTCTCTATATAAACCAGTATATACTATTGCCATAGATTTTGGTCCACCAAAATCTACTATAGCTAAGGTTATTAAAAGTTTTTAGGCTAAATGTAAACATTTTTCAAGTAAAATATAAAAGTAAGAATTTTATATACAGATTAGATTCCCTTATTTCTTCCAAACAAAAAATGCTTTGTTTCAAATCCTCTGGCCTATATCTGCAATTCTATACATTCTTCTATATGTGTAAAAGGAGTTATATATTATTCATATAATATAGGAATTCTAGGAGCAATGGAGATTAGAATAACAATACAAGAAAATGGATATTGGTATTGTATATGCTGAACTTTAAATAATAAGGTAATTTAAATGGATATTGAGAACTAATACTTCTCCCATCACACAAAGAAATTTGGAATATTAAAAAACAGTAAATATCACCAACCAAATAATAAAGAAAGAGAAATCCCTAGATGCAATAAATGACAAAGATAATTAAAGTCTGAAAATGGTTTCAAGGGACTTAATCTTTAAGGGTATTCCCACAGGAATCAAGGACCCCAAGGTTGACAGAGTTTAGTGTGGATGCAAAGGCAGCCAGAGAGCTGGAATGGGGCTTCCTACACAATCTAGAATACTACAAGGGGCCCCTCCTATCAGTGGAATGAGGAACTGAGAAATTTCTGCCCTCCAGTCTGGGGAATCAGCAAGGAAATATGTGAAGGGAAGAAAATAATAAAAACCAGATAAATAAATAAGTAGCAATTGACATTTTAGAAGTATAGTCATTAAAAGTAAAAAAAATACAATAAACATTCTAAACAAAATATTGGGTATATCTGAAGGGAGAATTGATAGCAAAAGTAATATATTTGAGCAAATAACCAAGAACATAAGAGAAATAAAGAAATAGAAAATACTAGACAGATTTTCAGAAACACTGGAGTAACATGAGAAGAGTAGAAACTCTAATTGTAGTCTTGGCAGCATACAATGGAGTAAAAGGAAGACAAGTTGTATTTGAAGAGGAATTCATCATAAAATTTTCATAACTGAAAAAAATCTTGAGTGTTCAGATAAAAGCAACAGAAAAGAGGGGTGCCTGGGTGGTTCAGTTGGTTGGGCTTCCAGCTGCAGCTCAGGTCATGATTTCACAGCCTGTGAATTTGAGCCCCATGTCGGGTTCTGTGCTGACAGCTCGGAGCCTGGACCCTGGAGCCTGCTTTGGATTCTGTGTCTCCCTCTTTCTCTCTACCCCTCCCCCACTCATGCTCTGTCTCTCCTCAAAAATAAGTAAAAAAAATAAAAAAATAATTTTTACAAAAAGCAACAGAAGATTCTGAACAAGAGAAAAATCTAGGCCCAGGTACACTATTTTGAATCTATAAATCATAAAATATACAAAACATTCTTAAAAGCGACATAAGAAAAAGTATAAAATGTACAAAAATTAGCCTGAAAACAAAGATCTCATCAACAGTAGTGAACACCTATAGACACCAGATTAATATCACAGAAACACTAAAGAATAATTGTACACACAAGAATAATTCTATACCCAGCTAAGCTATTATTCAAAATGTATTGCAAAATGCAAATACTATGACACAAAACATAAACAAAAGACAGTATCCTACACATACCCTCATTAAAACATCAACCAAAGAACAAACTTCAGTAAAAAGTGAAAAGTGAAAATTAAGGATCAAGAATGACTATAGAAATCTATAAACATTTAGATAAATAAAATAATTAGTTACATAGGGAGGTTTAAAAACAAGATATAAATTAAATATTTGGTAAATTAAGAGAGTTTTAAGAATTAAAAAAGAAATTTGTATGTATTGGTTTACCTTAGACACAGTTAAGCCAGGTAATCATCAAAAATTTCTAAAAGAATGGAAATAGAATATATAGCTCCAAAGAAACACATACAAGAAGAAAAGAAAATCAATAAATTCAATAAATTATGTAAAAAGAAGATATAGGGGCACCTGAGTGGTTCAGTTGGTTAAACATCTGACTCTTGATTTTGGCTCATGTTCATGAGATCAAGTTCCAGGTTGGGCTCCATGCTTGTCTCTCTCTAAGATCTCTCTCTGCCCATCCCTTACTCATGCTGTCTCTCAAAATAAATAAACATTTTTAGAAAAAGAAGATGTAAATAAAATACATGGTCAATAAAATAATAAATAAACATCAATGTTTATAAATATACACAAAATATGTTAAATATATTAAATTTATCTGGAGATAGATACTTTCAGGTTTGATTAAAAATATTTTTCCATGTGCTGTTCAAAAAAGATTTACCTTTTGATAATTTCTGCTGTTCTAGAATATTTTCCTTCAGTAAAGTTACAATGATTTTGTTGAATAACATAGAAAGTTGAAAAAGCTAAAAAATAACATGCCAAGAAAATGATAATGAAATAGTCTGCATAGCAATATTCATATCAGAGAATTATCTTAAGACAAAAATTAAAATTAACCATAAATGGTTTAATCCTAAAGTGAAAATTTAACTAACAATCTATAATAATCAGTATTGATATGGTAAAAAATGTAAATGTAAATGGATAGAAATGAATGTACACAAAATCAGGTGGTCAGTTTTAATTAAGCCTTATGAAAAAAATTGATAACACGATCCTTATTACTAAGGATATAAGTATTAGTAAGGATAATGTAAATTAACAACACAATTAATACATATACCTAGAACTCTGCATTGCAAAAGTAAATACTTTTTTAGTACACATAATACATATATATATATATATATATATATATATATATATATATATATATATAAAATCTGATCATGTAGTAGGCCACAAAGCAAATATCTACAAATAAGAACAATTATGATGCTATGAAATATAGTATATGACCAAAATATGATAAAATTAGAAATCAATTACAAAAAGGGCTAAGAAATTCTTAATTAAAATAAAACAAAAATAATTAATAAAACACAAAAAAGATTCTTAGTATGTTCAAAGAAGAAATGACTATGGTAATGTTTGAAACTGAATGGCAACACTGTCACTATAAATCAAAACCTATTTGAAATCTGGAAAATGGTGTCTATAAATTAATTTTAAAATGCATATTTCAAAAGAGAATCACTCAGAAGCATTATACTACAAACGTCATTAGTACAGCTTATCAAATATGTTGGGTTTTTGTCCCTTTCTGGGCAATGATAGAATTTTACTTTTTTTCTTCTTGAATTTAACATATATTTGACATATTTTGGCCAATGAATTTTGAAGGTCACAATTCAATGTGTCATGTTTGGGCAGAAATTCCAAGTGCCAGTTATCTTAAGACACTATATCCTTTTTCTACTGCTGCAGCAATTGTAAAAATGCATGTCAAGGTAAGGCCTTCATCAGCCTGATTTCTAAAGAAATATGAGAAGATACCTTGTCAGACAACACTGACATGCAGTATGAATGACAAAAACTTTTTATGTGTATTTTGCCAAGATTTTGTAACTGATAGGTATAATATAGAATACTGTAGCCAGTACAGCCATTGCTAAATTTAAGAAATTAGAATTGGGGGTGCCTGAGTGGCTCAGTCAGTTAAGCATCTGACTTTGGCTCAGGTCATGAACTCATGGTTCGTGAGTTTGAGCCCCATATTGGGCTCTGTGCTGACAGCTCAGAGCCTGGAGTCTGCTTTGGGTTCTGTATCTCCCTCCCTCTCTGTTCTTCCCCAGCTCCCATTCTGTCCCTCTCCCTCTCCTTCTCTCTCTCAAAAATAAAGATTAAAACAAATTAAAAAAAAATTAGAATGAGAAATTCAAAACAGTCATTGAAAGTCTAATAAAATAGCTAAATCTCAAGAAAGATTGTCCAAGGAAAAAGAAAATAATACATAACTTAGAATATTACGATTTTAAAAAGGGACTAATTTTCACAAGCAGCAAAGCATGAAGAAATTGCAATGATATATATAGAAGACATTTTATACCAAGTATGTTTAAATAAATTGAAGCAAAATATCCTAAGAGTATTTAAACTAGCAAAACTGACTCCAGAAAAACCTGCAAAAAACTGTAGCTTTTGAAGAAAGTGAATTAAGTTTAGAATACCTTTCAAAAAGGCATCAGGCCCAGATAGTTTTACAAGTTAACCAAACCTTCAAGACAGATAGATATATCCTGTATCTTCTTCAAGGTGTTTCAGAGAATATGAGAAAAATTTTACATTGTAATTTATGAAGCTAATTTAATCTTGTTAAACAATTGGTAAAAGAACATCAAAATTAAAATTACGGAACATTGGTTTTTAAATTATCAAAATTGTTCTAAATAGTGAGCCGGGGATTAACCTTAGCTTGAGCATGCATTTTCTAGATGGCCACAATCCAAGCATTCCCTATGTAATATATAAGAGTTATGCAGTTACTGATCTACTCAGGCGTAGAGTAGTCAGACAATAGAAGGGCAAACTTTGGGGTGGGCTTGCATCCAGCATGGACAGCCCATTCATTTTTCAATGTAGTTTATAAATAGAATTTTCTGTGTATGCCAAAATCTTAAAAAGATTTGGAATCAGTATCATTTTGTCTTATACCTATTGTAATCTCACACATTTGCTATTTATCATTTCCTTGTGAACATTTTAGTTTGTTATGGAGGTTCTGAAAATTAATTTTAGTTTCACTTAACTGAAAAAATATAATTGATAATAATAATAAAATAATGAGGAGTGCTGCCTTTGGAGAACACTAATATGATAAGTCTAAGTTGCACAATTTTAGGCTAACGTGTAGTTTAAATTCAAATAAGTGATAAATGTGACACAATGTCATTGGAGTTTTATCTTATGATTTTAATTGTCAATTGTGCTTTTAGTTTTTTACATGAAATATTTTATCCTTAACATTACAGACTATAGCCCTAATCTAAGTAGACTACTGTGTCCTAGTTGAGTTAGTGGTAAGATACTAAGATGAAATTATTGAGACCATTATCATGACAACAAAAGATCAAATACTCCTCAGAAGGAATTGGTAGTTACCCTTGTCCATCTAAGAGAGACTATATGTTGAATTCAAACACAACACCAAATATTTTCTTAACAATATTCCAGGAATTTCTTTTATAGCTCAATTTCATACTGAAGAGAATGTGTTAAAAAATATTACAGCAATACTGATTCTACACCTAATTCTGTTGTAATCAATTGTTTCATTATTCTCTGCTTTGTGATTTCTATTTTTATCATGAAAAGTCAACGAAAAAACTTTCTCCTAAATTTTTTTTTCTTTAAACATCTTTGTCATATTTATATTTGCTGTTTTTCTCAGTTTGAATGATTTAAATGTAATTTTTTTCAACAAACACAACTTTGTACCTAGTGAGTTTTGTGTCCCCTGTTACATTTTTTTAAATGTTTATTTATTTTTGAGAGAGAGAGGGAAAGAGAGAGAGAGCTTGAACAAGGGAGGGGACAAAAGAGTGGAAGACAGGACGTGAAGTAGGCTCTGCACTGATAGCAGAAAGCCTGATGTGGGGCTTGAACTCACAAACCAAGAGATCATGACCTGAGCCAAAGCTGGATACGTAACCAAATGGGCCACCCAGACGCCCTTGTTACATTTGTTATAAAGGCAACATGACTTCTCTCATAAAAATGTTGGTGTATTGGGGCGCCTGGGTGGCTCAATCAGTTAAGCATCCAACTCTGGATTTCAGCTCGGGTCATGATCTCCTGGTCAGGGATTGAGCCCATGTCGGAATCCATAAGCCTACTTGAGATTTTTGTTTTCTCCTTCTGCCCCACTGCTTGCTCTCGCGCTCTCGAAAAAAAAAAAAAAAAAAAAAAAAAAAAAAAAAAGCTGAAGCGTAAAATAGGCTAACCACTTCTTATTGAATATTTGTCCTTTGCTTTTATTGATTCTAGTGAAAAAAATCCTTATTTCAGAGTTGAAAGGTTATAAAAAGGTATGATTTTTAAGTACTTATAATATTTTTACAAAAGTCCTGTTTTGGTATTAGAAATAAAATAAAATATTGATTTTTATTGAATTGTCATATGTAAATTTTTTCTATCTAGCTAATGCAAATACATTCTGCCACTACAGTACTGCAAGAAAATTTTACTCCCAATATGAAATTCTCACATTTTTTATGATATGTCACTGGCATCAGAATTATGATATAGTGTATTATAATGCACTTTTGATGTTTAGAGATCATTCATCGTTACTGCCATTTAATTGGTCTTGCACAGTGCCAGCCAGAATGTAATCCACACTATAAACATTCAGCAGATATTTATTTTGTGAATCAATAGAATTTGAAATCTCATTTTATAATTGAAACATCAAAAACCCATCACGTAAATATTTGCTTCTCTCATTCATGTGTTCTGCTTTCCTGGCATTTTATCCTTGATGTACAAAACAAAAATATCTGAGTTTTTATTCTTAACATGATTTGAAATTTCACCTTTTTAAAAAGAATCTTTATTGGATACTATTACTGACTGAAATTAAGATAGGAAATATTTTAATGAAATTCACTATACAGTTGACCCTTGAATAACATGATTTGAGTTATACAGTTCCACTTATTTTTTTTTATCACCTTTATTTGAGTATAGTTAGCACACAATGTTACATTATTTTCAGGTGAACAACATAGTGATTCGAAATGTGCAGGTCGACTTAAATGTGGATTTTTTTCACTAAATACAGTATAGTATAGTAAATATATTTGTCTTCCTTATTATTTTTTAACACATTTTGTCTAGCTTACTTTATATACAAGCTTGTATATATACAAGAATACAGTATATAATACATACAAAATACAAGATATGTGCCAATAGGCTGTTTATGTTATCAGTAAAGCTTCAGGTCAACAGTAAGCTATTAGTAGTTAGATTTGGGGGAAGTCAAAAGTTAATATGTGGATTTCCAACTGCATGGGGGTCAGCACCCCTAACACCCATATTTTTCAAGAGTCAACTGTAGTTTTTTTTCAGGAATATGCCTATTAAATGATTAAGCAAAGAGATTATGGGTAATGGCTCTCTCATTTTTTCTAACATCAAACTTCCACTTAGCCTGCCAATCTGATAATGTCTTATCTTCCTCAATTGTTCCCCCTACCCTCCAAATCCTGGACTGTTTTTATTATAATTCTGTGACTTCCTTGTGGTTATGGCCATTTTGTTCAGTTTCTTGTAATCCTCTAACCCTAACCTGTTCTGTGAGCTTCTCAGCTCTTCATACAAATTGGACTAGTTCTAGGTATACAATGTTTTCATGAAATTTCCCATTTCAGATCCTTGGGAAGTGTACTCCTGGTGGATCAGTCTAGTCTTTCTCTCTGAGGAGGAATTAATTAAAAACTACTGAAAACAGTAAGTTTTTGCTTAGTTGATGATCGATTTGCCAAACAGTTCTCATGATAATTAGGTTTGTAAGTCCAAAAGATTGACAGTGTGTAAGTAAAATCTCAGAATTTTCCATTCATATTTGCAATTATGTTCTCAGTATGTAGCTTATCCAGTTAAATTTGGGGTGCAAGTTGTCAAAAATTTAAAAAAAAGAAATTCTATTTACTCATCAAATAACACTGTTTATTAGTCTTAACCTTAATAGTGTATGTGAATCATCATACTATAGTCTCAGTATCCCAATTGTCTCTATACTAAAAGTTATTTAAATGCATTCTGTGTGACATTTATATCAAATTTATTCAAATAGTCCTAGATAGAACAAATATAAATTTAATGTGTTTTTTTTTTTAATTTTTTTTTTCAACGTTTATTTATTTTTGGGACAGAGAGAGACAGAGCATGAACGGGGGAGGGGCAGAGAGAGAGGGAGACACAGAATCGGAAACAGGCTCCAGGCTCCAAGCCATCAGCCCAGAGCCCGACGCGGGCCCGAACTCACGGACCGCGAGATCGTGACCTGGCTGAAGTCGGACGCTTAACCGACTGCGCCACCCAGGCGCCCCTAAATTTAATGTATTTTTATGACCAATGGTAAGGAATTTTTATTTTCTTTTATTATTTTATTTTTAAATTTTTTTTATTCATTTTTTTGAGAGAAAGAGCATGAGTGTATGAGTGGGGGAGGGGCAGAGAGAGAGGGAGAGAGAGAATATCAAGCAGGCTCAATACTGTCAGCACAGAGCCAGATGAGGAGCTCAAAGTCACAAACTGTGAGATATGACCTGAGACGAAATCAAGAGAGGATGCTTAACTGACTGAGCCACCCAGGCACCTGAGAAATTTTTATTTTAATAGAGGGTTTTTAAAATTTACATCCCAGGAAGGATTCAGTTTTAAGATATCATCCTATGTCCTTATTTTTTTGCATAAAACTGATACCTTAGTGTGTGTTTTCGTTTACCCCTAAAGTAAGTTTAATTGTAACTCATTTTAAAGGTCCATAATGATAATAGAAACCTTTCAAATTTCCTTTTTAGTGATATAAGTTGCGCTTATTTTCCACCAGTAAAACTAAGAATTTTCATTTTGAGCAGTGAGATCATTATTGTGTTGTATTGTATTGTAATTTATTTATTTATTTATTTATTTATTTATTTATTTATTTATTATTTATTTATTTATGGAATTGGCAGAGAACACATCTAATTCAGATTTCATTGGATTTCAGACCAATGTATTTTGGCAGGGAAATCACTTCAGATGTAATTCTATCAGCTAAGAACTGACTGGAGTCCCCGTTCACTCAACACATTTATAAGAGTAATTAGCTTTGATACAGATTCATATTTTGTTTCATGGCTTTCTCTGTACAATTTTTATTCAGAAGGTGGTTTGTCCTATCTAGAGTATAAAATCTGTGAAACATTTTAAACTAAATGCAAATCTGGCAAGTTTGGAAGTTTGACAATTTCAGAAGTAATTACATGCTTTCATGGGAGAATTTCACATTGTTTTGCTGCACTCCCTCTCCACCACTCCTGAATGCATTGTGCTCAAAGGTATAAATTTGGCAAGTGCAAAAGAAAAATAAGCTTCCTTGTAGTTTTATTTCATTTTCATTATTAAGTGAAAATATAATGTACTACACATATTTCTATACAAACTAATATGTACAACATGAAATATATTCTGAAATTAAGTTTAAAATGTTCATCTCTAAGGAGCTGTTAATAATCTTGAACCAGTATGGTTGAAGGTACCATATGTTTCATTAAGATATTCAGTAGGAGGACAGGTTTGCAACTTTTACAGTCTTTTCCACACTGTATATTTTTTCCTCCCAATTTGTGCTTACTTGTCTCCTTAGTATTTCAGAGTCTTTAGTATTGAATTCATCAAAATATACTGAGTCACTTTATTTTACATACAATCCTTTCCATTGCTGTCTCATGTGTGCCCCACCCACACTATCACAGATAACAAATTAAGTCTATGATGTGTCTCCTTGCATAGTGGATCCATAGTCATAACTATATGCAAATACATACATATGCACACATACACATATGCATGCAGTTACACACCTATATATTTTTGTTTTCTGTTTTTTTTTAAAGTAGGTCTATATTACACATGTATTTCTGCATCTTGCTTTTTTAATTTTTTGGTATATCATACAAAATATCTTTAAGTCAATTGTTTTACATCTAATATACACTTTTAAATGACAGTACAAAAACAAGCAACGGGGGGAAAAGAAGGAGGAAAACCAAGAAACAGACTCTTCTTTTTTAAGTTTATTTATTTATTTTGAGAGAGAGTGAAAGAGAGGGCAGAACGAGTGGAGCAGAGGGAGGGGAGAGAAAGAATCCCAATCAGGCTCCACGCTGGGTCCACACTGTCAGTGCAGTCTGACGGGGGCTTGATCTCACAAACCATGAGATCATGACCTCTGCTGAAGTCAAGGGTCAGATGCTTAACTAACAGAGCCTCACAGGCACCTCAGACTATTGATTATAGACAGCAAGCTGGTGGTTCTCAGATGGGTGAGGGGATGGATTGAATAGGTGGTGGGTATGAAGGAGGGCACTTGTGATTAGCAACAGGTAATGTGTGGAAGTATTGAATCACTATATTGTACAGCTGAAACTAATATTACACCGTATGTTAACTAACTGCAATTTAAATAAAAATTTAAAAAAATGTCAGTACTGTATTCTGCTTTTGGATATTGGTGTCATTTCTGGTTTATTCAACTCTTCACTTACTGATGGTATTCTTTTTGTTTCTAGTATCTATCTCAACAAACAATGCTTCAGTAAACATCTTTATGACTGGAATTATTCCTTTAAAATTTTTTAATCTGATGAGTATAAAACGATTATTAACTGTTATGTAATTTATGTTTTTCTGAGTGGGAAATTGAGAATATTTTCATATATTTAATAACATTTGGATTTAATTTTCTATGAATTGTCTATTTGTATTCTTTGTTCTTTTTTATTTTAGTATTTTCCTTTTGGTTTTTAATTTATAAGGTCAAGCTTTGCTTTACCTGAAGATATTATATCTAGACTATTATCTTATTCTTGTTTTGGATCATTTCACAATTTATATGTCAAAGTTTCAAAATGTGAAATATATCTTATTAAACTACTAATCATAGATTAATGCATGCATTTAAAATAAAATAAGTGCTATGTGCTTTAATTCCCTCTCTCTTCTAATTCTAAGAAATAATAACTGGTAAAAGTTTGGACTTTAAAGGGTTTCCTATAGATGATTTTTAGAGCAGATCTGCGATGACAAGTTCTTTTAGATTTCTTTCATCTGGGAATGATTTTCTCACACATTCATACCGAAGTATACTTTCACAGATGTAGTTACCGGGAAGACAGTTCTTTTCTTTCAGTACTTACATAATGTGCCACCTTCTTACTGTCTCCACAGTTTCTGATCAGAAATCTGTTGCCTTTAGAATTGTCATTTCTCACAGGCAATGCATAGTCTCACCCTGTCTGCTTTCGAGATTCTTTTCTTTAATTTTCAGAAATTTATCAAGAAGTGGCTAGGCATAGATTTCTTTGATGTTATCTTGTTTTCAGTTTGTCAACTTGTTGAATCTATAGGGATTATGTTATCTTTTTCTCCTGCCAAACAGGGACCTGTAGCCCCAAATATTTTCTTTTCTTTTCTTTTCTTTTTTCAGTTCCACAATTTCTTTTCTACTTCCTCTGGGACTCTGATAAATATTCCTTCATTTTGTTATTGTCTCACAATTCCCTGTAGATCAATTTACTCTTTTCCAATATATTTTCTCTTTGGTGTACAGATTTATAACTATTGCTTTATCTTCAAATTATTTGATTGTTTCATCTGTTGTTTCCATTCTGATATTGAGCCCATTCAATGATTTTTTAGAATTTCTGTTATAGTGTTAATTTAAAATTTTTCATTTGATTCTTTTTTATGTCTTCTATTATTTTTTGCTGAAAGTTTTAATAGTTTAAGTATGTTTCAAGAGTGTTCGTTATTGCTCATTAGAGTATTTCAAGTGACAGCTGCTTTAAAATCCTTGCCAGAGAAGTTCAATACCTGTGTCATCTTAGTGTTAGTGTCCATCATCTTTGCTAATTCAAGCTGAGATCTTGTTTACTACGATGTGTTCATTGACTAGGGGATATTCCCTAGTTACTCAACAAAACAAAAATTTAAGTGTTGCAGTGAATGTATTTTATAGTTGTGATCAAAGTCCACGATCAGTTAACTTTTAAGTAAGGGAGATTATTTTAGATAATCTAGGTGGGTGTGATTCAATCAGTTGAAAAGCCTCAATACTGTAGTTGAGATTAGAAAAAAAAAAAATTCCCCTGAAGATTGCAGTTTCAGCCCATCCCCAGTAGTTCCAGTGTATTCCTCCTGAGAGCCTGTCCTTTGACTTTTAGACTCATCTAGCTAGCCTCCACAATCAGGGAAGCCAAATTTTTTGCAACAAACTTCTTAATATAAATATTCTACAGGTTCTTGTCTGGTTAAATCTTGCCTGATACAACTATTCATAGAATATCAAGTACCTTGCACTCCACCATGAAAATATTTTGTGTCAGAAGACTATACGGTTCCTTTGTAAATCTTCATTTTTATTTTTTAAATTTTTATTTTTACTTTTTAAATTTAATTTTGTTTTTGAGCGAGAGAGAGAAAAGAGAATGTGAGCAAGGGAGAGGTGCATAGGGAGAAAGAAAGAGAATCCCAAGCAGGCTCCATGCTCAGCACAGAGCCTCACACGGGGCTCCGTACCATGACTCTGGGATCATGACCTGAGGTGAAATCAAGAGTTGACGTTCAACTGACTGAGCCACCCAGGCATCTCTATAAATCTTCTGTTTTAGTCGTTAGCTAATTTACTTAGGTTCAGAATGCATTTCCTGACTCATTTCTGTGGGTTATATTTCAAATGTGGGTTGGTTGCTATCTCATTACTAATGGATGTGGAATTTAGAAAATCTACTGGGGAAGGCCATGCAGGAAATAAATTACAATGGGAGGAAATATGAAACATCAGTAATTAAGAGTAATGGGAAGCATAAACATATAAGTAAAAATAACACTCTTGAGTGTTTAAAATTACATTTGACTGTCAAAAGCAAAACCAATTATAAAATGGTTAAATCTGACTCTCAATGTATGAAGAGATAATATTTCAGATAACTATATCGTAAAGGAAGGAGGTTAAAGAAATTCAAATAGTGATAAGGTATCTGCATTTTACTTGAAGTTATAATCTACAATCTTAATAACCACTCTCCTAGGTATTTACATATATAAAGTTAAAACTTATGTTAACACAAAATACTGTGCATGGATGATTATAGAAGTCTTATTGAATAAGCTCCAAAACCCAGAAGTAACTAAGATTTCCTTCAACATGTGAATGATATGTGGGATAGTATTCTGTACTATTCACTGATAAAAGGAATAAGCTATTGATACAGATAACAAATATGGATGAATCTTAAACACACTCTGGTAAAATAAAAAGCCATACCCAAGGCATATTTGTATAATTCCATGTAGGTGACATTCTGGAAAAGGCAAAAACTATTGGGAAACAAAACAGTTCCATGATTTTTTCTGGATTTTGAAGACAGCAAAGAATTTACTACAAAAGAAATTTACAAATGGAAGCAACCTAAGTACCCATAAGTAGATGAATGGATAAAGAAGATGTGGTAATCGAATGTTACTCAGGTATAAAAAAAAAAAAAAGAATAAAATCTTACCATTTGTGACAACATGAATCTGTCTAGAAAGTATATGTAAGTGAAATAAGTCAGACAGAGAAAGGCAAATACCACATGATTTCATTATATGTAGAATCTAAAAAACAAACAAACAAACAAAAAACAGATACAGACTAATTAATTCAGAGAACAAACTAGTGGTTGCTAGAGGAAAGGTGGTTGGGAGGATAGAAAAATAGGTGAAGGAGATTAAGAAGTACAAACTTGCAATTATAAAATAAACAAGTCAAGGGTATGAAAAGTACAGCATAAAGAATATAGTCAACAACATTGTAATAATGCTGTATGGTGACATATGGTAACTACACTTACGGTGGTGAGCATTGGGTAGTGTGTTGTCTAAAAGCTACGTTGTACACCTGAAACTAATATAACAATGTCTGTTGACTATACTTCCATAAAAAAAAAGGAATGTGCAAGGAAATGTTGAGGGTTATGTAAGAACTCCTCCATATGGTACTAGATTGGTGTATCCATGACTTTCATATTTGTCAACATCTGTATAAAAAAGAGTGAAATTTAATGTAAGAAAATTTAAAAATTGACCAGGATGTTGGAGAACCCCAGAATGAAATACAGACTGATACAAATACGGCAAATATTAGAGAGCATGTAGAAGTAGTGATGTCTTAGTAGAAATAAGCACACTCAGCACTCAGGTTTTAGATTATAAATACCCATTCTCCAGGAGAAGGAACTAGATATTCCCAAAGAAATAACTGATCCCAAGCCCAGAGCAGGAATGATGAGGTCAAGCACTTTATAGTATTAGAAGTGAGTAAGTGCTGAAACAGGAAAAAAATTTTTTAAAGAAATAGATTATATCAGGACACAGAAGCAATGTGAAAGAGCTCCCGATGGCCAAAGCTGGAAGAGCTGAGCATCAAAATAAATAACATAGTATTGGATGATAACTCGTCACTAAATAAATATCAATGAGTCCATACTGATATACATAAATGATTAAGAAAATAAATAATGGCAGAGAAAGAACAAATTTTCCTTAAAGGAGAATACCAAATAATGTATGCAGATATTTCTACCACTAAAAGGTAGAATTTATGTCTCTGCCCTGTGAGTGTTGGCTGGACTCACTAATTTCCAAAGAATAGAGAACAGAAAGGAAAAAAAAAAAAGAGTAACTTTACAGTGGAGAAGTCTGACAACATCCCCTTCATCAAGTGATCAAGGTTACTATCACCAGTAATAGGCATGTTGATAGCTGATGTGATAAGAAGGCAAACTCCCCTCTGTAGTATTCTTCTCCAAAATCCATAACTCCAGTCCATCCATGAGAAAGCATCATTCAAACACAAATTAAAGGACATTTTACAAGCTACTGCACATACGGTTTTCAAAAGCATCAAGATCTTGACAAACAAGCAGAGTAACTGTCACAGAACACATTGATACTGTTTCCAGAGGACTTTATAGTCTCTTTATTATTATATTCCATCACTTAAGAACTCTTACCAGCTCTGAGTTAATTTTTTCCAGGAAACATTTTTGCATTTCTTATGCCTAGTATATTGCCTGGCACATTATTTCTTATTCATTTTAAATTAATGTATTAATTTCTTTCAATAATCAAAGTTACATATGTGCTAGTGATTTTGCGTTCCATCCCTATGTAGTTCTTGTTCTCAACTTACCATCATTAACTTTCATCTTGCTACTTAGAATTTCACAACCTGGTGCTATAATTCTTTTAACATGCATTAATGTTATTTAGGCTTAGTGTGAAAGAACATGGAGTCCACCAGGCATGCAAGAAAAAAAAATACCCTTTTGTATTCTCCCCCATCATCTTTTCATCACCAGGTTTTGACAATTACCTTAAGGCAGAATTGTTTCAGTGCTTCAGGCATGTGCATCTAGACTCTCCTTCAGTTCCTTCTATTCTTCCAATTAATCATTTATGGACATCTCTGCTAATCTGCAATCTGTATTGCATATAGGCTTTATGATCCCTTAGATTTCATTTTGGCTATAACAATGCAACTTAGAAACTTCAAAATAAACTACTAGTATGGTTCTAGAAAATCAAGAGGATAAATATATGCAGAAAAAAAGCTTTTTTTCCTGTAAGATACTGATATCATAAATGTCCTCTTTTTGTCTTTTGGGGGGAGAAGGTTTTATAATTAATTTAAGATATTGCATTAATAAATGGTATATTGGTAAGCCAGTTCTCTAAACTAAACCAAAACAGGAATTAACTGATTTGCAGCATTTGTTGATGTCCATGGTATAAATACTCCACCATGACCAAATTCAAGCAACCAACATGGTATCATTGAATTAGAAAAAAGCAACAGATCAACTCCCATAAGGCAGTATGAATCAGCTCCAGGTACTGGGGCATTACTCCAATATTGTACTGTCTTGACATGACAGAAGTAGTAAAATTTCCCTGTTACTATGAACCCGAAGGAGACTGAGTGGTAGGATTAAAGATCTCAAAGCTTGTATTCAGCAGTTCAGAGGAAGTTTGTTCTTCCAATAAACCTGAAACTGGGGAGAAGCCAAGATGGCAGAACAGCGTGGAAGACTTTTTTCATCTAGCGTCCACGAAACACAGTCAGATCAACACTAAACCATCCTGTGCACCTAGAAAAATGATTTGAGGATTAATACAACAACTTGCACAAACTGAACCACAGAACTCAGAAGGTATGCTGTGTGGAGAAGTGAACTGGGGGAGAGAGAAGCAGCGGAGGGCAGGGAGCTGTTTTTGCTTGTGGAGAGAGGATGGAGACGGGGGTGGGGGGGTGGGGAGGGAATACAGGAAACCCCCCCCCCCCAAAAAAAAAGCAGCCAGAGAGAAAGTAGAAAGTGGAAACAGCTGCAGGGACTGAACTAAAAAGGGAGAAAGGAGAAAGGAGAGGGTTTAAATTCCATTAAGTCTCTGTAAACAGGGGGAGTGAAGAGTCTGAAACTCTGCAGCTCAATGCCTGGCAGTGCCCTATGTGAAGAGCGAATCCCCAGGACAGAGTGAGGTCCGGGCAGTCCTCGGGCCACACGAGCAGAGTTAGTTCCCCTGCAGGGAGGACATTTGGTAGAAGCTGTGCTGCCCTCCCACAGGAAAAGTTCCCAGCAGACCCCAAAGAAAAACCACATTTGCTGGTACTGGAACAAGGTCATTAAGTGTGAAGCATGGTGCCAGATGTGTGTTGTGATTTTCCATAATCCTAGAAATGCTGCTGCTACACGGTCATGTGAAGTTTTTCTGGGGTGGGCTGGCACCCAGCTGCAGTCTCTGAACATTGGCAGCAGCACAGTAGTGCAAATGTTCCTGGGTGGGGCCAGCACCCAGTCATTGTTCAGCAAGACCTCCCACAGAGGGTAAGAACGGGTCAAAGCTCAGAAAGTCCCTCAGAAGTGAGGGATCAGGAAACATAGCCACATCTGAGATAAAACTCAGGAGGGAGGTGCCGCCTGGAAATCTGACGGCTTGGTCAAAGACAGTGTAAAAGCAGAGAGTGGATGGAAGCCACAGACAAAGGACATGTGCCCGATTGCTGATCAGGGAGAACAGAGTTCCAATACTACAGACTGGGTAGCTGGGTGACACCATTTTTACCCCTCCCGCGCATGGGCAGGCACACCTACAAGACCCAAAACTCTCCACCCCAATAACCTAAGCAATGCCATCTAGTGTAGAATGGAGCCATTACACTAAGCCCCACCCAACTGGGTCAACCTCACTTTTCAGGAACACCACAAGTCTCTCTGCCTGCTTAGTATATGGACTATAAAGTGCTTCACAGTTTGATTTCTAGGGGAAACTGATGCACTTTCAATTGTATTACAGTCTTTTAGCTGGTCCATCTATTTGGTTTTCTTTTCTTTTCTTTTCTTTTTTTTTTTTTTTTTTTTTGGTTTTTCTTTGTCTTGAAACAGAAAGAGAAAAATTTATTTTTATTTTCAATTTTTATTAAAAATATTTTTCTTTAATTTTTTTCCACTATATTTTTTACTTTCTTGTAAATTTTTCAAATTCTATTTTACTTCCATCATTTAATCTTTTTCTATTTCATTGTATTCATTTTTTTCAATTTTTCAAATGTTTTCCTTTTCTCTTTTTTCCTTTTTTATCTAATCTATCAAGCTCCTTTCAACATCCAGACCAAAACACACCTAAGACATAGCATCATTTATTTGATTTGTGTGTGGGGGGGTGGGTGTGTGTTGCTTTTAATTTTTTAATTTTAATTTTTTTTACCATATTAATTCCTTTTCTTCCTTAAAATGATGAAACGAAGGAATTCACCCTAAAAGAAAGAGCAGGAAGAAATGGCAGCCAAGGACTTAATCAACACAGATACAAGCAAGATGTCTGAACTAGAATTTAGAATCACGACAGTAAGAATATTACTTGGGGTCAAAAGTAGATTAGAATCCCTTTGTGCAGAGACAAAGGAAATAAAAGCTAGTCAGGTTGAATTAAAAAAATGTTATAACTGAACTGCTTGCCACAGTGGCAAGGAGGGATGAGGCAGAGCAGCAAATTGGCGATATAGAGGACAAACTTATGGAGAATAATGAAGCAGAAAAAAAGAGAGAGACTAAGGCAAAACAGTACGATTGACTCATTAAAAAGACACAACATCACAATTATAGTTGTCCAGAAGATGAAAAGAGAGAAAAAGGGGTAGAAGGGTTATGTGGGCAAATCATAGTAGAAAACATTCTTAACCTGGGGAAAGACACAGACATCAAAATCCAGGAAGCACAGAAGACTCCCATTAGATTCAACAAAACCCAAACAACAGGAAGGCATATCACAGTCAAATTCACAAAATACTCAGGCAAGGAAAGAATCATGAAAGCAGCAAGGGAAAAAAAAAGTCCTTAACCTACAAGGGAAGACAGAGCAGTTTTGAAGCAGACCTATCCACAGAAACGTGGAAGGTCAGAAAGGAGTGGCAGAATATTTTCACTGGGCTGAATCAGAAAAATTATGCAGCTAAAAATTCTTTATTGCAAGGCTGTCATTCAAAATAGAAGGAGAGATTAAGTTTCCCAGACAAACAGAAACTAAAGGAGTTTGTGACCACTAAACCAGCTCTGCAAGAAATTGTAAGGGGAACTCTCTGAGGAGAGAAAAGACAGAAAAGAAAAGAAGACAAAAAGCAACAAAGACTAGAAAGGACCAGAAACACCGCCAGAAACTCCAATTCTACAAGCATCCTAATGGCAATAATTTTATATCTTTCAGTACTCACTCTTAATGTAAATGAACTAAATGCTCCAATCAAAAGACATAGGGTAACAGAATGGATAAGAAAACAAGTACCATCTATATGCTGTTACAAAAGACATTTCAGGTCGTTAGACCTAAAGACACCTTCAGATTGAAAGTAAGGGGATGGAGAACCATCTATCCTGCTAATTGTCGACAAACGAAAGCCAGAGTAGCCATACTTATATCAGACAACCTAGACTTTGAAATAAAGATTGTAACAAGAGATGAAGAAGGGCATTATATCATAATTAATTTACCAAGAAGACCTGACAATTGTAAACATTTATGCTCCAAATGTGAAAATACCCAAATATATAAATCAATCACAAACATAATACCATCATAGTAAGGAACTTCAACATGCCACTTACAACAATGGACAGATCATCTAAACAGAAAATCAACAAGGAAACAATGGCTTTGAATGACACACTGGACCGGATGGACTTAACAGATATATTCATAACATCCTAAAGCAGCAGAATATACATTCTTCTCCAGTACATATGGAACATTCTCCAGAATAGGCCGCATAGTGGGAAATAAATCAGCCCTCAACAAGTACAAAAAGTTTGAGATCATCCCATGCATATTTTCAGACCACAACGCTATGAAACTGAAAATCAACCACAAGAAAAAATTTGGAAAGATAACAAATACTAGGAGACTAAAGAACTTCCTACTAAAGAATGAATGGGGTAACCAAGAAGTTAAATTGGAAATTAAAAAGTATATGGAAGCCAATGAAAATGGTAATACCACAGCCCAAACCTCTGGGATGCAGCAAAGGTAGTCATAAGAGGAAAGTATATAGCAATCCAGGCCTTCCTAAAGAAAGTTGAAATGTCTCAGATATACAACCTAACCTTACACCTTAAAGAACTGGAAAAAGAACAGCAAATAAAACCCCAAACCACCAGAAGACAGGAAATAATAAAGGTTAGAGCAGAAATTAATGCTATCAAAAACAAAATAAAACAAAACAAAACAAAACAAAAAAAAAAACACACAAACAGTAGAACAGATCAATGAAACCAAAGCTGGTTCTTTGAAAGAATTAACAAAATTGATAAACCACTAGCCAGTTTGATCAAAAGGAAAAGGAAAGGACCTAAATAAATAAAGTCAATAATGAAACAGGAGAGATCGCACCCAACACAGCCGAAATAAAAATATAATAATAAGAGAATATTATAAGCAATTATATGCCAATAAAATTGGCAATCTGGAAGAAACGGACAAATTCCTAGAAACATATACACTACCAAAACTGAAACATGAAGAAATAGAAAATTTGAACAGACCCATAACCAGTAAAGAAATTGAATTAATAATCAAAAATCTCCCTAAAAACCAGAGTCCAGGACCAGATGGCTTTCCAGGGGAATTACACTAAATATTTAAGGAAGAGTTAACACTTTTTCTCTTGAAGGTGTTCCAAAAAATAGAAATGGAAGTAAAAGTTCCAAACTCTTTCCATGAAGCCAGAATTACCTTGATCCAAAACCAGACAGAGACCCTACTAAAAAGGAGTACTATAGACCAATTTACCTGATGAACATGGATGCCAAAATCCTCAACAATATATTAGCCAAACGGATCCAACAATACATTAAAAAAATTATTCACCATGACCAAGTGGGGTTTATACCTGGGATACAGGGCTGGTTCAATATCCGCAAAACAATCAATGTGATTCATCAAATCAATAAAAGAAAGGAAAAGGACCACATGATCCTCTCAAAAGATGCAGAGAAAGCATTTGACAAAATACAGCATCCTTTCTTGATAAAAACCCTCAAGATAGTAGGGATAGAAGGGGCATACCTTAAGATCATAAAAGGCACATATGAACGACCCAACACTAATATCACCCTCAACAGGGAAAAACTGAGAGCTTTTCCCCTAAGGTCAGGAACAACACAGGGATGCCCACTCTTGCCACTTTTATTCAACAAAGTATTGGAAGTCCTAGCCTCTGCAATCAGACAATGCAAAAAATAAAAGGCATCCAAATTGGCCAGGAGGAGGTCAAACTTTCATGCTTCACAGATGACATGATACTCTATATGGAAAACCCAAAAGATTCCACCAAAAAACTGCTAGAACTGACCCATGAAATCAGCAAAGTTGTGGGATATAAAATTAGTGCACATAAATCATTGCATTCTTCTACATCAACAATGAAGCAACAGAAAAAGAAATCAAGGAATTGATTCCGTTTACAATTGCACCAAAAACTATAATATACCTAGGAATAAATCTAACCAAAGAGGTGAAAAATCTATACACTGAAAACTGTAGAAAGCTTATGAAAGAAATTGAAGAAAACACAAAAAAATGGAAAAATATTCCATGCTTCTGGATAGGAAGAACAAATATTGTTAAAATGTCACTACTACCCAAAGAAATCTACATATTTATTGCAATCCCTATCAAAATAACACCATCATTCTTCGCAGAGCTAGGACAAACAATCCTAACATTTGTATGGAACCAGAAAAAACTACGAATAGTCAACGCAATCGTGAAGAAGAAAACCATACCTGATGGCATTACAATTCCAGACTTCAAGATGTATTACAAAGCTGTAATCATCAAGACAGTACGGTACTGGCACAAAAACAGACACTCAGATCAATGGAACAAAAAATAGAACCCAGAAATGAATCCGCAATAGTATGGCCAACTAATCTTTGACAAAGCAGGAAAGAATATCCAATAGAAAAAGACAGTCTTTTCTGCAAGTGGTGCTGGCAAAACTGGACAGTGACATGCAGAAAAATGAAGTTGGACAACTTTCTTAAACCATACACAAAAATAAACTCAAAATGGATGAAAGGCCTCAATGTAAGACAGGAAGCCATCAAAATCCTCAAGTAGAAAGCAGGCAAAAACCTCTTTGACCTTGGCTGCAGCAACTTCTTACTCTACATGTCTCCAGAGGCAAGGAAAACAAAAGCAAAAATGAACTATTGGGGCCTCATCAAATAAAAAGCTTCTGCATAGCAAACAATCAATAAAACGAAAAGGCAACTGACAGAATGGGAGAAGATATTTGCAAATGACATGTCAGATAAAGGGTTAGTATCCAAAATCTATAAAGAACTTATCAAACTCAACACCCAAAAAACAAATAATCCAGTGAAGAAATGGGCAAAAGACATGAATAGACACTTCTCCAAAGAAGACCTCCAGATGGTCAACTGACACATGAAAAAATGCTCAACATCACTCGTCATCCAGAAAATACAAATCAAAACCACAATGAGATACCACCTTAAACCTGTCACAATGGCTAACACTAACAACTCAGGCAACAACAGATGTTGGTGAGGATGCTGAGAAAGAGGATCTCTTTTGCACTGCAGGTGGGAATGCAAACTGGTGCAGCCACTCTGGAAAACAGTATGGAGTTTCCTCAAAAAATTAAAAATAGAACTACCCTATGACCCAGCAATTGCACTACTAGGTATTTATCCATGGGATACAGGTGTGCTGTTTCGAAGGGGCACATGCACCCTATGTTTATAGCATCACTATCAACAATAGCCAAAGTATGGAAAGAGCCCAAATGTCCATCGATGCATGAATGGATAAAGAAGATGTGGTGTGTATATATGTGTATACACACACACACACACACACACACACACACACACACACACAATAGAGTATTATTTGGCAATCAAAAAGAATGAAATCTTGCCATTTGCATCTACGTGGATGGAGCTGGAGGGTATTATGCTAACTGAAATTAGTCAGTCAGACAAAGACAAATATCATATGACTTCACTCATATGAAGACTTTAAGATACAAAACAGGTGAACATAAGGGAAGGGAAGCAAAAATTATATAAAAACAGGGAGGGGGACAAAACATGGGACTCTTAAATATGGAGAACAAACAGAGTGTTACTGGAGGGGTTGTGGGAGGGGGGATGGGCTAAATGGGTAAGGGCCACTAAGGAATCTACTCCTGAAATCACTGTTGCACTCTATGTTCACTTGGATGTAAATTTAAAAAATAAATTAAATTAAAAAAAATAAAAATTACATAGGTGGGAGGTGGGACAGCAGAGGGTTGAAATGTGATCTCACCATTCCCTGCACCACTTGATTTTTAAGACCCTTTCTCACTCAAAAGACATCAGTGACAGAAGGTTTTCTGTGTCCACATCTCCCACTGGGATACAGCTAGCTTATCATTTCTTCAACAGTGGAGAAAATTTGAAAAGAAAAATCTTTTGCAAAATTTGAAGACCTTTAGAGATCAAGATGAAAAGTAATTGAAGCATTCATGGGACAGGAAGTGGTTCTGTCTTCAGCCAATGTGAGCTAAACTCCTCAAGCATCCCATTCTCATCCCAAACCCATCTTTTCCAAAACAAGGAACACCTACCAATTAACACAGTACCTAGAACTCATTAGAGATAAATGGAGAGAAGGGTTTGAAGCAGTTTCATGCTCTAGTCTCTGCTGACAAAAAAAAAAACCAAAAAAAACAACAACAAAAAAACCCCTAACATGGCAGATAATAAAACACTGCTGATGGTAAAAAAACAAAAACAAAAACAAAAAACTGAAACTGGGTGCAGTCAAGCAATCAGACTTCCAACCAGATGTTCTAGATGAAATAATTAAATGCTAAATTTAACCAAAATTAACTTTGATTTTTAAAAATTTTACAATGCCTTGTGATGATTTAAAATATATCAGGTTTGGGGCACCTGGGTGGCGCAGTCGGTTAAGCCTCCGACTTCAGCCAGGTCACGATCTCACGGTCCGTGAGTTCGAGCCCCGCGTCAGGCTCTGGGCTGATGCCTCAGAGCCTGGAGCCTGTTTCCGATTCTGTGTCTCCCTCTCTCTCTGCCCCTCCCCCGTTCATGCTCTGTCTCTCTCTGTCCCAAAAGTAAATAAACGTTGAAAAAAAAATAAAAAAAAATTAATAAATAAATAAAATAAAATATATCAGGTTTGGGGTCTAAGTGGTTCAGTTGGTTAGGCATCCCTTGATCTCGGCTCAGGTCATGATCTCACGTTTTGTGAGATTGAGCCCCGTATAGCAGTCTGCACTGACAGTGTGGAGCTTGCTTGGGATTCTCTCTCTCTCGCCCTCTCTCTCTGACCCTCCCCTGCTTGCTCTCTCTCTCTCTTTCTCTCAAAATAAAGAAACTTTAAATATATTTATATATAATATAATTAGGTTTTACAAGATGTATTTATATAGTTATAGTTATATATATTATATATAATATATATTATTATATTGTAATACTATATATATAGTTATTTATATAGTTAGAATCTTAAAGACAGTAGTCTTGTCAGATTGACTTCTTTTACTTAGTAATATGCAGTTAAATTTTCACCATGGCTTTTTGTGGCTTGATAGCTCATTTCTTTTTAGTGCTGAATAATATTCCATTGTCTGGATACACCAGTTTATCCATTCGCCTACTGAAAGACAACTTGGTTTGCTTTCAAGTTTTGGCAACTATGAATAAAGCTGCTACAAACATCCATGTGTGTGTTTTTCTGTAGATGTAAGGTTTTATCCCCTTTGGGTAAATAACAAGGAGCATGATGGTGGATCATATGGTAACCGTATGTTTAGTTTTATAGAAAATGCCACACTGTTTTCCAAAGTGGCTGTATCATCTTACATTCCTACCAACTGTGAATGTGAGTCCCTGTTTTCCCCAATCTCATCAGCGGTTGCTATTGTCAGTGTTTTGGATTTTAGCCAATCTAATAGGTACTCAGCGGTATGTCATTATTTAAATTGCTGATCATCTTTTCACATGCTTGTTTGCCATATGTACATCTTCTTAACTGTTTTTGAAGCAAGAACTTCCTATGGATGGAATTAGCTTGGTTTAAGTGTTGGGAATAAATGGAGAGTAAGTGCAAGAAATGCTTGGAGTTAGTATCAAGTTGGAGGAGGTCCAATTGCTGAGGACATTCACATTAAGGACATCTAATCATTTTGTGAATCTAGGAACAGAGAGGCTACCTTCTATTGATCTTAAGACAGAATCTAAGAGAATGTATGCTTACCATATCAGAAGGTCCAGTTGAAAAGAGGAAAATCTGACAGACACTTATATGCTGAACTATTGTAATGTTATTCCCTCCTATTAATGAGCTATGATCATTCAAGTTGATTCATATAAAAAAGGTAAGTAAAGTTATTTCAGATTCCATCTTATCTAGGGCCTTTCGCATACTTTCCCGTGTTCAACTCCAGACATGTTTGGAATCTGCAATGAAAATCCCTAAGAATTTCCTTTTTTTTGCATTTGTAAATTATTGCAGATGAATCCTATCAGAGACCTAAGAGAAATAACAGTTATTCTAAAACATCAGTTGTAGCAACAGAGAATAAAAAGGAATAACATGCACGCCACTGTGGAACTGTTATTCAAAGCCACTGTGGATATCAGAAAGTAAGTCCTATGGTAGGCTCAGATTTCTCTTGCCCTTCCAGTTCTGTCTGAATAAATGATTTTTAATTTTTTTTTAAATTTTTAATGGTTATTTATTTTTGAAGGAGAGAGAGAGCATGAGCGGCGGAAGAATCCGGAGGAGGCTCCAGGCTCTGAGCTGCCAGCACAGAGCCCCATGTGGGCCCAGACTCACGAACTATGAAATCATGACCTAAGCTGAAGTCAGACGCTCAACTGACTGAGCCACCCAGGCGCCCCTTAATAAATGATTTTTTAAAGGATGCTTCAAACATAAAAGCATCCTGTATATGCAGACATAAGAGTAAAGTAATATTAAAATAGATACAGGAATGCATGAAAGTGAAAATTAAATACCAAATAAATAAATTTTAGGAGGGTGTTGAAAAAGAAAAGACCACACCAGACTGTTTTCACAGGAAACAAGATCAACAAATGAGAAAACTAGTAAAAGTTATGGAAACATCAACTTCCTTACAACATCCATATGGAGAAGTGATATGTGTTTTCTAGAAAAGATGAGTGGATCAAACATATGTAGTCTGGTCTGTTACCCAAGAGAGACATTTATTCAGAGTTACACAGAAATCAAAGTGCAATTTTTTTTCCCACATGAACTGCTCACTTATCAGCGGTGGTTCTGCAATGTAACAGTTTCCAGCAAATACACTGAGCTGCACAGAGGTGGCAGAACATGGTGAGGCTCAGATGGGTGAGCGACAGGCTCCTATTTCTTCCACTGATTTCTGTCATGGTCCCACTCAGCTGAGAAGCCCTGCATCCGCCTGACCTTCATGTCGAGTATCCTCTTGGTCTGTTTGGCCACCCACTCCTCTTCAAAGGTGTGTGGATGATATCCTACAACATAGTGCTTCTCCCAGATGGGAATGAGATCAGCCAAAGCCTTTGAAGAACATGGCGGCGCCCATGGTGGTCTTCAGCTCCTTCCTGCTCCTGTTCATTTCAGCCAATCTCACGTTGAACTGAATGCGATGCAATTCAACTTTTTCATTAAGGGAGAGGCTGCTCCAGGGAGCCCTCTTCTCATTCAAGGCCTTCTGGCTGGCAGAGAGATTCTTGATGCAGGTGTGTAAGGCAGAGCTCGGGGGAGAGCATAGTCTTCACTCTTCCAGACACTTCCGTGTGTGCTCGTACACACTGAGGTGGGAATTGCTTGCCTGCCAATTAGGCTAAACGCTCTGGCAGCCAACATTTTGCCACTGCCCCCACTACTCCAAAATGCAATTTTTGATCCAAATATAAAAGAATGAAAATTGTACTCAAAAGTGAAATAGGAATTTCAGGTTGACAGATTTGCTGAAAATCTACGTTGAAGAAGAAAATGGTACACTGGAATATATACTTTCAGATATATTACCAACATGGTCACTTGGAAGGCAAAGATCTGTTTATTCTTAACTATCCGTGATTATCTGCAAAAATAAAAATCCGAAATTGCACATAGTGAATTTCCATAACATGGAAATTATGTTTTTGGATTAAGAATAAACAACTCTGAAACTGCTTGCAATCATGTTATTTTTAAAGTACACAATATTCAATGTTCCCGTGAGCATGACATTATAAATATTTCACAAACAAATATAGTAATAAGATGATGTGGTATGATTTTCAGACAGAGCTACAAGACAGTGAACTCTATATCCTGGTGTACTTGTGGGGCCTGTGTACTGCAGTAATCGTGACAGAATTCCTGGAAACTATCCTGTAAAGTCCTATCACTTCACTTTATAAACAGATGTACCAGAATGATACTTACAATGTCACATTGGGGACTTGATCTAAGAGTTCTTTCTTAAAAATGCATTTATTACTGGGGCACCTGGGTGGCTCAGTCAATTGACCATGGACTTCAGCTCAGGTCATAATCAGGTTCGTGAGTTTGAGCCCCACATCAGGCTCTGTGCTGATAGCTCAGACCCTGCAGCCTGCTTCAAATTCTGTGTCTCCCTCTCTCTCTGACCCTCCCCCACTTGCACTCTGTCTCTCGGAAAATAAAAAAGAAAGTATTAAAAAGAATTAAAAGAGGCATTTATTATTAAATCTGATTCTTTACAGTAGACAGCAATATAGGGTAGAGACAAAGAATTTTATTTATTATATATTAACACTTTGAATTTAAACACACTGAAAAAAAAGACTAATGATAATCTATTCTAACTTGTGTGTAGTTTTAGTGCTAATTCATGTTTAATGGCAACCCATCATGTCTTAGCTTGCCTAGGAATGTGTGTTCATCCAGTCCTTCTCTAGTGTGAAACCTCTTTTCCTTCACTCCAATTTGGTGAATCTT
This sequence comes from Herpailurus yagouaroundi, assembly GCF_014898765.1. NCBI lineage: Eukaryota > Metazoa > Chordata > Mammalia > Carnivora > Felidae > Herpailurus > Herpailurus yagouaroundi. The sequence continues at coordinate 25,576,074 of NW_024412396.1, read as the reverse complement.
GCACCTGCCTCTGACAAACAATTATTTTGCTTCTTGATCCTGGACAGCTTCTTCCTGATATTAATGCTAATATACTAATTCCAAAAAGCTCCAAGACTCTGTCTCTAAATCTTCAGATTTCAAATATAATTTCAGAGGCACATTGTTCATGGTCAGTTTTAAACTTAACAGTTAAACTCTTGATTCCCTCTCACTAAAATTAGAAACGGGCAATAATATCACTTAGTATTAGGTAGAAGCTAGACATGAGCAGAGGAAGGAACACCAGAAGGCAAAGTCCCAAGTCCTTGAAGGGTCATGATGGAGACATGAGCTGGAGGCAAGGATGGTAATAAATAAACTATACATTAAAAGCCCAGGGGCACAACATCCTGACCTTGTGGCTTCCAAGACCTTGGGGCTGACAGATCAAGAGCCACGGGTGGGGAGCATGTGTTCTCCTCTTCCACCTCTGCCCCATATAACCTTTGTTCTCATGATAGTGTAATTGCATTGTGGTTATAACCCCACCCCATGGAGAAAGGCTGCCATGACTATTGAGGTGCGAATCTTGTAGGTCAAAAACTCTTCCTCCCAACCTGTGGGAGGAGTCCCCCAAAGGATTGAAAGCAGCCGCCAGTAGAGACCTCCCCAATATACCTCATGGCTCCTCCCAGCCCAGCAAGATAACAACAAACATCCGATCCCAAGCAACCTAGGACCAGTTCCACCTCGTAGAACCTGTCAGTGCTCCCACCTTGAGAGTGTACTTTCGTTTTAAAAAACTGCTTTATGCTTACTACTTTCCTTCTGGCTGTCTTTAGTCAAGCCTGGATCCCCACATCAAGCTTCTTGTGGGAATCCAAGGACCGAGACCTCCCTTTACACAGCACATACTCTCCCACTGGTAACGTTAGTACCTCGTTAACATCAGCTCAAATACTCTTTTAAAAATATTCAATGAGAAAAAAAAAAGGAATTAAATTCTATTTCTATTAGAAAAGAGTGTCCACCAAGAAAAGAAAAGAGGAGAAAAGAAAAGAAGGGGGGGGCGAGGAGAGGGTAAGGAAGGAAGGGAAGGGAAGGGAAGGGAAGGGAAGGGAAGGGAAGAGAAGGGAAGAAAAGAGTCTCAATTTTCAATATTATATCTTGGTTGTCTACCGAAAAAGAAGAAGAGCAGTACCTCCTGAAAACCTAGTAGGAAACACTTGGCAGTTTATAAAAGTAGCATTTCATAAGATACTTCAAGACTTTCCCACCAGCAGCAATGGCCAGAAATGGTGGTGAAGGCCGTGAACACTGCCATCAAGCAGTCCTGAGTTCAAGCCACTAGACACACCAAAAGGGGGATCATGCATTCTTTGAAAATCGTAAAATATATTAGGTTTCATAAGACAAGGAACGTATTTGCACAAATCCTACACAGTAGCTTAGTTGCTAATTTTACCCAAAGGCTGTATGACCTAAATGCTTATCTTGGAAACACTGGTCAGGCGTTGCCACAGAGGTATCTCTTAAAAATAATGCAGGGTACTTTTTGATAATAAAATTCGATTTTATTTTGATATTAAAATAATTTTAGCAGACAAATTATTTTAGCATTGATCAAGTAGCCTATAGAGAATCTGGTGTAGGATAGAACATTTAGAAAAGTTTATCAATATTGATGCTTATACTAGGAGAGAAAGATGGAGATACGATGCTCATTTGTTCTAATTAGCCAGGGGCACAATCTTCTAGTTGTCTCCTAAACCTGATTTCTCCTCTTTCATAGCGTTAGTAATTCAACTGGCCACATGAATATCCAAAATAAAAATTTCATTTCCCAGACTCCTTGCAGCTAGCATTAAGTCTTAGAAGCAGAAGTATTATTTGGTAGGTTCTCGGAACTTTCTCTCCTGGGATGGAGGGTAGATATAAGCCACTGCAATACACTTTGAAATCAGACTGCTTAGGTTTGAATGGTTGGCACATAGGTAGTGCTTAGTAAATGTAGTTATTGTACTATAAAGACACGATATTAACTTTTGATAAATTAGATATTTTAAAAAGTTGCTTAAATAGTGAAGCCTTTAAAAGAATTATAACACTAATATCCTCACAGATACATGATATAAAGAGATCAGGTTATTCAGACAAAAAACCTTCTATTTTCCTGTCACCCCGCTAAGCTCCGCCAGAAATCTTTGCAGCAGAATAATAATAAAAGCCTGCAAGTTTGCAAAATGGCATTCTTTGGTGTTTTCAATCCCACCCATTTTAGTTAGAAAGTCTAAGTTTACACACACACACACACACACACACACACACACACACACAACTAAACAAAAACAAAGCAAAAAACAGTATCAACAAGCTTCATCCAGATTTTTAAACCATCCATAGCCTCATCTTAAAAACTCTGTACTTGGGAATAGTGAAGAATTTTTCTGTTGTCTAATGTGATGTCTTTAAATTAAGCTTTAGAAATTTTAATGTTTGGGGGCACCTGGATGGCTGAGTTGGTTAAGTGTCCAGCTTTGGCTCAGGTCATGATCTCGTGTTTTGTGGCTTTGAACCCCACGTTGGGCTCTGTGCTGACAGTTCAGAGCCTGGAGCCCGCTTGGGATTCCGTGTCTCCCTCTCTTTCTGTTCTTCCCTCTCTCTCTCTCTCTCTCTCTCACTCTCTGTCTCAAAAATGAACATTAAAAATTAAAAAAAATAATATTTGGTTTGCACAACCAAAGTTCAAGTATAACCACCTAAAACTGAATGATTTTAAGCTTATATCTATGAAAACTTTTCTTCATGTGAAATGCTTTCCTAAACTTTACTGGCTCTTTGGAAAATATTTTCCTCCGTTGCCAGACGGCACTCTCTTTGAGCTGTCACAGAGTTTCTTCTCTTCCAGGGCTCAGTGTCCTGTATCCACCTCAAGCCATAGCTTTGTCGCAGAGTTAGTAGATTAAAGGGCTACCCCTGGGCCTCTGTCTCGGGTTCTTCACTGAGCTTCTCCTGCCCGTCCTTTGCATAGCATTTTCTCCACCTTTTCTGTGTCCCGAGACATGGGATCATTCTATAGCTTCCCTGACTTACAAAAGTGCCATCATTTCTACCAGGCTCAGACCAGAATAGCTTGAACACAATGCACTGTCCTTCCTTTATTGTGGCACCTCTAGGTGTCAGCTTGTGGGACAAGATGTCCTCATAGCATCCAGGGATCTACCAGGTCAATGGATTCCTTCCTTTAAGATCCCCTGCTGCCTCTACTTTTTGGACTCACCCACATTCTCTGTCTTCCTACAAAACTAAAAGAATATTCTCCAGTCTCCCTAGAGTAGGGAGCCCCTCAGTCTCAGCACTCCTGACATATTGGACTGGGCTAGGGGTGGGGGAGATGTCTTGTGCACTGTAAGATGCTTATCAGCACCCTGATCTCTAGGGATTCCAGATTCCAGATTCCAAAATGCCCACCCCATTTTCCTGATGACATTCAGAAATGTCTCCAGATTTTGCCAAATGTTTTCTGGTGGGCAGCGGGAGGGGCACAAAATCACTCCCAGATAAAGAGCACTGCTCCAGCAGAATGATACTCAATCCTCAAACGTCACTCTCCAAAATATTTAAAACATGCTAGAAGTACCCTGAAGTTTTTCAAGGGCTATAGTATTTTTGGACAAAAAGCAAAGACTTAGCAAATATTTTCTGTTTTCCATCAAACTAATATCCCTTACCCCGAGATAATATTTCTAAATCTGTTTCACTGAATGACATGATGGGGGGGGGGCGGGGAGAAAAAAGGGAGGCCATTTCAAGAAAAAAATCAATATCTCAAAAATAAAAAAAATATTATTCTGTCACATGTATCTATTGTCCTTACAGGTTCAGTCTTCTGTTTTGATGGGAAAAAATACAGAACATTTAAATTATTTTTGGAAGTAACTAGGATGTCAAAATGATTTTCCTCATTGACATGGTTCTCCCATAGCACATGGAGCATATTGCCTCAGAATATTACCATGCATTAGTTCATACCTATTATCATGGGGTTACAAAATCTGTCTCTTCTCTCTGTACTCCTTTCTTCCATTTTAGTGACTTTATTCCCAGGGCTTAGCTTCTAAATCAGATTCCTCTATCATTCTCACTGATCCTATTCCTCTAGCTGTGAACACAGTGGAACCATATGATTTTAGGACAGTCTTTGCTTCAAATCTGACATCATTAAGGCACTTAGTCTGTGATATATACCAGACTGAACTATGATACCTTTTATTGACTGGAAGAGTTATTTTATCTTACCTTCTCTTTTCCTATTCATGAGGCTTGCTGTTAACTTAATTGTTCCCTTAATGGTACTATCACCTTCCTCTCAATTTTTACAGATTTTAAATACAATTTTTGTTCCTAATTTTATTTTTTTTCTAGATACGTATTTTTTTTCCTGTGTGAATCATTGAAGGTTGTCCCAAAGTTTTAATTGTTGTGTCCTATGGAGGGTGGCTCTGCTTTAGCTTTCTTTGTTTTTAATTTTTTTAATGTTTTATTTTATTTTTGAGAGATAGAGAGAGGCAGCATGAGAGGGGGAGGAGCAGAGAGAGAGGGAGACACAGAATCCGAAGCAGGCTCCAGGCTCTGAACTGTCAGCACAGAGCCCGATGCAGGGCTTGAACCCACAAACTGTGAGATCATGACCTGAGCCAAAGTTGGATGCCTAACCAACTGAGCAACTCAGGTGCCCCTGCTTTAGCATTCTTAATTAAATTTGATTTATAGTACCTCTTTTCCCCTCAAATCATTTTTTTCCTTAAATTTGTTCTTATAAATCCATAGAATAATTTGGTTCCAGAAAAACATTTTGGAGTCAGTTTTGATTTTTTTTTTTTTCTCTCACAACCTACATTCAATCTGTCAGGGAATTCTGATGGTTCTCCCTTCAAAATGTATCCACAAGCCAACAGCTCTGGTTGAGTCTCTGAGAATTTACAAGTGATATACCATTGTCTAGAAATAGTAGGTGCTTCACAATATTTGTTTAATGAATATATGGATGAAAATACTTATATTGTCCATATATACCATTCAGTTCACATACCTAATAAACAAGTATATATAAAATACAGTAGCAATGCTAATTATGCAAGAATTTATTTTGCCTATAAGAAGTAAAAAAATATTATAGTCAACTGCAACCACAGTAGCCATCATTTTATTGTCTGCTAAGAATATATTGCCAGTATCATCAGATAACCAATAATTATGGTTATAATTTCAAATATTTCCTATCTCTTAATAAAAAAAAGTCTTAACTGTGCACTGGTAAGGATCTCAAATTGGAGAACTGCTGCTAAGAAAGTGCAACTTGTTGCATTCTTCTCTGGGATTGATTTTAATAGATAAAACAGAAGCAAGCATTGTCCTTTCCAATGTACATATTTTTTATTATGAATATAATAAAAATAAATTGATTGGGTAATTAAAATCCTCTTAATATCTTTTTTGTGATTCAATACATTTTCTCAGGGGTTACTTAACTTTGTTTTCCATTGTATGCATTAAACAAAAATCTGAACTATGCGGAGAATATTCTATTTAAAAAAACCACTGGTTTATTTAAACATCACTTTCTCTCTTTTTTTTTTTTTTAACTTTCTCCTCAGAAAAAATGGTGCCTAAAACCTGGAAGGAAATAGTCTTTGTTAAATAAATTAATGAATCAGTACAATATGTGACTGGCAAGTCAGCGTTACCTATTTTTAGCTTCCGGGTTCTTTGATTCTATTTTCCCTTTAAGTATTTGTACATGAAAGGTGACACATTGTTTCTTTAAATTCTACAGAACACTTTTCTACAAGCAGAAAGTATTGCTTTCTGCATCCTGTGCTCTTGTCAGTTTCACGGTCACTTACTCCTAGGGACCCACTTGGTAGTTACATTTGGCCTGATAATTGTCTTGGTCACAGTATGATCTAGTTTATCAGATTCCCTTAATGTTTGCCTTGCAAGAGGAGAATGTACTGGTCAACAAGATTAATCAAGTATCAGCTAGGTAAGTTTGCTTTACCTGCATGAGAGTCCTGGCAGATGTTTAAGTGGATTTGGTGCTCATTTAGTATTCTTGCATTTGTGCCAATATTGAGAACTGCATATGGAACTTTTTTATCTATTTACATCATCAAGCCAGATGGCTTATCATATATTCCTTAATTGATGCTATGTGTCTTACTCTTTCCTTTTATTCTATGCAAAATGAAAATTTGCCTCATTAGTTCTATTTGCTTAGAGAGCTTGACACTTGTTAGATTTCCTTCCTGAGTCTCCACTCTCAGTAAGAAAGAATTTGATCTGAATGTGAATAGTTTCCTGTCCTGTTTAAATTGTGAAGGTGTTCTTGGTAAATACCAAACTAAACTACAAGTACAATTAAAATTGCATTAGTAGTTACTTTAATGAAAACTTCTTTTACATAAATATATACTTATATGTATATAAATCACAAAGTAAAATGGTCAGATATCTTTTAAAATTTTTAAAATGTGCTAATATTAATTATAGTCCTGAGGTGGTAAGGAAATTTCATCAGTCAAGGCACTGGAGAGGGAAAATAGATAAGTGGAATAATTTTCTCCTATCATTTTGTAATTAGAAATCATTTAAATAAGCAAGTATATAAAATGTAATAAAAAATGTTTAATAAATGCTTTAATAGTACTGTGACAATTAATGGCTTCATTGAGAACTAATTATCTACCTTGCTGTTTCAAATATTTAAAATCAGTTTTTGTTCTGCATTCTCTAAATTCCGGTTAATATTAAATGACTTCATTAATACTGTTAAAGTGCAGCTTAAATATGGTGATTAAAATACAGAGACACGTTTCCTAGCATTGAAGAGCCTGGTAAGAAGAAAACAGGCTTCAGTATGGTTATATTATAACATAGGGTTGGTTCTAACCCAGTTGGAGCATAATTGTATGTCGTTTCCTTAAAATGCAAATATCTTGCATAGGAAAGACACTCAAGCAGCTGGCATCTTAAAACTGAATAATGTTTTAGTTAGTATAGTAGCGAATCACAGAAAGAATCAGAAATACAGGTAAATGACTATTTGATAGTGGTTCTTCATTAAAATGCTAGCAGTGCCCTGGTGTTAATTCCTAGTTAATAAATGGCTGAATGATACTGCATTTTGATTGCAAATGTATATTTTGTAAATCACACACTGTTGCTTATAAGGTTTTCTGCATTTACTCATTGTTTCATGCAATGATATATATATTAGAGCTTTATTTTTTTGAAGTGTTTTTCGCTTCTAATTTTCAGTTTTAGAAAGGGTGCTTTTTTTTAAATATTTTAATTATTAATGTTCTTCAAGATATTCCAGCTTGATTTTTTGTAAAGGAGTGGCTTCCTCTAAGCAACAAGAATTAATTAAACTTTAATCTCAACAAATATGAAAGAGAATAAAATCTACATCAGTTTTTAAAAAGTAAAATTGTCTAAATAGTTTAGAGGAAATCATAACTGCTTATCAAAGTTTTGCTCTTTTTTTCATTTTAGTGTATTTACAGTTTTTACAGAATTAGACATCTGGAATAAATATATCATGCTCCTAAAGTTAAATTTCTTCCCTGTTATAATCACTCCATACACTTTTAGAGATTATTTGAAATAAGAGATTTGGTTAGCTTCATATTTTGAAGGCAAAAGAGGAATATGTAATTGACATTCTATATAATACAAAGAGAAGATAAAAAATCCCTTTAATAAACATGTATAAGAGAGTTTCTCAATGTTCAATAGAGTATAAAAAGCAAAAGACATATTGCATAATCAGTTATTCTTTTTCCCCATACTTTCACTTTCAAAGTCTTTTACACATGAAACAGAAATATATCCTTGTTATTTATTTTCTATGAAAGCTTTGTTTAAAAGTAAATTATTCCTACATACTGTATGACTTTCATTTTTTCTGTTTTTTTTTCTCTTTTTTAGAGAGAGAGAGAGAGCATGCACATGTGAGTGGAAGAGAGAGGCAGAGAGAGACTTAAGCAGACTCACTGCTCAGCAAAGCCCGGTGTGGGGCTCAATCCCACAACCCTGGGATCATGACCTGAGCTTCACTCAAGAGTCAGATTGAGCCACCCAGGTGCCCCTGGATGACTTGTCCTGTTAAACATCTTGAATTGCTCAGATTTGAGCACCTGTGTTTGCAATCTGAAGGTAATTGATAATAAATTCTGGAACACAGCAATAAAGGGAAAATTATGTCACGTGTATTATTTCTGGGTCACAGATCCATGACAAACTCACCACACACATGCTTTCCTGAAGTGGCAATGGTGGTGGGATGGGGGAATGGAGGAGACTTAGAAATAGCTTTAATATTGGCCAGGAGTGTGCTTTATGGTATATCTCTGAGTGTACGTGTGTCTGGGTTAGTGAATTTGGCTCCAAATCAGTTTGGAAGTTTTCATACATAAAGGCAGAGATTCAAAAGTTTGGCTACAGACTAAAACTACATACTTCTGGCAAGAAGAGAAGGTAAAATGACATAAATATTGTTGAAAGAGGACTTTATTTCTTAATTGCTTTTCAGTGAGCAGGCCACTGAAACATTATGCTGTCATATACATGTATATAACAATGTGGGAACATTGATTTTTCATACTATCAGCCAGGGAATGTTGCTATGGCTTCCTAGATAGAAAAGAATAGTTGCACAATTAACCAAGAGGTACACAGAAAACATTTTGTAAACTCGAACTTGTGTTATCAAACTGTTTGACTATTTAAGAGCCTGGGTCTGGAAACAGGAAATCTATCTTCTAGTTGACTTTCTGAAAATTAAGAAATGTATGATTCTTTGCAGATGAATCAGTTCATAAGACTTTGCTTTTAAAATATTAGCCTATTTCAAACCTTATTATATTTACAATAAAGCTTCCTTCAATAATTTTATAATCAGGTAAATAGGCCTCCTCTTAATAATTAACATAAAATATACCTATTTTCCATTTATGGTATTTTGTGTATACAAATTACCACTTATAGAAATGGCAGAGTTATTTGTTGTGGAACCAATTCATCTACCAACAAAAGCTAGAAAAGCCACTCAAATTTTAAAACAAATGAACACACAACACTTGTTTCAAGTAATATGAACTATCAAGCTATTCAGACATGAGGGACTCAATCCCAATGAAAGCTACATGCCTCTAGATGAGCTTGAAATTTTGTCAATTGTTTTTCACTTTGAGGCATTTACTGGTTTGTTACTGGTAATGTGTCCAGAGAGTTATAGTCAAATAAACAAACCAACAAAATAACTAAGACACCAGAAAGTAAGTATAGATTTAAGTAATTCTATAAAACTGGGTGACAAAATTTGGATTCAGAGACTGACAAAGAGGGACCCTTATACCGTGCATATTTGTAGTAAGGACATTAGTTCTATTACCAAAGAAGGTGCAAAAGCAGAGATTGGCTAGCTCTTACAAAGAAAGGAACTCAGTTTCAAACTACCTAAATCCCATAATATATTAAATTAATATGTAACTATTCTAACTTTCTATCACAGAGAGCAAACAAATCTTGAAATTAGTCCTGTCAATAATTTTATTAGTTTTTTTAAATGTTTTTATTTACTTTTGAGAGAGAGAGAGAGCATGAGCAAGGGAGGGGCAGAGAGAGAGGGAGACACAGAATCCAAAGCAGGCTCCAAGCTCTGAGCTGTCAGCATAGAGCCTGATTTGGAGCTTGAACATGTGAATCGCAAGATCATGACCTGAGCTGAAGTTGGAAGCTTAACCAACTGGGCCACCCAGGCACCCCAGTCCTGTCAATAATTTTACACCAAGTAAATGACCAAGTTCTAAGTGAGAAAACAAAAACAGAAAAAAAAAAAAGGATATATAAGTGATCTTGAAACTAATCAGATAAAGACTTTAAGTATCTTGATAATCATTCAAGATAATGATGAGTGATTTCTCCAGATACTATAGTCTGAGAAAAGACAGTCAAATGGAAATTCTATAATGAAAAAATACAATGAATGAAATTAAAAATACAATTGTTAAATTTAACAGTAGATTAGGCATAGCTGAAGTCAGGATTGGTGAAGTGGAAAATGAAAAACACAAAATTTTTGACTGAAGTATAAAGAAAAAAATAAAGTAAGAAAAGAGCATAATAGATAAATGGGGCATAGTGAGAAAACAAAATAGTTAATTTGGGGAGTAACAGAGACAAAGGAGTCAAGAGATACTTTGAGAATTTTTGTAAAATAACAGATGACATTAGGCCTCAGATTCCAGAACTCCTATGAATTCAAATAGTGAAACACACACACACACACACACACACACACACCCCTTCTAGGGGGCAAATATAAATCTGACATCTGACTTTTTGAACAAAAATATAGAGAACAGAATAAAATGTGATGATATATTTTAGTGCTCAAATAAAACAGCTACCAATCAGTAATTCTAAATCCAGTAGAACAAATGTAAATACAAAAAGTCAAAGAAAGAACTTTTAAATAAGCAAAAACTAAAAGACAAGATCACCAGTAAATCACATCGACACAAATGCTACAGAATTTTTTTTAGACAGAGGAAGAAAAACAGATTAAAAAAATTGTAGAAAGGAATGAAGAAAAACAAAAATATACATATGAAAGTAAATGTAAGTGATATCAACAATACAAAATCAGTATGCAAAACTAATCATAGTTCAATATCTTTGAAAGACTGAATTAATAAAAAAAAATAAAATTGATGAAACCTGCAGTAACATCCAAAACAATGTAATACTTGCAGTAAATCTATGAATGATCTGAAAGATCTTTACAAAACAAATAGTACAAAGCATTACTAAGAGAAATTAAATTATATTTATCCACCTGTCTCTCCATTATTGAATCAGCAGTTTGCCCTGTGACCACCTTCTCTGATGAATCTAAAAAGAGTTGTTGTTTTTTCAGCTCGTGTAGCTCTTTATTTGTTGTTAGGAAGGAGTGATGATTCTCAAGCTCTTTATATGCCAGACTGGAAACCAGGAGTCTATTAGCTTTTAATAAAGTTAAAATCTTGTGTTCTCAGGAGAAAAATCACTGATAAACAAGTTGCCCTCTTTCTTACTTCCATGTTCATTTCCATTTTTTGTTTAAAGGAATAGTGAACTGCTTGTCATTCATAACTACAAAGGCTATCAGGATTTGGTAAGAAGAAGAATGAAATGGAGTGATGGTTGGGAAAAAATTAAATAATATGATTTTCCCTTTGCCCTTTGAGTTGTTAAATGGAAAATATCTATTGCACCATTAGTTATTTAGGGTCAGGGAAGTGTCACTAGACATAACTGTCTTGTGGCCCAATATGCAATTCCTTGCTTTATAAGAAAGTGATGGGAGGAAGTTATGGGAATTGTTAACTTGTAGGTAAGTATTCATCATTAAGCAGCATATGTGCACCCTACGTTTTCAGTATCAACATAATTTTACAATCTCGATTCTTCCTCCTAGAAGCTTATCTATTTTATTATTTCCATTTTCCTCCATTGGCATAGATTTCATCATGAATTCAGTATACAAAGAATTTCCTGTCATTGGATTAAAATGAGTCATCTCTATTTAAATTTGGTTGTGATATGGGACCACAGGAGAAAAACTAGCTTTAACACTCCAATGGATCTTTATGATGTGGAATAATTATGGTAACTTAACTCTTTCATGTTGTGGGCAAAAATTTATACAAAACATATTCATTTGAACAAGGTTTAAAACCACATAGTAATGATTAAAAGTTTTCTTAATCTTTTTTTCAATATCTAGGTTAGCTTATCTTATATTTGCTTCTACTAGCTTTCTTTATTCAATATATTTAACAATTTAATGATTCTTTCCTTTCTTTGTTAAAACTCTCCTACCAGTGCCTTCAGAGGTCAGCAGATAGAGATGTATGTCACAATATAGTCACTCTGTATTTCTCTAAATAGAAGGTTAAGTTTGTGTACTCTCTGTTTCTCTCCCCTGAGCCAGTGACTTGTCTCTCCAAGAGCAAATGGACACTTACTGAAGTACTGACTTTAATTAAATATTAGTATTAACTTATTCCAAAAAAGGAAAGGTACCCCAGCTTAATAGGAATAAGAACTATTTCAAATATCTATACAATTCTCAAATTCTGGAAATAAGTTTTTTTAGGTAGAAAGCGCCAGGATTTTATATATAATAGTGTGTCATATGTGTGTGTATGTGTATATAGTGTGTATACTGTGTGTATATATATATATATATATATATATATGTATTTCACCATTTTATATATATATGTATGTATACATGTATATATGTGTGTATAGTGTGTGTATATATGTATATATACATATATATGTATGTATTTCACCATTAACTTCATTTTTTAAACTTTTTAAACTTCATTTTCAATGGAATATTTTATTAATTTATTTGTTTAACATTTATTTATTTATTTTGAGCGAGCACACATGCACATGAGTGAGTGGAGGAAGGGCAGAGAGAAAGGGAGAGAGAGAATCCCAAGTAGGCTCAATGCTCAGCATGGATCTTGACATGGGGCTGGTTGTGGGGCTGGATACAGAGCTGGATGTGGGGGCTCATTCTCATAACTGTGAGATCATGACCTGAACAGAAATCAAGAGTCAGATACTTAACCAAATGAGCCACCCAGGTGCCCCTTCAATGGATGATTTTAAAACCATACTTTAAACATTAGAGCCTATAAAATATATGTAAGGAGTATTCATTTATTCTCTATCATCTTCAGTATAATTATTGTGTATTTATCTAAAGAGTAAACTATTACTGGTTATATTTTTATAAATAATGTATAACATATATAATTTTTATAAATCATACACATGTATGTATATCTGATATATAAGCAAATATTTATGTTTAGGATCCCATCAATATTTTTGTATTTCCTTTGTTTTATAACTATTTTATTAAAAACTACTTTATCATAATAATATTTTTCCTCAGAATTCATTAAAGCTACATAATAATTCCCTGCAATGATCCACTGTGCCTGTTGAAATGAAAGGTAGATTACTTTTTTTGTTCTTATTGTTTTTAATGTTTATTTATATATATATTTTTTGAGAGATATATATAGAGAGACAGAGCACTAGCAGGGGAGGGGCAGAGAGAGAGAGAGAGGGAGATAGAATTGGAAGCAGGATCCAGGCTCCAGGCTCCAAGCTGTCAGCACAGAGTCCGATGGTGGGGCTCAAACCCATGAACCATGAGATCATGACCTGAGCCGAAGTTGGATGCTCAACCGACTGAGCTACCAAGGTGCCCCCAAAAGATTTTTTTAAAATGCCTTCATGTTCTTGTGTTTTATTCTTATAATTGAACTTCATTTTCAGATTATATTTTCTATTCCACAGTCCTACGTTTACACTCTATAAAAATATTAAGGTAATTATTTATATGTTTGCAGTTCTTCTCAATGAAAAATTTTTCATGATAAAATGGAAATAGTATGTCACTGCCAGCCTTCAATATAGTCATAATAATTATATCAGAGTAACTGATAGAATCTTTTTAGAAAAGGCAAAAGAAAAAAGTAAATTCAAATGTCTACAAATTACCCCAGGGATAAACAAAATTGCAAAAAGCAAGATTCATGCCAAAGTAAACATCAACGCTAACATATTGAATGACTTTAACATATTGAAAATTATATTTCAATAAAGCAAGATGATTAGAATAAGAAAGTTTATTTTAGTTTCTAAAAGAGTAGTGTTTTTAAAATGTTTTTGCAATAAATTTTATTGGATGGATAGCCTGATTTCAATTCCACCTCCCCCCTCACAAAAACTCAGCACAAAATTAGGCAGAAACAAATTTTAAGAAATATTTTACTTAGTAGTGTCTTAAAATTTAGAACAATTTTACTAAAGTAGGTACTTGCCCTATATCCCAAATTTTTCACTGTGTAGATTTATAAATATGTGGCTTACACTAATTTGTGTAAATTGAAATGTAGAGAAACTACGATCAGGTCATCTTAACAGAGGAGGAAAAATAATAAAAATTTATGCGATTTACTATGCCTAAAAGACTCACTATTTCATAAAGTAGAGATTTAAGGATAGATTTAAAATTTCTTTATTAATAAGGTATCTATCTCTGTTCAATAATATTATCTATAATGTGATTAGCAGTACAGTGGAAATATATTTGGCTACATCGCATTTTAATTTTTTTAAAGTTTATTTATTGACTTTGAGAGAGAGAGAACAAGCAGGTGAGGGGCAGAGAGAAGGAAAGACAGAATCCTAAGCAGGCTCCACACCATCAGCACAGAGCCTGACCCAGGGCTTAAACTCAGGAACCATGAGATCATGACCTGAGCCAAAACCAAGAGTCAAAGGATTAACTGACTGAGCCACCCAGTCACCCTCCCTTTTTGGTTTCTTTACAAGAAAGAATGAGTTAAACATTAATATATTAATGTATCCGTAATTTAATAATTAATTTTAAGAATTAGAAGCTATTTTGAGTGTTTTCAGTGTGCTCAGATAGTGCTGAATAACAGGTGGTATGATATAATCATGTAGTGAAAGTTGTCCATGAACTATGCACATAAGGGCTGGTTATCTCCAGACACTCGCAATTTTTTATTATATAACAAAATATTCTGAACTCACGGGCGAATCTACACAATAAATCGGCTAACAGTAAATATGCATAAATAGTTGACTTCGCCTATCCTTTAAAGGGATTATTATATTAACACACCTCAAATAACTTCTATATAATTTTACTCTTTCTGCCGCCAAATAAACTACAAACATGTGAATCCCAAGCATATTTAATATGCCATCTCATGTGAACAGAAATAAAATTTCCAATTTTTCTTCCAATTTTGTTGAAGAAAGAAGATAAGCACATTCTGATTAAACTTTCTTTGTGTGTCACTCTAAATAAGGGCACTTTGTCGCTATTTTTTGATAGTAGTTTTTACATACATCATTGCTGATGTTTGTAATCTTGAGCTTGGAAAAGACTTAGTTTCTGTTTCCTCAGCCCTTTAACAATTAAAAATTTACAGATGAATTTAAAACATCTATGGATTTGAATACGATTGTGAAGCTACAAATCAAGTTGCTTATTTAGAAACTTCATCTTGACCTACAACATAATCATATCAACATATGTTTACAGAAATCAAAGCAAAAAAAGAATTAATTGAAATGTGGTACTTTCTTTTACTGATCATCATACAGTGTAGGATTAGACTAGAGAGCAAATTCCTTCCTTATGGTAATCTTTTTTTTTTGTCAACATTAATAGGTAATGAACAAAGAATTAGTGTTTTTTCAATTTTTTTTAACATTTATTTATTTATTTATTTATTTATTTATTTATTTATTTTTGAGAGACATAGAACATGAGAAGGGGAGGAGACAGAGAGAGAGGGAGTCACAGATTCTGAAGCAGGCTCCAGGCTCCGAGCTGTCAGCATAGAGCCAGATGCGGGGCTTGAATTCACGAACCACAAGATCATGACTTGAGCCGAGTTGGACGCCTAACCGACTGAGCCAGCCAGGTGCTCCATTATGAACAAAGAATTTATAAATGTGAGTCGAGGTGATTAATTGATTTGAAGTACACCTAGTAATGTACTTTCTTCTCAGCCTTTTGTTTTTCCCACTCAACTCATTTCCCTTGACTCTTTCCCTTCCCTTATAAACTGGATATGTTCAGATAAAACTCTAGATTCCCTTTATGTCTCACTTTATTGTTTCTTTACTGTCAGCCTTTTACTCCCTTCATAATCTCATCTCATGCCATAACTTTTCTTACTGTCTGTATGCTGACAAATTTTAAACATGTATCTCAGGCACAATAGTGCCACGAATACAGTTTTACCATTCAAAAAAAAAATCTCAGTACTTCATTGACTACTTCTTCTCCTTTGTCCCACATATTTAAGGTAATATACATGTTAATTCTACTTTAAATCCCTCACAAATTTATCCCTGTCTCTTGATCTCCACTGCTACAATTCTAATCCAAACTACCATTCATATTTTTTTAACTGTAGCAATAACTCCTAAATGATTTTATTTCAGTTAAGATACATAAGATTTATCATCTTAACCATTTTTAAATATACTGTTCAGTAGTATCTAAGTATATTCATTCACACTATTGTAAAACAGATCTCCAGAACTTTTTCACCTTTTCATCTTACAAGTCTAAAACTCTGTGCTTTTGAGCAACACCTCTTCCCCTCCTTCCCCTAGGACCATAGTAACTAACATTCCATTTTCTGTTTTTAAGATTTTGACTACTTTAGATACCTCATGTTAGTAGCATCATACAGTATTTGCTCTTTTGTGATTGGCTAAATATTTCATTTAGCCTAATGTCCTCAAAGTGCATCCATGTTGCAGCATGTGACAGGATTGCCTTCCTTTCTAAGACTGAATAATCTATTGTATGTATGTACTACGTTTTGTTTATTTATCTGTTAATGGACATTTAGGTTGTTTCCACCTCTTGGTTACTATGGATAGTGCTGCTACAAACATGGGTGCACAAATATTTCTTAAAGACCTTGCTTTCAATTATTTTGTATATATACCCAGCAGTGGGATTTCTGGATCATATTGTAGCTCTATTTTTTTTAAATTTTTTGAGGCACTGTCCTACTGTTTCCCACAGCAGTTGCAAGATTTTACATTCCCACTAAGTGAACAAGGGTTTCGATTTCTCTACAACCTCACCAGCATTTATTCTCTTCTTTTGTTTTCTTTTTCTTTTCTTTTCTTTTCTTTTCTTTTCTTTTCTTTTCTTTTCCTTTTCTTTTTTTTTCTTACTGGTAGCCATCCTAATGAGAGTGAGGTAATATCTCATTGTGGTGTTGAATTATACTTCTTTTGATGGTTAGTGACGTTAATCACATTTTCATATGCTTGTTGTATATAATTTGTGTATATAATTTTGTATATATTTGCATATAATCTTTAAAGTGATGTCTATTCAAGTCCATTTTTAAATAAGGTTATTTAACTTTTCAGTTGTTGAGTTGTAGGAGTTATGTATTTCAGATACTGACTGACCCCTAATAGATACAGATTTGTAAGTAGTTTCTCCCATTCTTTACTTGTCTTTTCACTGTTGTGTCCTTTGACCTGACCTTTAGTAGCTTCTTTTTACAAGCCTCCAATTCATTATCCATAGTCCCTCTCAAAAAATGGCTATAAAGCCTAAATATTATCATGTCATTCAAAATCTTATGTCTTCCCAAAGCTCTCAAGTTAAAAATTCAAAATGCTTAAAATTATGCTATATAATGGCATCAATCTGCAACATCTTTATACATTTCCTTTTACCCCTTATTCTCTACCACACTGATTTTTCTCATACATCCTCTATGAACCAGACTCCTCCTTATTTTAGGTCCTTTGTCTGTGCTTTTCATTCTCTTTTGTTTTTCTCCTCATTCTATGAAAAGTAAACTGTAGTTTTCGATCCTCAGATTAAATGTCATTTATTCAACGAAATCTTTACAGACTTTCCAGCTTAGGGCAAGTTTCTAGTTATATAATGTGAATGCTCTCTGAGCTTATTTATAGAATTGATCAAAATTATAATCAGATAATTAATTATACAATTATGCAATCATTTTTTCATATCTGTCTCTTCAAAGAGAATGTAATATCCATGATAAAGAACCACTTTTTCCTGTGTACCATTGTGTCCCCAAGACTGAGTTCCCTGCCTATTGAACTGTTCAATAAATACTTCTGAGATGAGTAAATGAAGAAATAAATTTATTGTCTGATTTCTATAGGACAATTTCAGCTGTTGTATCAGCCAATGATGACACTTTGGGCAATATGGTACCTGGATTTGGGGCTTGGGTATTATATTCTAGTTGATGCCTAGGAATGAAATATTAGACCAAAAGTCTATTAGGTTTAAAAGTATAGTAGGTGAAGGGTAAGAGGAAAACCACAATGTGACATTAATCAGGAGTCTGGGGCCAGGCAAAACAAAATTTAGGAGCAGGGCTAATAAAAAAACTGACCAAATTCTAGGAAATTCATATGAATGAAATTGAAGAGAGGTTTGCTTGAATTTACTGGCCTAGAGACACATGCAGGATAGGTGAGCTGAACAGAGTTGGTTTCAAGGAAAACAAATGTTACCATGATCAAAGTTATGGCCCAAGGCAAGCATATAACTACTTATTTTCTTCTTCAAACTTTAAATACCTGCTATGTTACACATTACCACCCACTGCATCTATTATGTGTTCTCCACAAGATCCACTCTATTTGTATTATTTTACAAGAGGTATTCCTAAACCATTAAGCAATAAATTAAAAGTAAAGCAGGTAGCATGAAGCAATTTAGAATACTTTCTTAGACTAGGAGAATCCCGCTAGTTTTAATTAGTGGTTCAGGGTCCCAACTAGAAATGTGTATAGTTGTCCGCGAGACACCATTTTTGCTGAAGACCAAGGAACATGGCTTATTGTTTCTTTCTACTTGATGCAATTTAATCATGTCACATTGTTTATTGCTCTAATCTTAACAATAATCTTTTGCAAAATATTTTACAATCACTTATATCAGGAATATGAAGGCATTAACCTCAAATGGCAGCTTTCCTTTCTGACTGTGATTTATTTTTATTTATTTTTATACTCTAAGAGGGGAGATACTTTTTCACAAATAGGTAGAAAAAGAAATTTTAATATCTTTTCCAAGTCATATTTACTACGTTATTGTACATGAAGAGATTTTTTTCCTGATTATTTCATAAAGATGTCTTTTACCCTTTGAAATGCCAGCGTCTGACAGTTGTGAACTCCTTACTTTGTTGAACAAGCTCTAACTCAGCGAAAATACCAAGAGTATACATGTGATTGACCTTTAAACAAGCCTTGCCTTCTATTGGAATTTGGAAGTCTCTGTGCCTGAGCTGCTCTCAAAGGAGTTTTTTTTTTCCCTATTATAAATTATCATACAAGTAATACTTGGTTTTTGAATTTTCAAATAATGTTACATTCTGTTTGTTTCAAAATATCAGACTAAGAGGTAATGCCTCCAGGGTCCTGACAGTTACATCACTTAGTTAACCTGTAGGTACTTATAGATTTTTTTCCCTTCCTGTAGTGTTTCTTGTTTTGATCAATATTACTTGTATATCAAAGCAAATTGACAAAATTTCAAGCTTTATGTTTATTTTATTTTATCCATACTACCTGTTAAGTATGTATCTATTTAGATAAATAAGTTCCCTTCTCTGTGTCCCAGCTTCCTGTCAGTAAAATTTAGGGTTTTGAATACAGCTGTTGAGCTTCCTTCTACTGCTGTCACTCTATGTTTATGTATTCACGATGGGGAAGATATTATCCCCCAAGGATATATATGAAAATTGTCTTGGGGGAAGGTGGCATCCTAGATATTATAATATTGTGTGACCTTCCAAAGGGCCACCATATATAAACAGTAAATCATGGTTTTAAAAATCCAGGAAAGGAAAAAAGTGATTAAGAACAGTATATTTAGAAAGGTTCCTTAGGAAATGATCATTAACAACAACAATGACAACAACAACAACAACAACAACAACAACAACAACAACAGTTTAGAAACATTATTCCATGCATTTATGCACCTTATTCCATGGGCCCAGGCTAAAATCATTTGTACAATTCATTTTAATCCTTTTTTCACTGACACCATCTTGTCCTATAATCACCAGATAATGTAGGTCATACATATAGGTGTTTACAGTGATTAATTTTTGTCCAGTGTTTGGTTGAATGTATACATTCTTTATTGCTTTCCAGCCTATGTTTTTAGGTCATTATTTCCAAGATAGGACTTGAACCTTAAATAAAATTTCCCTGAGGAATAAATTTACACAATGTAGACAAAATTTTCTAGTTTGAAAATAAATATTCCCTCTATGCTGAGAATTATTGGATTCGTTAGTTCTGAATTACAAGGCATGATTTTAAAATGGAGCAAAAATTCAAGCATAATTCAATTTACTACCCAAATAAATATTTAGGAAACTTTCCTCTACTTTTTAATGTTAGATACAAAGTATACTACTATAAAGAATGCTCTTTCTTATCATATTTGAATTCAACACTTTGGAAACACAACAAGAATATGTGTTCATTTAAGTATATCTACTACCTTTTTTTTTAATCTCCCTCTGCTTTTTTTTTAATGTTTATTTTTGAGACAGAGAGCGAGACAGAGCATGAGCAAGGGAGGGGCAGGGAGAGAGAGGGGAGACAAAGAATCTGAAGCAGGCTACAGGCTCTGAGATGTTAGCGCAGAGCCTGACAGGGAGCTCGAACTCATGAACCCTGAGATCATGACCTGAGCCAAAGTTGGACACTTAACGGACTGAGCCACCCAGGTGCCCCAGTTTCTGTCTGCTTTTTATGATGAAAATTTTAAAGAAGAAAGCAAAGTAAATGTAAGCAAGCGACCCAGGATAATAACAGACTTGTCATCAAAATGCAATCAGTTTTCACAAATGCTTTCAGAATTCTATTCTTGAGGATTTTATACTTTACAGCAGAGAAACAGGTTAAGTATTCAAATTATGGTTATTACCAGTTGGTTCCCAAAATTCTGGGAAAGTGGATAAGCCTGCCATGCCTTGCTACAGTTTCACTGACCAAATGGCAATTTCCAACCAAAACAAATTTATCAGTAGTTAGTACCGGTAAGCTTTTCTAAATTTTAATAAACAAAAAAATATCTAAGGTAGTCCATTAAGTGGGTCATTAAATTCACTTCCCGTTATATATGATGATATTTTGCACATACACAATTCACTCACAAGCCTGAGTACCAAATTCCCAGTATAAATACATAACGAGTATGGTAGGCAGAATAATTGTCCCAGAAGATGCATATGTTATAACCCCCTGAACCTGTGACTATATTACATGACAAGGGGGAATTAAGGTTGCAGATGAAACTGAGGTTGTTGGTGAACTGACCTTAAAATGAGATTATCCTGGATTATTCGGTGGGCCCAGGGCAATCTCAAGGGTTCATCAATGGGGAAAAAGGAGAGAGAAGAGTTAGAACTTGAGACGTGACATCATCAGACTCTCTGGGTCATTCCTCACTTTGAAGATGTGAAAGTGCCAAAAGTCAAGGAATGAGAGCATCCTCCAGAAGCTGGAAAAGGCAAGACAATGGATATGGATACTCTCCTAGAGCCTCCAGAAAGGAATGCAGTCCTGCCAATTTGATTTTAGCCCAGTGAGGCCATCTCAGATTTCTAAGCTCCAGAAATAATATAATGTGGTTTTTTTTAAGCTGCTAAATTTGTGGTAATTTCCTAGCAGCAGTAGGAAATAAATAGAATGAAATAAAATATTCAAAGACTCATATTACCAAGGTCAAATAAATTACAAAAATACCAGAAATTACTTATGCCTTTAAAAACATTAATTCTGTAGACAGGTAGGTAGGACAGCATAAGAGTTCAGAAGGTCTCTAGAAATAACCTACTTTGTGTTAGATCCTAGCTTTCCCATATTCTAGGTGGGTAACCCTAATAAATTGCTTAATATCTGTGGTGCCATTTTCTCATTTTTATAGGCGATGAAATAATAATTATACCTCAAAATTAGACCAAATAAATGCATCTGCTATTACAATCAGTAGAACCTGGCACAGAGTAAGTCCCATGT
The DNA here is from genome assembly GCF_014898765.1 of Herpailurus yagouaroundi. Taxonomy (NCBI): domain Eukaryota; kingdom Metazoa; phylum Chordata; class Mammalia; order Carnivora; family Felidae; genus Herpailurus; species Herpailurus yagouaroundi. The sequence goes on along the minus strand of NW_024412396.1, from coordinate 25,554,369 downwards.
ATAGCTTCCTTATTACTGTTACAATATTTATTATTTGCTATTTGTGCTATTACTATTCTGAGAGCACTGTAGCATCCAATTTAGGTTTTATATGATGTCTTATGTAAACACAGCTCTTTTGGTTTCAGTGTTATACCCGAAAGAACTGGTATAAGTTTTTAGCCTTGGATTATTTGTATAGATTGGTGGCATTTTTTAAAGGGATGTTTATAATAATCTAATTTTAAAAGATGAAGCATGACTCTGTATATGGGAGATAAATAGGAAAAAGTTGATAACTTTTAAACCATTTGGTTGTGGGCATTTCAAAGTGAATTAGCCCATGTTGAGGAGATTGCTCCTTCTTTGCAAATATGTAATGATTTTATGCGTTGCTATAGATGCATGTATATTTTATGTATTGCTATGTATACATATGTACGGAAGACTTAAAATTTACTAATTATCTGCTATTTTGTCTTATGTTTTGGTTAAATAGGGCTATTGTGAAAATGAAGGTATTTACTTTGGGGTGCCTTTGATTGCATAAAGAAGACAATTTACACATAAGATAAACTTCTTTTTTTGTCCTCTCCTTTTAGGGAAGTGTTGACGTTAGCAATTTTTAAACAGTGAAACATCCGTTCCCCTTAATATATTTATACCACCACAAATTCACTTACATCAGACAACCTCAAGGAAAGGAGAACATATTGTACATTGCTCAAAGCTACACAAAACCACTGAGATGTAAAAAATTATCTAATGACAGTTTTTATTTTAAAAATGAAATTACTTTTATAGAGAGAAAAAAAAAACCCCAAGCACTGCAAAATCTTAGGCTTTTTTTTTCTCCATTTCCGTAAAAAGAATTTAGATTAAACATCCCTAGCTTCATCTGGTTTTTTGAAGTCTGTTTTATTGTACATGATGGAAAGATGTTTTGTGGTTATAACCACATCAAACAGTGAAAGGCGATACTTTGATTGACTCAGCAACTCGTGGAGCTGGGAGGATTTTTTGAAAATCATCAAATCCGTACACACTCAGCTATAATTTGACAATATACTGAATAGACCATTAAAATTTAAATCATTTTTCATGTTCAGGATAGTGGAGATCTCATATATTTACGCTATGACATAAGCCCTTATAGTTCATTTATTTAGAACTTCATTTAGTAGAAGTTAAAAATACTTGATTATTGCTTTGCTTTGTTTCCATGATAAAATTTCATGGGCTTCAAGACTATTTTGAAGCTTATCTTTCCCTGTTCTTCTAACTAGGTAAGAAGGATACTGTTACTCTTTGTTCCTCCAGTTACTGTGTCCAATATCTGGTCTTTCTCAGCATAGCCTTGAAGTTTCCTCCAAGTTTCTAGAGAACATATTGACTACAATTTCCTTAATTTATTTTATTTTATTTATTTTATTTTATTTTATTTTTTATTTTTTTTTCGACGTTTATTTATTTTTGGGACAGGGAGAGACAGAGCATGAACGGGGGAGGGGCAGAGAGAGAGGGAGACAGAGAATCGGAAACAGGCTCCAGGCTCTGAGCCATCAGCCCAGAGCCTGACGCGGGGCTCGAACTCACGGACCGCAAGATCGTGACCTGGCTGAAGTCGGACGCTTAACCGACTGCGCCACCCAGGCACCCCTCCTTAATTTATTTTAAAGGCAAAACATTTACCTTGTATTCTTACCAAATATCACTGCTTTACAATGAATATGATAAATCAATCTTGTTTTCATTGAATGCACCTGGCATTCAACATCCAAGCCTGATAAAAACTATGATCTAATGAAGATGAGAAAAGGAAAACTTTTTGTTTCTTTAGATTGATAAATCTAGTCAAACTACAACTGAAATGTTCATTTATAAAAGGAGTAAAACTTCTTTGCTTATTATCAGAAACTGATTTGTCACAGCTGAGTTTTTCTGTGCTTGAATTTCCTTGGGATAATTTTTAAACTATAGTTGATTTTAAAGGTAAAAAGGTAAAAACTGTTTAATTTGAGAGATCAAGAGAGCATAGATGAATATCACTTTGAAAACATTGTGGTATTAGGGCACCTGGGTAGCTCAGTAGGTTAAGTTTCTGACTCTTAATTTCAGCTCAGGTGATGATCTCAGTTTGTGAGATCGAGCCCTGCTTCTAGCTCCAAGCTGACAGTTCAGAGCCTGCTTCGGGTTCTCTCTCTCCTTCTCTCTCAGCCCCCTCCCTGTTCACATGCAACACTCCCTGTCTCTCAAAATAAATAAATAAACTTTAAAAAAGAGAAAAAGTTGCAGAATTATCGCAGAAGATAGGATATGACAATGTTCTTTCAAAAGAAAAATACCAGTATTGCTATTCAGGCAATCTTAGGAATAGAAAATATGAAGTGGTGGGGGGTAAGGTAGTAAAAACTGAAAGAAATGTGTTAAAACCTCTTCTGCATCCTGAACCCTGGGGGCTAGAAATCACTGTATCCTAAAAGAAATGGTATCAATGCAGCTTTAATGTGGATGTATATGTTAGCATTGTTTAAAAGAGAGATTCATGATTGAAATTAAAGATGTAGGGACAAGTTTAAAGTAGCCAATAATCTATTAGTATCTTTCCTTTTGTTGTCCAGTCTGACAAACATGACATTAAAAACTAACACATGTGTGTGCTTGTGTGTGTAGTATGATGTATTTTATTATGTATTATATATATATATATATATATATATATATATATATGCATATTTTTTACTAAGGTGACATTTGACAATTGGCATGAAAGTCATAATATTCTCTTTTATTCAGGATAATAAAATATAGAGTGTCTTTTAATATTCATTTTATGAATGTTACTGAGGATTTCAAATGCTTAAATGCATCCTTTAATGATTTTAGCTTTTATAGAAAGGTGGTAGGGACATCTAACAATAATTCATTTGGACACCATGGAAAATAAACAATAAGATAAAACATTATTGTAAAATGCTCTAATAAGAATTATTATAAAATAACTATAAGCTAAGACTGCCTTAAGTAGTATTCTCCTTAAATTGGTTAAAATTTTAGTTAAGCGATGCCAAATAGGCACTTGTAGACTCTTAAATGCACCATCCTAAAGGTGGGAACCTAAATTACTATCTGTAAATTGTGAACACCTACTGGTCAATTCATTTTAGAAGGCCTTATTTTTGTCGATTTTCAGGAAAAACAATAATATAACACCGAGCATAAACATACTCAATATATTATGGGAAAAAAATCTATTGTGTTGTGTCAAAATAACTGTCAAGTGCTATTTCCTAGTGTTTTTTTCTCCCCAAAATTCCTTGGGAAATTATGTATCCTTATATTTTATAATCTGATATTTCTCTAAAATGGTTTACATGCTAAATGGCTTTGGAGATAAGAACAAATCCTTTATTACTATTCCCTATTTCCATTTTCCAAATATGTTTACTCAGAGTGTGTGCAAAGAAGAAGAAAAAATGTAAATCGGCCTCTCAACTGTATCAGAAAAAGTTCGAGTGTATCAGTTCCGAAGGGCCTGATGATTAATAGGACTCTGAGCCTTCACAGGGTGTACTGACAAAAAGCTTTAATAAAAGTGAAGAGTAGAGTACATCAGGATAAATAAAGAACATACTATCATAGAGGGTCTTACACTTTCAGGTACAGCCCCATATTCATTCTCAATTGCAGATGTTCTTTGTCATTAGATTATAAATCAACAAGACATGTGTAAGGCATCTTGTTTTCAAGGTTGTCCAGTCAAAAGTTTATAGAACTATTTTTTAAGTTTATTTATTTATCTTGAGAGAGAGAACCAGTGGGGGACAGATGGAGAGAGAGAGGGAGATAGAGGATCTGAAGCAGGCTCTGTGCTGACAGCAGAGAGCCCGATGCAGGGCTGGAAATCACGAACCATGAGTTCGTGACCTGAGATGAAGTTGAACGTTCAACCAACTGAGTCACCCAGGCACCCATAGAATTTTTTTTACGCCTTTTGTTGTAAAAGCCAGGCTGTACAGGTTGAACCAAGTACAAGCCATCAATCCATCCCTAAGCTATGTGGGCAATTTGGCACAGGGCATCTATAGGGGAGTTTCAAACTATAAATTGTATCTTATCAATAACTAACACATCTTCATTATTAGCCAATGTTGGCCCCAGATTTCTAGGCATCAGTTCTCTCAAGTTTATTGTTGAAAGAGTTAGAATTGGGGAGGAGCCAAGATGACGGAAGAGCATGGAAGTTTTTTGTGTGTCTCTCGTCCATGAAATACAGCCAGACCAACACTAAGCCATCCTACACACCTAGAAAACTGGAGGATTAACACAACAATCTGCACAACCTGAATCACAGAATTCAGCAGGTGCGTGGAGAGGCGAACTTGGGGAGCAATAAGGAGCAGGAAGGGAGGTGCTTTTGCAAGCAAAGAGAGGACGGAGACTGGCCGGGGTGGGGGAAGAATACAGGAAAAGCACCTCTCCCCAAAAGCAGCTAGAGAGAAAGTGGAAAATTGGAAACAGCCACAGGGACTAAACTAAAAAGGGAGAAAGGAGAAAGGAGAGGGTTTAAATTCCATTAAGACTGTAAATAAGGGGGGTGCAAACTCTGCAACTCTGCAGCTCAAAACCTGGCGGTGCTCTGGTGCGAAGGGCGAATCCCCAGGAGCAGAGTGGGGTCCAGGAGGTTCTCGGGCCCCACAGGGAAAAGCGTTTCCACTGCTGGAAGGACATTTGGTACAGACTGTAGAAGACACCTGGTCCAGCAGACCCCAGAAGGCAGCCACATTCACTGGTACTGGAAAAAGGTCATTAAGGGTGAAGCCTGGTGCCAGATGTGTGGTGTGATTTTCCATAATCCCTGAAAAACTGCTGCTACACTATCTCACAAACCTTTTCTGGGGTGGACTGGCACCTAGCCGCAGTCTCGGGGCACCAGCAGTGGCAGGGTCCAGCAAACATTCCTGGGTGCAGCCAACATTTGGCCATCGCTCATTCAGCCATTGCTCAGTAAGACCCTCCCTCAGAGGGGCAGAACGGGTCAAAGTCGCAGTCCTTCAGAAGTAAGGGGCTGGGTAAAACAGCCACATCTGAGACAAAACTCGGCATAGAGGTACTGCCTGGGGCTTGGTCACAGAGAGTGAAAAAGCGGGGAGTGGACGAAAGCTGAAGACAGAGGACGGGTGTGCCATTGCTGATCCGGGAGAACAGAGTTACAGTACTAGAGACTGGGTAGCTGGATGACACCATTTTCACCACTCCCGCTCATGCACATACACACCTACGAGGATGACACCATTTTCACCACTCCCGCTCATGCGCATACACACCTACGAGCGCCACAGTACTCCACCCCAGTAGGATAGCAGTGCCATCTAGTGGAGAGCTGAGCCATTACACTGAGGCCCACCTAAATGGGCCAACTTCATGCTTCAAGAACACAAATCTCACCTTCTGCTTAGTCTATGTACTATGAAGTGCTATATAGTCTTACTTCTAGGGGAAAATGAAGTTAATTCAGTCCTACTTCAATCTGTTAGCAGGTCCATCTATTCAATTTTCTTTCTTTTTTTTTTCTTTTACACTTTTCTCTTTCTTGAATACAGAAAGAGAAAAAATTCATTTTTATTTTCAATTTTTATTTAAAATATTTTTCTTTAATTTTTATTACTATATTTTTTACTTTGGGGCAAATTTTTTCAAATTCTATTTTATTTCCATCATTTTATTTTAGTCTACTTCAGTGTATTGACCTTTTCAAATTTTCAAACGATTTCCTTTTTATTTCTTTTTCTTTTTTTCTCTTTTTCGTTTTTCCTTTTCTTGAATGAAGAAAGAGAAAAACTTCATTAATACTTACAATTTCTATTAAAAATATTTTTCTTTAATTTTTTACTATATTTTTTGCTTTTATGTAAATTTTTTCAACTTCTATTTTACTTCCATCATTTTATTTTAGTCTACTTCAGTGTATTCACCTTTCAAAGTTTCAAAAGATTTCCTTTTTTTCTTTTTTTAAATCTTTTTTCTCTTTTTCGTTTCTTTTCTTTTTCTTGAATACAGAAAAAGAAAAAAAATTCATATTTATTTTTAATTTTTATTAAAAATATTTTCTTCTTTTTTTTCTACTATATTCTTTACTTTTGTGTATATTTTTTCAAATTCTATTTTACTCCCACCATCTCATTTTAGTCTACTTCAGTGTATTCATTTTTTCAAATTCTCAAATGATTTCCTTTTTTTTCCTTTTCTTCCCCCCCCCTTTTTTTCTCTAATCTGTCAAACCACTTTCAACACCCAGAACAATTTCCCTGATGAGAATGGATGCAAAAATCCTCAAGAAGATATTAGCCAACTGGATCCAACAATACATTAAAAAAATTATTCACCACGAGCAAGTGGGGTTTATATCTGGGATGCAAGTCTGGTTCAATATCCACAAAACATTTAACGTGATTCATCACATCAATAAAAGACAGGACAAGAACCATATGATCCTCTTAGTAGATGCAGAGAAAGCATTTGACAAAATACAGCATCCTTTCTTGATAAAAACTCTCAAGAAAGTAGGGATAGAAGGAGCATACCTCGAGATCATAAAAGCCATATATGAACTACCCAACGCTAATATCATCCTCAATGGGGAAAAACTGAGAGCTTTCCCCCTAAGGTCAGGAACGTGACAGGAGTGTCCACTCACCACTGTTATTCAACATGGTATCGGAAGTCTTAGCCTCTGCAATCAGACAACACAAAGAAATAAAAGGCATTCAAGTGGCCAGGAGGAGGTCAAACTTTCACTCTTCGCAGATGACATGATACTCTATATGGAAAACCCAAAAGATTCCACAAAAAAACCTGCTAGAATTTATTCATGAATTCAGCAAAGTTTCAGGATATAAAATCAATGCACAGAAATCGGATGCATTCCTATACACCAACAATGACGCGACAGAAAGAGAAATCAAGGAATCGATCCCATTCACAGTTCCACAAAAAAACATAAAATACCTAGGAATAAATCTAACCAAAGACATGAAAAATCTATACACTGAAAACTATAGAAAGCTTATGAAAGAAATTGAAGAAAACACAAAAAAATGGAAACAATATTCAATGCTTCTGGATAGGAAGAACAAATATTGTTAAAATGTCGATACTACCCTAAGCAATCTACATATTCAATGCAATCCCTACCAAAATAACACCAGCATTCTGCACAGAGCTAGAACAAATAATCCTAAAATTTGTATGGAATCAGAAAAGACCCTGAATAGCCAAAGCAATCTTGAAAAAGAAAACCTAAGCAGGAGGCATCACAATCCCAGACTTCAAGCTATATTACAAAGCTGTAATTATCAAGACAGTATGGTACTGACACAAGAACAGACACTCAGATCAATGGAACAGAGTAGAGAACCCAGAAATGGTCCCACAAACATATGGCCAACTAATCTTTGACAAAGAAGGAAAGACTATCCAATGGAATAAAGACAGTCTCTTCAGCAAGTGGTGCTGGGAAAACTGGATAGGGACATGCAGAAGAATGAACCTGGACCACTTTATTACACCATACACAAAAATAAACTCAAAATGTATGAAAGACCTCAATGTAAGACAGGATGCCATCAAAATACTCAAGGAGAAAGCAAGGAAAAACCTCTTTGATCTCGGCCACAACAACTTCTTACTCAACAAGTCTCCAGAGACAGGGAAACAAAAGCAAAAATGAACTACTGGGACCTCATCAAAATAAAAAGCTTCTGCACAGTGAAGGAAACAATCAACAAAACTAAAAGGCAACTGGCAGAATGGGAGAAGATATTTGCAAATGATATGTCAGATGAAGGGTTAGTATCCAAAATCTATAAAGAACTTATCAAACTCAACACCCAAAAAAACAAATAATCCAGTGAAGAAATGGGCAAAAGACATGAATAGACACTTCTCCAAGAAGACATCCAGATGGCCAACTGACACATGAAAAAATGCTCCACATCACTCATCATCAGGGAAATACAAGTCAAAACCACAATGAGATACCACCTTACACCTGTCAGAATGGCTAATATTAACAACTCAGGCAACAACAGATGTTGGGAAGGACGTGGAGAAAGAGGATCTCTTTTGCATTGTTGGTGGTAATGCAAGCTGATGCAGCCACTCTGGAAAACAGTATGGAGATTCCTCAAAAAACTAAAAATAGAACTACCCCATGACCCAGCAATTGCACTACTAGGCATTTATCCACAGGATACAGGTGTGCTGTTTCGAAGGGACACATGCACCCCCATGTTTATAGCATCACTATCAACAATAGCCAAAGTATGGAAAGAGCCCAAATGTCCATTGATGTATGAATGGATAAAGAAGATGTGGTACACACACACACACACACACACACACACACACACACACAGAAGTATTACTTGGCAATCAAAAAGAATGAAATCTTGTTATTTGCAACTGTGTGGATGGAACTGGAAGGTATTATGCTAAGTGAAATTAGTCAGAGAAAGACAAAATCATATGACTTCACTCATATGAGGACTTTAAGAGACAAAACAGATGAACACAATGGAAGGGAAACAAAAATAATATAAAAACAGGGAGGGGGACAAAACAGAAGAGACCCATAAATATGGAGAACAAACTGAGGGTTACTGGAAGGGTTGTGGGAGGGAGGATGGGCTAAATGGGTAAAGGGCACTAAGGAATCTACTCCTGAAATCACTGTTGCACTACATGCTAAGTTGGATATAAATTTAAAAAAAACACAAAATAAAATTTAAAAAAAAAATTTAAAAAAGAGTTAGAATTGGTATCCATTCATCGACACTTAGCCCTGAATCTTCTAGTGGAACAAACAACCTCAAAGAACAGAAGTTTGATATTTACATTCAGTTAGAATTAAACAGCCTGTACATTTAGTATTCTTTAGGCTAGAGTGAAAAATATTTGCAAAGAGTGAGGGACTTTGTGCTTTTTCCATTCTCTCTGGGAGCACTGAGTGATCACACAGTGATTTCAGACATGAACAAAGAAGCAAAAACAGCAACAAGGAAAAGGAAAGGAAAGAAGAGAGAGGGGGAGAGAGGTGGAGATGGAGGGAGACAGGGAAAGGAGAAGAGGAAGAAAAATCTAACCTATGCAAGATTGTAAACACGTGGTAAAAGATTTTTGTCTTTGGCAATCTCCCCAAATACTACATGTCAAAATGAGACACAATCTCATAAATTTCAGAAACAATTTACTAAAGGTAGAAATATGAGTTATCAGAAAAACACCAGGATAACTTTCACTGAGGCTCAAACAAGAGTGGAAATCTCAGTTTACAATAGTACTCTTCTGTGTAGATCTTCCAGTTTAACAGGATATAGTGTTTATACATGTACTTACTAAATAGACAATTCGTGTGTGTGTGTGTGTGTGTGTGTGTGTGTGTGTGTGTGTGTGTCAGGGGAGGGCGGTTTATAAATTTTAGATCTCATTAGCCTAATTGGATTCTCTTTTTTAAACATCATGTATTTTTTTCAGTTTATTTATTTTGAGAGCAAGAGAGAGCCCACCCCTGCACAAGCAGGGGAGGGGCAGAGAGAGAGAGGGAGAGAGAGATTCCCAAGCAGGATCCTTGCTGTCAGCACAGAGCCTGACTTGGGGCTATGAGATCATGGCCTGAGCTGAAATCAAGACTTGGATGCTAAACTGACTGAGCCACCTAGCCGCTCCCTAATTGGATTCTAAATCTTATCAAAGAGAAAAATATCATAGGCAAAACCATGGTGTAAAGGAAACAAAATATTTGCTGATTGTAAATGAATAATCCCTATGGCAATTATTTCAACCTAGTAGAAAAAATATCCTTCCAGTCCCCGTCAATGGCTTCTTACTTCTTCATTTTTCATTACCAAAGAACACCATGTGCTTCCAACATAAAATAATTCATCTCCTGTTTTCAAAAACTGGAGTCTTATGTGTTCTTGATATCAACTTCACAGACAAAGAAATGCACTTACTGTGGCCAGTTTTCTGGGTCAGAGTCTATAGAATTCCTTGAGAAAAAAACTGAAAAGAAAATGTATGGTTACTCTAAGACTAGGAAAGACGTTAATTCTAAATATAAAATATTGTCTTTCACTTTTGTTTCTTAGTTGAATTAAAATATCTTCTTTATCGGGGCGCCTGGGTGGCGCAGTCGGTTAAGCATCCGACTTCAGCCAGGTCACGATCTCGCGGTCCGTGAGTTCGAGCCCCGCGTCGGGCTCTGGGCTGATGGCTCAGAGCCTGGAGCCTGTTTCCGATTCTGTGTCTCCCTCTCTCTCTGCCCCTCCCCCGTTCATGCTCTGTCTCTCTCTGTCCCAAAAATAAATAAACGTTGAAAAAAAAATATCTTCTTTATCATCTTGAGACATATGCATCATCACATGATGGTCCTGCTGGGGGGGCAGCCATATACCTTTGCTCTGGGAGATGGCTCAGCCTGATATGCATCTCATATGAAGTCATTTTCACACAAATTGGAAAAACTGATGTGAGTTATCACTGTTAATTGAAAGCACCTCATTATAGAACAGAAGTAGCTTGCTTATCACTCATTTGGTATCGACATCTTCCTTAAACTCCTGTCTGAAAGCTACATTCAAAGTATGTAAAGAAATCAGAAAACTGACCTTTCAAGTAGGTACTTGTTACAATGCTATTCCTCTTTATCTGGGCTTTCTGAAGTCCAGTTTACTACTTTCCCTGTAAGTGTTTTGAGAGCTTATCATTTCTTTTATTTCCCACTTCCTGTTATTAGTTCTCAATACAGAGGAGGGTAAAGAACATAACATTTATTTACCTTTCTTCTGGGTGTTGTAGATCTTGAGGAAAGAATCCCAATCTCTTTCAGGTAACTCACAGCCGAGTGGCTAAGAGTAAAGAATCCTAAAAATAAGATCTTCTCCACTGTCTGCTGTATTCAGGGTTCAATTATCTTGGATAACTCTGGTAAGTCACATTTTCTATTCCTGTTGAGTAAATCTTAATAGATGCTCTCATGCACTTGCACCATCAAATGGTTCAAATGGGTTTATCTGCCTGGATCCTGATGTCAGGAGGTAGCAGAACATGAGAAGCAAAGATGCCAAAGAAAGAGAAACTTCAAGGATTCAATGAGATTTTCAATAAATAAGAATCCAACTCCCACACTAAGACATCCTAAAGGGGTAAGGGCCTATGATCAGACATTAAGTTTCTTACTTGCTTGTTCACTTGCACCTTCAGCAAATATTTATTTTTGCTGCTTACCACGTGGTGGGCCCTCCCCTAGGTAGTGGATATACAGTGTCCTCATGGAGCTTATATTCTAGTGGTGGGAGACATTCACTTAAACAGTACATGTAAAAGTACAAAATATGTCACCTATTGTAGAGAAAAATAAAGTTGAGAAGATGAATAGGAAGGACTGAGATGAGAGATTATTAGTTATTGAGCAGGAAAGGCTCTTTTGAGGTTAAAATTAACCAAACATCTGGACAGTGGGCACCAAGATTTGTGTTTGGGGAGAGAAGAGGATTCAGACAGAAGGAACCCCAAGACAGCTTTGTTTAGTTTAAAGCTTAAATTTCCCTGGCATCACTGCTCTGCCTGAGTCAGCAATAGCATAACAACCAATAAAAGCTTGACAAAGTGGTTCATAGAAGATTTGCAGTTTTCTTCATTTTAAATATTTAAAATTGTTTTAATATAACACAGTTAAATTTAGAACTGTTATTATTGTGAAGCAACGTAAACCTTCAAAACAGTAAACAGAATATGCCAAACATATTTGCACACCACCTATACTCAAATTTACTCTTTTTGTTAAATTTATTATTTTGAGAGAGAGAGAGAGAGAGAGAGAAAGAGAGAGAGTACATGCGCAAGTCGGGGAGGGGCAGAGAGAGAAACCCAAGAGAATCCCGACACAGGGCGCAAACTCACAAACTGTGAGATCATGACCTGAGTGAAAGCTGGACTCTCAACTGACTGAGCCACCCAGATACCTCTTAAATTTAGTCTTAAAATTTTTGCCACATTTTCCAAAATTCTTTGGAGGAAGTCAAGCATCTGTAGGAGTGTGGACAACACTGAGTCCATCTTTGGCCCTCCTTCTTGCTGATGCCCAATGACCTCCCTCGGAGCTACAAGTTCTAGGCTCCCTTGAGGTCAATTCAAGCCCTGACCAGAATGAAGAAAAGCTTGTTCTGATTTTTCCTCAAGTGAAAACATAGAAGTCTCCACTTTAGAGAGCTAGGAGAGATGACTGGCACACAGATGGCCCCGCTGTAGCTAACTACCCTGTGACCTCACCATCATGTCCATCTCTCTATAGAAGCTGGGAATTAAGGTCCAGACCTGGTGGAGAATAGCTTCAGAGAATGGGGCAGAGAATGGCCACGTACCACCTGGATTGTCAGCCCCGCTTCCCCTCTGTCTGTAAGTTACCTCGAATAAAACTCTGTGTAAACAGTATGTTGTGGCTTGCCTTTGGTTTCAAAGAAACTTCTCAGTTTGGAGAATACCGACCATCCTCCAACCTTCTAAGAAGCATCACAGGGACAATGAAGACATTTGTGTACCTGTATTATTTAGGGTTTATTATTGGAAGTAACAGAAAATAGCATGAGGATGTTGTATGATAGTATGAGGATAGTATGAGCCAAATTGTTGGCTGATGCCAGCATGGAGAATGTGAATATGGTTACCAGCACACAAAAGATCCAGCAGTGCGCAGAAAATACCCCATCTAGCATCAGCATGAAAAGAGTTCCCACGGTGAAAAGACAAAGCATCAGGGAGGGAACAGTATAAAAAAGAGCTTGAAGTTTCTGGAAATTCAACTTGCTACACAGGTAATCCACAAAGGCACAGATCTAGCAAAGAACAAAGATACAAATGTTGCCATATTCTCTGAGATAGGTTGAGATATAAACAGTCAAATCCTTATAAAACCAAAGTGGTGCTCAGGAAGTAAACAGTACAGAAGTCACAGAGATCTACTGGGAGAAATGTCCAGCGAGCACCTATAGGAGTATATGGAAAAGGATTTAGTTGATCAGGAGTATACAAACTTCTTCCAGTGAAGATACCAAATAGAAATAAGGCACGACAGGGGCGCCTAGGTGGCTCAGTTGGTTAAGCGTCCGACTTCGGCTCAGGTCATTATCTCGCGGTTTGTGAGTTCCAGTCCCGCATTGGGCTCTATGCTGACAGCTCGGAGCCTGGAGCCTGCTTCGGATTCTGTGTCTCCCTCTCTCTCTGGCCCTTCCTCTCTCTCTCTCTCTCTCTCTCTCTCTCTCTCTCTCAAAAATAAACATTAAAAAAAAAAAAGAAAAAAGGAATGACATATTTGGGTGGCAATATATGGAACCAGTGTTTGCTGCCTTAATCAATATGGAGCAGGTGAACAGAATGCAAAAGATGGCAATCCTATTGTTATCTCAGAATAGAGCTATAACTCAGGAGATATATTTAGGTACTACAGTTGTTATGGAAACAGCAAGAAGCCCAGCCCCTGCATCCTTGAGCTCTTTGGAGTGCTAATACTTGATGATGACAGTGAAGGAAAAGATTGGCCAGGGACATACTCACATTCCGAATGCCAATTATAATGTGGATAAAATGAAGTGCCTGGTAAATTGCAGCAGAAATAATCACGAAGCCTGGGTAAATTGTCCCTCCAATGATTTGTTCCCAACAGTTCCAGTCCTCGCCATCAAACCAGTTACAGAAATTCTAAAACCCCTCTTCAGCCAGGAACTGGGTAGTCCAATAATTAAAGCACAGATCAAATTTATGGATAACATTTTTAAGTCTCAGGATGGCAAAGACACAGGTGAAGAAAGAGAACAGTGACCACGACAGGATGTAAAGCCACACAGGCGTGTTCTGCTTCTCATAGGATAACTGCAAAAACCTCAGCCAAGACCCTTTGACATCAAGGGTTGGCAACTCAAATAAATAGTTAAACGGGATTCCTCAAAAATCTGCTCCTTTGGAAGAGACCTTTTGAAAATATATTACTGATTAATTTTTTAATGGGAAAATACACTTAATTGGGTAAAGTGAAGTTACATGATAAATAAAAGGCTTACAGTTGTTAAAATGAATAAGAAAACAGTGGGGGAAATTATGGATGGAATGAAATACTTTCCATAGGTTCTTGAGCATTACATCAGTCTGCAAACATACAGCCCACTGACCCACAGAGGATAAGAAAATAGGATTGTCTAGCTTCCTTAGAGAACATCAGCCTAAAAAAACCAACATAATAGAGCTTTCCAACTCAACTTTGGCTCTATACTTTTCTTACCTAATGCTTTTAAAATCTTTCAGCCTATGTTTTTTAATCTAAAGCAGTGGTGTTATTAAAAATTTAAATCTAATTGTCATAAAACTACTTTACCTAGTTGAGGTTTCATATGTTCTTAATATATGATCAGAATGCAGGATGAGACAGTTAATTTTTTTTAAATTTGGAGTTGCTTCTCATTTGTTGCTATAATTAGACTGTAACAAGGTTTCTCAACTTTAATGTGCATATAAATTACATGGGGATCTTGTTAAAATGCAGATTCTGTTTCAACAGCATGGAAGCTAAACTGGGTCTAAGATTCTGCATCTCCAACAATTTTTCAGGTGCTGCTGATGCGGTTGAGGCAAGGATCGTACCTCTAGTAGCAAGAACTTAGACTTCATTTTACCATTCCAGTTCTAACCTTGCCCACCTGATAGCTTTCATATTAGTAAGTGAAGTCAGGCCTGGAGACAATATCAGAAACAAATGAGCGATTACAATCATCTTTAAATAAACATTATCTTATACCCTAAAGAAATTGAAGAATTTTACCCAAAACCATGGTTTTCTTGCAGGCAAGTTGTTAGATCTGTGAAGATGTAAATGGGCGATCCTTTACATGCCATAAGCTTGTCTTAAACACTTTGTAACATTTTTTTAATTAACATGTAGCAAGAAATAGGCCTCTGGAAGTTAAGAACCACAAAACAATAAAGAAGTAAACCCTTTTGTTGGAGAGCTCCAATTCCCATGTTAGCATCTCATTCGCAGCCTAATCGTAACCCAATTAAGAAAATTAAGATAAGTAGAAACAGCTGGAACAGAAGGAGCCCGGCGTGAAGTGTACCCTCTGCACTCATTATTCGATGGAGATCATTACCCAACTCTACACACAGTGTGTGATATTTAATACGATTGGGCTAAATTATATCTGAAAAGAATAAGAGCACCTATGTAAAGAAATGAATCGACCTATTAGCTCTGATTCCTTAAACACTCCATTATTTGATATTTCAAGTGTAGCCATGCGATAAGCCTAGGTAATGTTGTTAGCCTGCCCAATGCATATCTCACAGGGCTGTTGAGAGGATTAAGTGAAATAATTCAGGTAAAACCCTTGGATTGTGCCTGGCCTATGCAACTACTCAGTAAATACTAGCTACCTGTATATTTTGGGACCCAGCACTTTGATTATTATGATTCATGATCTCTCTTAAAGACTAGCTCCTAGACAAGTTTTACACTGTAATTTATAGATTGTCCAGTGTGTATATGGGATGGGTATCTCACCATCCTAGCAAGCCCATCTGTAATTATGCTGTGGAGTTCACGAAAACAAGTAAAATAAATGACAGGAAAAAATAATGCTTCTGATATGTATGTCAGCAATATTAATAAAAGCTAAAATATTAATGGAGATGTAGTTTCAAATTATCTTGGTGTGTTTCCATTTTCTTACATGATATCTAAGAATTACAAACTCCCATTTCCTCTACACAGCCTCTCTCTCTCCCTCTCTCCCTCTCCCTCTCTCTCTCTCTCTCTGTCACACACACACACACACACACACACACACACACACACACACACAGTATACTACACATTTCAAGATGTATTTATGGGAATATGACCATCTATAAAGTATTATGAGCAAAGTCTGATAAATTTGAACTCTGTCAAATTTAACAAGACTCTTCAATTTGATAAAGACTGAAAACTCATCAGTTTCATAAGAGGTAGGTTTGCTTCATGGAATTAGCCAGTGGTTCACTGATGTCACTGATCAATTCAATCAACTTATGTGATCTGGTAACCCCAGAGAGGGAGCCTGCCAGGGTCAGATAGCTTTAGGCACTGCCCTGGTTTACAACGGAATGATAATCTGTTGGTAGCATAGGCATTTCAGAGTTGAAGAGAGTTCACAGATTCTATAAGCAAATGAGCTACCGGCTATCTCTGTATTACCAGAGAAAAAAAGGAACAACAACAACAACAAAAAGATGTGCTCTCTGGTACATATGTAATATGTTATATCCACAGGATAAATGGGCTAAAATACCATTTCTGATACAGCAATCTCAGATCCAGAAGAATAAAAATAATATATTCATGACTGTGTCTAGATTTGCATTAACATAGCTAAAGGTAAAATTTTACCCCTTGTGTTTATGCTTCTCAACAATCTGGTACTTAATTTGGGGGAATTTCTATTTCCAATATCCCCAGGCAATATGCATATATAGAAATGTTCAGCTACTTAAAAGTGACATGGAAGCAATTCTGTGTATCTTTCATAACTAATGGAAATTCAAGAAAAAAAAAGCTGTTTCTAACTAGCTAAGCTTGACAAGTTTAGATTTATACTCCACAGCCTGATTATTTATAGCCCATTTATTTCCATACTAACCATACAACAACCAGTCAATGAAATTTGACTGTTATTTTGAAGATTTGTAACCGAATTAGTTTGCACATTTTGTTTAAATTGTTTTTTCCAATGAAGTTATTATTTTTTAAGAATCTAGAGAAAAATAATTGAACATGCATAGTATTAACAAATAAATAATGGTTCTTTAGGAAGGAGAAGAATTTCAAATAACAACAGAGAATTTAAAAGTAACTAGTGCTTTTTATTCTTATATTTTATTTTTGTTTATTTTTTTAAAACTTTATTTATTTATTTATTTATTTATTTATTTATTTATTTATTTATTTAGAGTGAGCACAATGAGGAGAGGCAGAGAGTGAGGGAAAGAGAAAGAATTCCAAGCCAGCAGCTCTGACTGTGAGCCTGATGCAGGGCTCGAACTCACACACCGTGAGATCATGACCTCATCTGAAATCAACCGTCTGATGCTTAACCAACTGAGGTACCCAGGTGCCCCCCAAAATAACTGGTGCTTTTTAAAGCACCAATCTCCAACAATTGAATATAGAAATTAATCAGTATTGAGATAATACAGAAATATTAGGAAAATGTAAAAATATAAAGGCTCGGTGAAACAGCTGTGCAGAGATCCAAACTTGTAAAGACTTTCCTGGGTTCCCTGACTCCACAGATGCTCCTTCTCCCCTGCCTCCCTAGCTACCCTCTGTGGTGTGTGGTCCTACCTCCAACTCAAATGCTTGTCTAGGGAGCTGGAACCAAATGTGGGACTCTGTAGAAAAGGTACAGGGTGATGGGAGAAGGTTCCACAGCTGCTGCCTTCTGTGCATGGATTGCAGGAAAAAATTAGATGGCACAGGAGCAGTGATGCATGATGCAGAGATCTACTTGCAAATCTTGCTATGGAAAGGATGGGCCGAAAGGCTATGGTTACAGCAGGGGCACTGGTACACTCAACATGGATAGAGGGGAGAGGCTGATGGGCACCAAAACCAAGTATGTTCAACCTCACATGAGCACAGTCAATTTAGGAATGTCTGACAACTTTTTATTTTATTTTTTAAAAATATTTATTTATTTTTGAGAGAGAGGGTGAGGGAGGGACAGAGAGAGGGAGGCACAGAATGCAAAGCAGGCTCCAGGGTCTGAGCTGTCAGCACAGAGCCCGATGTGGGCTCGAACTCACGAACTGTGAGATCATGACCCCAGCTGAATCAGATGCTCAGCCTACTGAGCCACCCAGGTGCCCCAGAAATGTCTGACGCTTCTAAATTTGCTCAGAAATACAGAGGTACCGAGAAGTGTTCCAGATGTGGGGATTCTGTATATGCTGCTGAGAAGATAACTGGAGCTGGAAAACCCTAGCACAGAAACTTTTTCCTATGTGCCAAGTGTGGGAAGGGTCTTGAATCAGCAACTCTAAGAAAGAAGATGAGACCTATTGTAAAGGACACCATGCAAAGAACTTTAGGCCCGAGAGACAGGCTCTGGCCAAGGAACAGAACCCTTGTTCATGCTCACTAAAGGTGTAAACCCAGAACTAAGATCATGCACTGGTCTAACTACATGCACTGATCTGCGTGATCTAACCACTGTAAAATTCTATGAGCACATAAGTACTATCATCCTGTCCATGGATGGGTGACTGACCGGCAGGAGGAGGACACTACATCCTTTTGCCTGATTCATCAGTATTTCAAGAACCATTTCTTTTACATTTGAAACAAAAGTTCAGCTTGAAAATAAAAAGCACCGTGTAATATTTACAATTCAAATATAATATTTCAAAAGCATTTCAGTTAATATTAAAGAAATACAGTGTGTGACAACTTTTATTCCATGAAGTTTCAACCTTATTTGTGTTGCTTTGTAATTGGGAAAAGATCCTAAATTTTGTTAAAACTTTTCACATCATTTTATGGCTTAATTTTCCTGTCCACCTTTTTTTTTTCTTCAACATTTATTTATTTTTGGGACAGAGAGAGACAGAGCATGAACGGGGGAGGGGCAGAGAGAGAGGGAGACACAGAATCGGAAACAGGCTCCAGGCTCTGAGCCATCAGCCCAGAGCCCGACGCGGGGCTCGAACTCACGGACCAAGAGATCGTGACCTGGCTGAAGTCGGACGCTTAACCGACTGCGCCACCCAGGTGCCCCATCCTGTCCACCTTTTTAAATACATGTAGGCTATAAAAGGTACCCAAACAAGTCTACAGATTTTCTGAGAGGTCAAAAGCTGAGTTTGAGGAGTCCTCACAGATTGTAATTGTCAGAAGCAACAGAAAGGAGTAGGGAGGGTAACAGAGAGAAGATTTCCAGGAAGCATATGCTTTCTAGGAAAATAGAATTTGATTCTTTCCAATATATGCTTGATGTGTCTTATCATACCATATTCCACTGAAAACTTCACCAGTGTTGTTCAATGCCTCCAATGTGTGGTTAAAAACCTACCCTTAGAGATTTCTCTGCTGATTTGCTCAAACACAAGTGATTAATTTTGTGTTTTCTCCCCCAGTAATGGACTTTGAAATCTGTTTGTCCCTTTACCTATGATACCCCTCTTTGTTTAGAACACTCTTCCCCTTCCATTCTTCTAATTAACTCCTTTTCCTTCTTTTAGATCAATTTTGATCTCACTTCACCTAAGTTGGGATGGCTGTTATACTGAAGTGACAAATAATCCCCAAATTTAATGGCTAAAAACATCAAATGTTTATTTTTCATCCATGTCATAGGTTTGATATAGGCTGGCAGGAGGTTCTGTTAATTGTAAGCCCTGAAGGCTGGCAGAGTCCTATCTCATTCTTTCAGGATTGAGATATGACAATCAATAGGGAAGGAAATGCATTACAGCATGCAATCCTGGCTCTTTAGGCTTCCACTCAAAAGACAATAGATTACCTCTGCACATATTTCATAAGCTGAGGCCAGTCACCTGAACACACCTGACTCAAACTGGAGTATTAAGAGTATAGTCCAACTGTACCCAGTGGAAGAACCAGGCATTTGTGACTATCGCTTTGTCATCAAGGGGATAAAAACTGCATCATGTTTACCCATATCAGCCCTGGCTTTGCAGCTTTTAGATTCTAGAGGTATATGCCGAGTACATATTCTATGTCTAACAATTTCTTTTTTTCTTAAGTTTATTTACTTATTTTGAGAGACAGAGAGAAAGAGAGCACCTGCACATATGCACGTGAGAGAGCAGGGAAGGGGCTGAGAAAAAGGGAGAGAGAGAATCTTAATTAAGCAGGCTCCACGCTCAGTGCAGGGTCCAACACGGGGCTTGATTTCACCAACTTTGAAATCATGACCCGAGCCGATATCAAGAGTCTGATGCTTAAGGGACTGAGTCACCCAGGCACCCCATGTCTAATAATTTCTAAGTTATTTATTACAAAATAAGTAGAACATATTATCCTTGCTTTTGAGGAGAACAGGAAATCAACCTTCAACCTTAAATTAATTAGCCATTCCATCTCTAACTTGCAAAACTAGAACATGCTTGAAGAATCAATAGGCCTTTGAGGTTATTTTTGTTTCTTTTCTTTTTAAACTTTGAGGGAGAACATTCAGCAAATAGTGAGCTCTCATAGCCAGGGGTAGAACAGCATTAAAAATAAGTCGTAAAAGTGAGCACAGGGTGAGGAAACGTCCATTGCCTAGCTAATTAGCCTACCATTTTCTTAGGCAGGTATATGTTTAGACAATTTGAAACACTTGCCAAAATATTGAGGAGGAACCTAAATTTTCACACAAGAAAAGCATAAATGAGATCCCAGAAAGAATTACCATTTTACTTTTGACTATGGCCTAGCAAGACACTTAGATGCCCCTTAAGAGGGAAACACTCTCTTCTCTGCCCAATATAGGAAACTGTGGAGGTGTTAATGACAGACCTGATTATGCACTGAGAGAACAGTAGCATCTGCACACCGGCAAAGATTCCCAAAAGCTGACTGACAACTCTCCTTTAGCAGATAGTTCTTGGAAGGGAAAAACGAGTTTCTGTTATCACTTGTCACTGCTTCTCTAATGAACACTGCCTGGATCTGACTGGCAATCCCTCACCCACCCCCACCCCTGCCCCCAAGGTGTACCCAAATAAGGTTATAGAATAGTGCGAAGGAGAACGTCTGCCTCTTGTGCTGGTGCCATATCTGTGCCCAGCATACAGATCCTTTCTTCCTGGGTGCTAGTCATACATACGATCACATGATTTTTCTTGGACTTCTCACTGCATTATTTTGCAATTCATCTTATGTTTTATTGTTTTGCGTTGGTTTCACAAAAGCTTATAGTGTCTGCAAGTTTTTACCTAACTTAATCTTCCTGCTCACTTCTTTAACTATATGAGAAATGCTCTGAGGTTGATGGAACTACATGGACATATGGCAAAATCACTTTGCAGAAGCATAAATGACGAGTCTTAAGGAAGTAAAATCACATTTTCATTTGCATACCAAGGAAGAGGGTCCTGAACCCTTCTTTGACACAGTTTAAAATAAAATTTAAAAATTGTAAATTATTCAAGATACTGTATTGATTCTTATCGACTGCAATTCCTTTAGCAACTTGAGCTTTGTGGATTCTTTAGTAAATATTAGCTCATGAGAATGATGATCATCATTCAGTGAGTGATGATAATAAAGTCTAGATAATTTGGCAAAGCTGTAGCCAATTCAGGTTTATCTTACTGCCTAACACCTCTGAGGAGCTCGATGAAGATAGGCATTAGGATAAAACTGTGTGGTGGAGAGGTACTTCTTACCCCCATCCACTCCAGACATTTGCAGATGCTTACTTTGCAATGACTTTCAAGCACTGTGTACCATGGTGCTCGTTCTTTTACAAACAAAACAAAACAAAAAACATTGGGATATCTCTCTCTTCTATGCATTTATAAAATACCATTTCTCCCATTGTCTTTTATTTTACATGGAACAAATAGGGTTATTTTAAAAATCATAGTAACAGGAAAATTGACCTTAAAATTTTCACTTCTTTTGGTCTTCATCATAGGGTTTAGCTAGCTAGCAGTAGACTGCTTTTTCAGAATAATAATAATAATACTTGTATAACCATAAAAAGCCATCCCCATAAAAGTAAAAAGAGAGAGAGAGAGAGAGTAGTCAATGATAAATGCTATCATTTTAAGACTTGTGCTCTGGTTTGAAAAAATATTCTCTTTTCTTATAATACTTGTAGAAGTAAAAAACCAAGATGCTGGTGTCTCTCTGAATTTTGGTAGATATGCAAATCTGATCAGTGGAAGTATAACAACTATATTTCATTTGCTGGTACAGGTCCATAATAAGTAGACGGTTTTAGCATTTATCTGTTTATTTCTATTAAAAAAAGAAAGAAAAGAAAACTGTTTGTTACCCATTCGCAATTAAGTATTAAGTACATATAAATATCTATATAACATACTATGGATAAAGTAAACAGTGTCATGGACCTTAGCATCATCTGGAAGATATAAAAAGAAGCAAATAACAGCTACCATAAAGAGATGAGTGCCGTATGAGAGAAGCAGAGAGAGTCTGTAATTGGGGCTAGTTATGGAATGGTATGTGGCAAGGCTTGTCAGAGAAAGTAATTTTGAAGCTGATCTACAGATCGAAAAGTAGTTCAATAGAGGGTTGGAGATAGAGGGTAAATGCCTGAGGGGTGTGTGTGTGTGTGTGTGTGTGTGTGTGCGCGCGCGCGCGCGTGGTGTGGTGTGGTGTGGTTTCAGGCAAAAAGAGAAATAGGAGCAGATGAAGGGACAGAGGAGAGTCACCTAGTTATGAAGATCTTATAAGCTATATTAAGACATGAAAATTTTATCTATGAGTAGGACTGGCTCTCTAATTTGCAGAATGAGAGTACAGGGCTCTTTTTTCAAAGATTAAGAATTTCAAGAACATAGAGCAGACCATTAAATCAAGTATGGGGCCCTTCTAAAAGCAGGACCTTGTGCATGCTCATGTCACATGCCCATGAAGCTGGTTCCATTTAAGATTAATAGGAGACTATAAAAGGTTTTAAGTATGAGAATACTAAAAGGTCATTTTAGTTTTAGAAATATCCCTCTGCTTCTATCAGAGTATAGCTTGGAAGGGAAGCCATATTTGAAGAAGGGAGACTCGACTGACGGCTAAAAAATGATTCAGATGATCAAACAATATTGGCATAAACTATGGTAAAGGCCATAAAAATGGAGTGAATTACAAAATTTTAGGATGTAGGATTTAGAATGAAGAAGACAAATTATGAGAGATTGATGGGAGAAGTAGGCAAATTCAAGATTGGATTTCAAGACATATGTTTGAGTATAAGAAATATAAGAAATAGAAAAGTAGTAGGGCATAAAGTGCTATCCTCATTTAATTGGAAATTACAGTTATCAGTTGTATATATGCTGTGAAATAAAAAAGAGATATATACTAAAAATAGAAACTAGAAAGCATTGGCATTCCTAAAAGAATTTAAATGGTGGTATTTTTGAGACAACTTACAGAGACCACGTACAGTGAGTAGAGGGTAGGGCTATGAATAGAACCCAGAGAAAACTAACATGAAAAATGTTTTCAAGAAAAATTCTGAAACAAAAGAGAGAAAGAAATAAGGAAAGAAAAGAAATGAAAAGAAAAGAAAGGAAAGGAAAAGAGAAAAAGAAAAAGAAAAACATAGGTGAAAAACTAGTAAGGCAGGTGTCATAGAAGCCAATGGAAATGTTTTCCAAGCAGCAATGTGTTGTTGGGGGAGACTGGGTGGCTCAGTTGGTTGAGTGACCAACTTTAGCTCAGGTCATGATCTCACGGTTTTTTTTTCTAGTATTTGACTTTTTAATTTTCTTTCATTTCTTCTCTGACTATACGTATTAACTTTCTTTTCTATTTTATCCTTTCATAATTTGTAAGATATTCTACTAGTGTCTATGTTACGCTATTTACAAACATCTTTTTTTTTTTAATGTTTTTATTTACTTTTGAGACAGAGAGAGACAGAGCATGAGCAGGGGAGAGGCAGAGAGAGAGGGAGACACAGAATCGGAAGCGGGCTCCAGGCTCTGAGCTGTCAGCACAGAGCGCGATGCGGGGCTCGAACTCACGGACTGTGAGAGCGTGACCTGAGCTGAAGTCGGAGGCTTAACCGACCGAGCCACCCAGGCGCCCCGACAAACATCTTAATTCAATTATTTTCCTAGGGGTGCCTGGGTGGCTCAGTTGGTTAAGCCTCCAACTTTAGCTCAGGTCATGATCTCATCGTTTGTGGGTTTAATCCCCGCATTGGGCTCTGTGCTGGCAGCTCAGAGCCTGGAGCCCTTTGGATTCTGTGTCTCCTCCTCTCTCTGCCCCTCCCCTGCTTGACCTCTGTCTCTCAAA
Organism: Herpailurus yagouaroundi; assembly: GCF_014898765.1. Lineage (NCBI taxonomy): Eukaryota > Metazoa > Chordata > Mammalia > Carnivora > Felidae > Herpailurus > Herpailurus yagouaroundi. The sequence continues at coordinate 25,530,311 of NW_024412396.1, read as the reverse complement.
AATAAATAAACATTAAAAAACAAAATAAAAAAAGAATCAATGTGTTGTCAATGGTATAAATGTTGTTGAAAGGTCAAGTAAGGTAAGAACGGAAAAGGATTTTGTGATAAAAATTTCACAGTGGCCCTGATGGAATTGGTTTCCAAGAACGTGCATGTAAGTAGGGTGATGAAGAAGAAAAAATGTGAGTAGACAATTCAAGAAGATTCACCCCGAAGAGGTCAGAAATGAGGTAATTACAAAGCAGGGCTAAGAAGAAAGGATAGGAATGAGCACTGGGTAGTGGTGATAGGAAAAGATAGTGGACAGAATGATGGTTTCCCGAAGATGTTTATATCCTAATTCTGAAAACTGTGAATATATCACCTTACATAGCAAAAGTGTTTTTGCAGATGTGATTAAGTTTACTATCTTGAGATGTAAAGATACTCCTAGATTATCTGGGTGAGCTCAACAGAATCATAAAGCTTCTTATAAGAGGAAGGCAGGAGTGACAAAGCCAGAGCAGAAGATGTGAGGATGAAGGCAGAGATTGGAATCAGATGATTGCTGATGGGGGCCACATGCAAAGAAATCCAGGAAGTCTCTAGAATTTGGAAAAGGCAAGGAAACAGATTCTCCCACAAATCCTCTATGAGGAACATAACTCTGATGACACTTTGATTTCAGTCCTCTTAAGACCAATTTCAGACTTCTGAGCTCCAGAGCTGTGAGATAATAAAATTTGTCTTTTTCTAAAACCACTAAGTTTTTAGTAATTTGTTACAGCAACAATAAGAAAATAATGCAGAAGGTATTAGTACAGAGGGGGAAAACTGTAAAATATAGGAGAAGAAGGGAAATCAATAGCAGCATAGTCCTGAGGAGCAGGAGGAGATGGAATCTGAAGCCAGTCGGAAGAGTTGAACCTGGAAAGGAGGAACCAGAGGGTGAGGGTGCAGAGAAGCCTGGGCTTTAAGAGGCTGGCAGTGGGCGGACTTCTTGAACAAACAAGAAAAGGGAAAGTGGTCATGTGGGAGATTTGTGAAGAGAAATAGAGGTTTGAAGCAACTTGAAGACTGGATTAGAAAAAAGCCTTAGAAAATGTAGAGTATTTCTAGGAAGTGTTGAAGGCCTTTGTAGAGATGGAAGGCCACCCATATAGATCAGAGCACAGCTGCTTAGTTATGTGATTTTATTTATAATTGCTCAGAAGTTCAGATTCAGAAAAGTCAGAGGGTTGGATTGATTTTTAGGTGAAGTGTCAGGGCAAAGTAAATTATACTATTGGCAAGATGGTGGCTACAGGGATTGGCCATGAGTTCTAAATCCATTTGCTCTTATCTGCTGCTAACAGAAATTGAGACATATGCTGAACACAGCTAGTAGGAAAAGGCAATATTGCACTCATAAACCTCAATTCATCCTGATCTCAAAGTTTATATTCTTAGCTACTTCATCATATATCTGTCATTATACTGCAAAATTAGTAGGAATGTAGAATTCAGGGGTGGATAACAAGAGAATAAAGAAGAAACAGATCAGGATAGCCACAAACTCATTTTTTTGTCCTACAAATAATCTTAAGCTGATTATTTTAACACCAATTTACAATTATTCCCCAATCCATAAATATAATCATTGCTATGTACTTAGGGATAAAGTGCTACTCACATTCAGAATATTATGCATGTTTCATTCATTAAAAAAAGTAAAATATTTTGAGAAATATGTTTTACTTTACTGGTAATGACTAAATGTTGAAGAAACTTCCAAAGTGTTATTTAGGTATCTATTTTAACATGAAATTATAAAAGTGCATTATCTGAATTTGCTTAAAATAGTTAATGCATGGATTCAGGCCTAGGAAGAGTGAAAAACATTCATTTCTGTTTGCTCAGGATGTCTGTCTTTAAAGATCTATTTTACCATTATCTTGATCAATGAGCAGTTTTGGGGGGGGGGTGAACATAACTTCCGAGCCCCAGTGGTAGGCATATATCTGCTTCTGACTTTTTGGTTCTTTCTTCCATGGGCAAATAATTAGTCCAAAAGCAATCTAGGGCCCAAGCTGGGCTAATAAGAATCGTTGTTGGGATTTCCACTGAAGATATCTGGAAAAACACATGCTTTTTATTTTTCTCTCTGGCATGCCAACCTCCAAGGAACATACAAATTGGCTGTTGCCTGGGGCAACTTGTTGCTTTACTTGAACAGCATCTTTCCGAGAATGAAGTCAAACAAAGCAGAGAAAGGGAGAAATAAAGAGTTCCCACTGACTGAATTCCTGAAGCCAACCATGCCTGAAGATAGTGTGATCCTTGGAGTCATTAAGTGCTTTTTGTGCTAAGGATAGATTGAGCTGTTTTGTCACTTGTAACCAAAATAATCATGACTGAAAAAAGAGAGTAAGTGTTTTTTTGGGTTTTTCGGTTTTTTTTTTTTTTTTTTTTTTTTGGCCTTTATTAAGGTTAGTAAACTCAGTGGAGTCTCCATGGAAAAAAATCTATTAGTTTGCTTTTTCTTTAGGAAAGTCTTAATCATGCTACTATTTGAAACAGTGGTTTCACATCAGAGGTAATTTTTATTTTACTTTTATTTATTTTTTTTTCAGAGATAATTTTTAAATAGTTTCAAGTACAGTGAAATTTCTCCAACAGAGTCTCTGTCTATCCAATGATAGTACAAGAGATATATCCAAGAGATTATGTTATAAAAGACTAAAAGTATAAATTTAGAAATATAAGCCAAAGGAAGAGTAGGTGAAAAGCCCTAACTAGAAATTTGAGGAAATAATGTTTTTTATTCACCAGGATGATTGTTAATCTGTCTATATAGCCATATAATCCAAAAACATAATATGGTAGAAATAACCAATTCGGGAAATTTTAGCCCTGTGTATTAAATGTGAAAATTTTAAGGAAAACATTTTCATACAGCTTATAGTAATTTATATTTGTATATTTGAACTCTATCTTGCAGGATGTTTTTCTTTATATATCTCTCTAACATCTATAAGGCAAGTTAACATTTAAGAGCATACATATATGCTTTATTTATGCATATTAATATTTATGCAATATTTAAAGTCTTCTTAGAATATTAAAGGTAAAATGTTTATGTATTTAAGATCAAATAATTTGTAAGCTCATGTAATTATTGCCTATTACACAGAGAATACTAATACTAAATAATTGTAATTAAATTTCCCAATTAATAACCTTACCAAATTTATTCTAAGAAGGAAGAATATCAACTACCACATTTAGCTTTGTCAAAACTTTCCAACCTCATGACCTAAAGATCCTTAGGGACTTTAAGAATTTTAAATGAGGCAAATTCATTGGTTACTGATTTGTGGTTTAGCTGACTTCCATTTTCACTGATTGTTCTTTGTCATTGAGAGATGTCAGTTTGAAAGTAGAGTGCATTACTATAAATAATGCAAGACAGGACATGTTAATATGCAGCTAAATCACTTGTATTATGGAAAATATAGTCTATGTGGTAAAGGTCATACTAGTTAAGAAAACACACAAATACATATATGCAAACATACACACTAATATAACAGCAATGAAAATTCAGTCTAAATGTTTTCCTAACAGTTAGTAGGCAAAGAAATTATATCATTTCCTGATCAGTTTTTATCTGTATCTCTTTTGCACTTATTTATTGCAATGATTTTGGTTTGTCTTTATACTTTCTATTGCTATTAATGATTTTCTAAAATAATTTTATTTTTAATAATCTATTGCATTTGGTAATTGTCATCTCTGAATGTTAAAACTGATTACAGTCTATTTGTATATTTTTAAATTTATTTTTCATCATGCTTTAACTAGATGCATGCTATCTCCATTGAAGAGAGTAAACAAGTAATATTGATTATCAATTATGGTCTTTAATTACCTAGTATAACTTCCACTCAAGTTATCTTCCTAGTCACTTCTAATAATTGAGTAGGCAAGAATAAGAACATGTTTCCCAATTGTTTATAAATCAGTTCTTTTTTTTTTATTTTTTTTAACGTTTATTTATTTTTGAGACAGAGACAAAGCATGAATGGGGGAGGGCCGGAGAGAGAGGGAGACACAGAATCCGAAACAGGCTCCAGGCTCTGAGAGGTCAGCACAGAGCCCGACACGGGGCTCGAACTCATGGACCGTGAGATCATGACCTGAGCTGAAGTCAGACGCTTAACCGACTGAGCCACCCAGGCGCCCCTATAAATCAGTTCTAAAGGGATAAACAGTTCTCATTTAACAAAGAAGAATGTGTTAATTTCTGGTTACCCAAACTGGTCCCTGCATCCATTAATAAATGCTATTTAATGAATCCATCACTGTCTAAAATCTGGTAAAAACTTAGATATACACAGACTAATTTGAGGGGCACATTTTAAAGGTGTCTATATCTCATAGCTGGACATACATTAACTAGGCTCATATAGACTGATTGAGAAATGCCCAAATGTTAATATGATAATTTGTACTAAAATTGCAAATGTGCCAAGAATGCTGGTTAGTGCTTTTTCTTTCTGCAGACTACTAACCATAAAGTCATATTATAATTCAAATAATATGTTATAAAATGCACAATCATGTGAACTGTGACTGATTCTCTCACAGCAAAGGCAAGTTAAATCAAGCACCACATTATCAAAAGTGTGGTGATCAGGAAAGCAGAACAAAGGAATTAGCAGATATTAAGAAGTCTCTTTTAGTTAGCTAGCAACAAAAATTATCTTTCACTTTGGGAAGCTTTGATAAAGGAGTGTGAGTGTTGGAATCTGCCTATCTACATGCCCCATCTCCATAACCACTTCACAGAGACTCTGCTGTGCTTACTTCTACTGATATTCCAACCCAATGTGTACAGCATATCCTTAGGAGGCTTTCATGGGTGTGAAATTAAATTATGTTTCTTTTATAACACTGGAGTGGTTACTTCATAGCATTTGGCAAAATCTTGAATTTAAATAATTAGTTAGTCAATGTCTACTGAACTGCAAGCTCCAGGAAATTAGGACTTGTGTCTATTTTGATCATTATATTATACACAATGCTTTACACACAGTAAGCATTTGGTATATTTTGCATGTTACTAATGACAAGCTTTAGTCTCTAAGCTGGCCTTGTGCTATGGTCTGAATGAGTCACATACCTCCCCACTCATATATTGAATTCCTACAGTCCAGCGTTATGGTAGGAGGAGGTAGGTCCTTTGAAAGGTAATGATTAGGTCATGAGGGTGGAGTCTCATGATTAGGACTAGTATACTTATAAAAGAGACCCTATAGAGCTTCACTAAGAAGGCACTGGCTATGAACCGGAAGAGGGCCTTTGCCATTCTATTGCCTTGATCTTGGACTTCCAGCCTTTAGAACTGTGAGGAATAAATTTCTGCTGTTCATAAGCTATCCACTCTATGGTATTCTGTTATAGCAATCCTAATGGACTAACACAGTTTGATATATGCTTGATCAAATTTTGATTTATTAAATTCAAATTTGTCTTCCCAAATACCACTCTCTTAAGAATACTGTGATTTGGGAGCCCCTGGGTGGCTCAGTCAGTTAAGCTTCTGACTTCGGTTCAGGTCAAAATCTCGAGGCTCATGAGTTCCAGCCCCATCAGGCTTTGTGCTCACAGCTCAGAGCTTGGAGACTGGTTCAGATTCTGTGTCTCCCTCTCTCTCTGCCTGTCACCAACCACCTCCCCCCACCCCACACACACTCTCTGTCTCTCTGTCTCTCTGTCTCTCAAAACTGAATAAATATTAAAAAAAGAAACTTAGGGATGCCTGGATGACTCAGTTGGTGAAGCATGCAACTCCTGATTTCAGCTCAGGTCATGATCTCACAGTTTGTGAGTGTATGCACACTCTTACAATAGTTCTTTTTATTTTTTTTTTTATTTTTTATTTATTTATTTTTTTAATATGAAATTTATTGTCAAAAAAAAAAAAAAAAAAAGAGAACTACAGGCCAATATCCCTGATGAATACGGATGCCAAAATTCTCAATAAGATACTAGCAAATCGAATTCAACGGCATATAAAAAGAATTGTCCACCATGATCAAGTGGGATTCATTCCTGGGATGCAGGGCTGGTTCAACATTCGCAAATCAATCAACGTGATACATCACATTAACAAAAAAAAAGAGAAAAACCATATGATCCTGTCAATCGATGCAGAAAAGGCCTTTGACAAAATCCAGCACCCTTTCTTAATAAAAACCCTTGAGAAAGTCGGGATAGAAGGAACATACTTAAAGATCACAATAGTTCTTTTTAAAAATTGTTTAAATTTAATGAGTTGTTGGGATATATTTTTAGTCACCTAATTATGCATATCAAAACATCTAGTGAGTTTACATAGGAAGTTATACATAAAAGGATATGTATGTATTTCTAGACAAATGAGAATCTATTTTTCTATCTGGAAGTTTAAAAGTACAAGGCCATTCAATATCTCATTCAGTTAGAATTCTCCAAGATAAATGAATAAATAAACATACAAACCACCCAGCCAACCAACCAGGAAGTGATGTTTCAGTCAATGTAGTTATTTGAATATCTATACCTCATAAAGCTATGAAGATTTCTTAATGTAATAACAATTTGGTTTGTGGTGTATTTCAACTCATATGTTTCCAAGTGAGTTGGTTATGTAACAGAGAGTGATTTTTCATTAAACTAACTCATTCTGAGTTTTTTCTGAACTCTAAATGCACAGAATCTCTCAAATGTAGAGTACTCTGTATAGTAAATGCTCAGATTTCCCCAAAGTGATTTTTATCATAGAAAACATCTTAGCATTCCTGTGAGAACACATATTCAATACAATAATTGCTAAACTTGAATCAAAACACATATATTTATTGTTACATGTTTCTAAGATTAGAGTAAATAAAATTAAAAAGTCAAGGTTAATTATTAAAAGATTGAAAATAGAGAATGATAGATATTTATACATCTATGGACTTTCATTTTAATATTATTATTATTGGATCTATACAGTACAAAAAGTACCATAATGCAAAGCGAATATTTAATAACTGGAGATACAAAGATACTGTCAGATAGGAAACTAAAGGCGTTGATTAGCCCATAGACGACAGATAAATACCAATGATGGTCAAGAGCTATGGACTTCTAACCTACTCATGAACAAACAATTTAGCCTGCTATCATTGCAGAAATGCTTATAGAAGGTAGACAACATCTAGGCCAGAGACAAAGGAGGGTTGATTACTCAGAGTAATAGCAGTATATCACTTTAGTAAGTCAGACTGAGAAAGACAAATAACATACGACTTCACTCATGTGTGGAACTAAAAAACATAGATGAATAAATAAATAAATGAAAAGCAGAATCAGAACTATAAATACAGACAACAAACTGAAGGTTGCCAGAGGAAGGGGCACAGTATGGGCATAATGGGTGAAGGGGAGAGGGAGAGACAGGCTTCCAGTTATGGATTGTTAAGTCACGGGAATAAAAGGCACAGTACAGGGAATATAGTCAATGATACTGTGATAGCATTGTATGGTGACAAATGGTATTTACACTTTTGGTGAACACAGCATAATGTATAGGGAATTGTAGACATGAAACTGATGTAACATTGTATGTCAGTTATGCTTAAATTAAAAAAATATATATTTTTAATATATCACTATGTATCAGTTTCCAGGCCCCAATTCTCACATGGCGATGTAAATATGGCCTAAGATAACTAAACAAGCAATGTATTTGATTACAGTAGAGTAACCCTGGGCATAGGTAACCCCAGTCTTTTATCATGGACAGTAATCATGCCCAACCTTTGCTACACTGGCTCTATTCCTCAAGGTTGTTTGTTATACAGACATCCTTGAAAAGTGATTCTGGACAAAAGGGCAGTTAGTGTCTTGCTAGGAAGACATGCAGAAATATGAGAGATATATGAAGAATTGTTTGTCAACATGGTCTTTTTTTAAAATTTTTTTAATGTTTATTTTTGAGAGAGAGAGACAGAGCGTGAGTGGGGGAGGGCAGAGAGAGAGGGAGACACAGAATCCGAAGCAGGCTCCAGGCTCTGAGCTGTCAGCACAAAGCCTGACATGGGGCTTAAACTCACAAACCGCAAGATCATGACCTGAGCTGAAGTCGGATGCTCAACCAACTGAGTCACCCAGGCGACCCTCTCAACAATGGTCTTTAGAGTAATTGAACAAGGATCACCATAGGGCATCTTTGTTTGTTTGTTTAATCAATTAATTTAATTTAAGTTAGTTAATATACAATGTAGCTGGTTTCATCACTTACATATAACACCCATCTTAACAATCGGTTTAGATTCTGGAATAATCAATAAACCAGCACTTACACTTGTGGGTAGTGAAGGATGACCACTGTGTAACATACCTACCCATTTCTGGAGCTCCATTTTTCCCTGAGAATTGTTTTAACAGGGCCTCCATCCATTCTCTAGAGTGATGGTTTTGTTTAAAAAAAAATAAAAAAACCCAGAATTTAAAGGGTTTAGACATCAAGAAAGGAATGTCTAAAAGAAGTAAAAGGAGATTGATGGATTTAGAGTTAAAATCATAGTAGCATTTCTGATATGTATTTAACTAATTCTAAAAGGAAACATAAAGTTCATTAATGTAACTATCTCTATCCCCATCGCATGTCCTGTGTACCTATTCAATCAAAATAGATTTAGTGTATACACTGTGACTCTTGATTTGTATTTCCTGATGATGAGTTCTGTGGAATATCTTTTCATGTGTCTGGTAGCCACTCTGGAAAACAGTATGGAGGTTCCTCAATAAGTTAAAAATATAACTACCCTAGACCCAGCAATTGCACTACTAGGTATTTACCCAAAGGATACAAAAATACTGATTCGAAGGGACACATGCACCCTGATGTTTATAGCAGCACCATGAACAATAGCCAAATTATGGAATGAGTTCAAATGTCCATCAGTTGATGAATACAGAAGCAGTGTGTGTGTGTGTGTGTGTTTGTGTGTGTGTGTGTGTGTGTTTGTGTGTATACACATACATACATATATGTATATATGTGTGTATATATATATACTATATACATATATACATACATATATGTGTATATATATATATACATATATCCATATATACATACATATATGTGTATATATATATATGTCTTCAAATATTTGCAAATGGCAAGATTTAATTCTTTTTGATGGCTGAGTAATTATCCATATTCATACATCAAAAAGAATGAAATCTTGCTGCAAAGATGTGGATGGAGCTACAGTGTATTATGCTAAGCAAAATAGAGAAAGACAAATATCATGATTCCACTCAGATGTGGAATTTAAGAAATAAAAAAGGTGAACAAAGGGGAAGGGGGAAAAAAGAGAGGGAAGCAAACCATAAGATACTCTTAATGATAGAGACAAACTGAGGGTTGATGTAGGGGTGTTGCGTGGAGGGATGGGCTAGATGGGTGAAGGGTATTAAGGAGGGCACTTGTTGGGATGAGCACTGGGTGTTATATGTAAGTGATGAATCACTAAATTCTACTCCTGAAACAATATTACTCTGTATGTTAACTAGCCAGAATTGAAATAAAAACCTGAAACAAACAAAAAAAAAATTTAATGGAAAGGAAAATAATATATTTTGAAATAACCAGGATGACTTGATGGAGTAATGGGGGAAATTTTCATAGTGTGAAAATGAAGAGCTTTTCTGCAGATGAGAAACAAGAAACACAAAGGAATCAGTAATGTGAAGTCCCTAAGAAAAAGCAATTCAGGCAAAGAATGGGAAGGACAGGTGCTAGGGTGCTGAGGTGAGGGAGTGGAGCAAATAGCAAGTCTGCCTGTATGATTACAAGAGAGCTGAGAATGAGCAGGATGAGACAGCTAGGAGTCCTGAAGGCTACAGTAAGAAGTTTGGATTTTATTTATTTTTTAATGCCAAGCCATTGATTTTTTTTTTTTACAGCTGGACAGGAACATTTTTAAAATTCATTTATTTATTTTTGAGAGAGAGAGAGAGAGAGAGAGAGAGAGAGAGAGAGAGAATGAATATGAATGGGGGAGGGACAGAGAGAGAGGGAGAGAGAGAATCCCAAGTAGGCTCTACACTGTCAGCATAGAGCCTGACACTGGGCTCGATCTCATGAACTGTGATATCCTGACCCGAGCTGAAATCAAGAGTCAGATGCTAACCACCTAAGCCACCCAGGCACGCCAAAAGACATTTTTTTATTGGATTAAAAAAAACAAAACTGTCATTCTGAATGTTACATGAACTGGTGATTGAATAGGGACCAGAAACTGAGGCAGTAAAGTTGGCATATTTTGACATATTTGAGTTATTCCCAAAAGTACAAGATGATAGGTTGAATGAGGAAAACATGAGTGGGAAAACTACGGAATGCTTTGGTTATGGACTCTGCAATGCTATTACTGAGAAGGGACTCCTGGGAAGGGATACAAGTTGTAGTGCATAAGGACACTAAGTTTGAGATGCCTATTAGACATGCAACTGAAGATGTATAATAAAATATTGGATTAACCATCTGAACATACAAATTGAGTAATCATCGCATATAAATATTTTTTGCAGCTATGGTATTTATTAGATTCAATCATTCAGGATGGAGGTCAAATGGAAAAAAAAAAAAGTTACTCTAACTTGACCTCTGGGACATACCCATATTTAAAATTTTGAATTGGTATATCCTGGGATGGGTTTCTAGAAAGAAGCAAAGGGGAAAGAGGAGAGGAAATCCAGGGATATGTGATTTCAAGGAATCCAAAAAAGAAGGGGAGGCTGATGAAATTTCAAGTAAGATGAGGCTAAAGAAATATTGATAAGCAAGGAACATGATGGTTTTTTATCATCTTAATATCTTAAGTCTGGAGAGTGGCGCTACAAAGTCCAATGAAAATTGGTTGACAAATAAATGGAAAGTGAGAAAATCAGACAAAAATTATAGAAAATGCTTTGGATATTTTTTCTATAAAGAGGAATTGAAAATGGCCTGTCTGATAGTTATGTCATCAAGAAGAAATGTGTTCATTAGTTTGTTGGAGAGTGGAATTATAATTCATTTAGTAAGAGCCAATCAACTAATGGTAATAATCCAGTGTAGCAGGGTAAATCAATAATTCTGAAGAAAGTGATGAATACAGTATGCTAAAATTTTGAGTAAAATCAAATAGATATTATTAACAACCAAGGAAAATAAAGGTTGACTGATAGGAGTAAGGGAACAAGAGCAAAGACAAATGAAGGATACAAATTTGCGTTGGATTATAGATGTATTGGTGGAAAAATAGTTCTTTTTCTGTGTTGGATTCTATTTTCTCAATCAAATATGAAGTGAAATCATTATCTGAAAGTACATGATGGTAGGAAAGGGAGGTGGTTAGAATTTGGAAGATAAAGGAAAAGGCACCAACAGAAAAATAGTAGGTTTCCTTGGCAGTGCTATTTATTTGTGCTTGCCATTGTGAATTAACAGTGAAACCGATACTTTCCCATAGCTACATCCAGCAGTTTGATAGCAGGTGCAGAGATGAAAACCCTGCATTCAAGGATGAGAGTGGTTGAGTGGACAAGAGACTTCTGAATGTTTTCAATGAGGTCACTTTAATAATATCTCAATTTATACAGACTGAGTGAAAATGGAAGTGCAGGTAAGAGGGTACCGACCGATAAATGGAGAAAATGAATACAAGTAGAATAAATAAGTTGGGACCAGTAAATAAGAAGTGGTGGTTGGAAAGAAAAATGTTTAAAATAAACCTTTTGAAAATAGAACACAATCTGTCTACCCCCCTAGATCTGCGGGATACAGGCAAACATTAGCCTGGACAGACAGTTACATCTTAGATAAGGTCAAGAGGTGAACAGAAGTAAAAGATTGAACATTTATGGACTGCTAATTAACTGATTCAGGGCTTCCACGGGTGCAGTATTTTAAACCTGATCCTCACAAAGGGGATGAAAGCTAAGACCTAATTAGAACATGTCCAAGATGGTAAGGAAATTAGAGTTCAGGTGATAATGTATAAACCGGGATAGTGGTTTCTGGAAATTATAAATATTTATATTTATATTCATATTCATATTTATTTATATTTATATTTACACAATAAATAACAGTAAACAGTGGGATTTGAAATGGTTGTGTCATTGGGCAAAGGGGGCTATTAGTTCAAACTTGTTATTATGGGTTCCTGGAACCATTAGTCTGTTTTATAGTGCAAAATCATATAACACTGTTGAGGAGGAATGTAGTAGCGCAAGTTTCCCCCTAGGTCCTGAGGCAAGTTTTTAAAACTATACAATCAGAAGTAAAATAGGCATAGTTTCAAATCCTTAGTATGTAACTTAATTGCTATGAGAATCACATGACGTTAAGCCAAGGAGTTTTCATTTGCTAAGAAAAAAAATAATAAAGAAAAATATAGGGAACATCGGTGATCACTCCTGTATTGTTAGGGTAATGTAAAAGTTAAAGACTAAGGAAATGAGGTATATAGGAAAGTATCTACAGAATCAACATTACTTTCCTTTCTTGCATTTCTTCTCATTGGACCTATGCCCCACCCCTACTTCTCCCCTTTATCCCACTACCACCAGCCTAATCATAATGATAACTTTAATAATTGACAAATATGGCATCAATATTTGATAGCTTGGCTCATAGTGAGTTTTCTAAATAATTATCTATTGAATTACAAAAATGTATAGTTATGAATACGTAAAATCCTCAGATCCAGTCATTGCAACTTCTGTACCTGTTACCAATACCATCTTTATTATTTAGAAAGATGCTAAAAATGGTTCTTTGACAATCTGGATAGACAACTGTTGGTACGTTAGTTTCTCTTTTCATTTTTCTAACTTAAAAAGGAACTATACAGAGCCGGTACAATGTCTATAGCATGTAACAAATAGGTGGATGATACCGTTTTTCTGCTTTGTAAATTCTTATCAGCTCTCTTGATTGTTTACTAAGCTCCCACAAAGAACATGACATTTTCTTCAAAGCTGATGAATCAGCACTGTTGGATGAAAGGATGACCTAAAACATGAGTACTCTACAAAGGGGGAGGCGGGGAAGAAAAAGCTTTTAGCCAAGATTATTCATTCTCCTTTTCATTACTTTTGTCTTTGGGGTGCTCGCAATCAGACATTGTCTTTGCTTTGCCTGAATTCATAAAATGCTCTCTTAGCACTGCTAGTATTATTCTTGCTATTTAACTTTTATTCTTCTGTTGATGCCTTAGAAATCATAAATGTAGTACATTTCTACAAAGAAGAGGGTTAATTGAACTCTTCCTTTGTTTCCAAAGAAAAAAATTGATAATCATAAAATTTTATAAAAACATTTTTTAGGAATGGACTGCTTTCTAAATCTTAAAATTCAGGCGGGAAAGTGCTTTATGTTCGATCATAAAATATTATCAGTACATGCATTCATTTTCATGATTTATACAAATTTAATCATCCCTTTTTCTGCTAGTAATTAACATATACCTGAATTCAAATTATGCTTTAAATAGCAAAATATCATCTGTGAACTTTCTTTGCTAATATGATCTGAAATTACTCTATTTAAATTTTAGTGATATAAACCCAGGGTTCTAGAATGACTATGCTCATTACTTGATGTTACTTATTGACCTGCTCTGAAGGTGCATGTTTTCATTTAGAACACCACTGTCAGGAAAATGTTACTTCTTGCCTGTTCAAGAAAAAAAAATATGAGAATTATAAAATAAACTTGAAAATACTCAAGTCAGAGAAAATCCGGTACACAGGCTAGTTTTATAGAGAATGACTGTATTAGCAAATGGCTTCACTCTCAGTCGCAGTGAAATTTTCACCTGGGGGTGACATTTTTGACTACATACAAATGGATTTCTTTCATTTGGAACCTTAAAAACAGAAGCAATGATAACTTATCTAACCCAGTTTAGTAATCAGACGGTTTTTGTTGTATTTGTTTTGCTTGTTTCTTTTCTTTTTAGTAGTTTTCCTTTGGTCTTTTGCTTTGCCTGATGAATCAAACTGTACTTTACTTCTTTTTTTTTAATTTTTTAAATGTACTTCACTTCTTTAATTTGGTTAAAAACTTCTTCAGTGGAGCTCTTGGATCATTGATTATTGGAAAAACGCTTATATAATATGAAATCTTTGATAGGTAGCACAGCAGGAAGGGCATCAGGACCCTTGAGTGTCTGGAGCAATTTCAAGAATAGTATAACCAGATGAAAACAAAACAAAGACTCCAAAATACAAACTCTCTTACCAGTATTTTTTGACTGGTCAGTATGTGGTAGGAGTTGTGCAGGGGTAGATTGGGATGATGTGTTAGAAGAAGGTATAATAACATCTGTAAAAATAGATAACAATCATCCAAATTACTTTCCTCTGAGACAGACTTTGGATTGGTCATAATCTGCTTCCCTGATAAGGACTGGAGTCAAGACTTATATAAAATTAAGACTATATAAGATTGCATGACTAGTATTTCCTTCTGGACTTTTTCCTTGGATCCTAAATGGCCAAAATTGTAGTCAAGAGTCTTGGCAACATGGATATGCTTTAAGAATTCAGGAATTACCCAAGCTTCCTATAAGCATAAGCAAAATATTAGCTTTCCATGGTCTGATTTTTAAATTATTTTCTAAAATTCTGTTTGCTGTTTTTTTCCCCCATAGGGAAGTCTCATTTAATTCTTTGTTTATTTAAGTCCAAATTCTAGAACACAACTCAAGTTCCACTACTCAGCCTCTGCTATCGTAACTTTGGTCCTGGAACAATTTCTGCTTTACATTTCCACTGGTTGCATTTATTTTGGGGCTTTTTAATTGGAGGTCTTTTGTTTCTATTAGAAATATAAGCTGTCTCCTTTACCAACTCCTCCAGAGAGCTCTAAGAAACTCTTGACTTGTCTTCAGACCAAAGGCCCCCAAAATTAGACATGATATCTTTTTTAAAAAATTTTTTTCTAATGTTTATTTTTGAGAGAGAGAGACAGGGTATGAGCGGGGGAGGGGCAGAGAAAGACACACAATCTGAACCAGGCTGAAGGCTCTGAGCTGTCAGCACAGAGCCTGATGTGGGGCTCAAACTCACAAACCACAAGATCATAACCTGAGCCAAAGTTAGACGCTTAACTGAATGAGCCGCCCAGGTACCCCAACGTGATATATTTAAGATACATTGCTTTATCTACAGAGAAGAGTTGCCACTAACGCAAATTTTGGCCAAAGTCCAGTAGAAGCTTCATTCTGACTATCTTTTATGGTCTACTCTGATACTCCAGTGGTTTTTGAACCTTAGGTCCAGTGACCTATGTTGTTTCTGCCTACTCTGATTTGCTGATGGAAAAAAAATTGTGTGTGTGTGTGTGTGTGTGTGTGTGTGTGTGTGTGTGCTGGAAATTTATTTATTTGTTTTTAAATATAATTTATTGTCAAGTTAGCTAACATGCAGTGTATACAATGTGCTCTTGGCTTCAGGAGTAGATTCCTATGATTCATCACTTACATACAACACCCAGTGTGCACCCCAACAAGTGCCCTTCTCAGTGCCCATCAAACTGAAGGGGCAGGGGAGTACCCATCAAACTAAAGTGGCAGGAGAGAGGGGGAAAATGGGTGATGGGCATTGAGAATGGAAAAAAATTCTGAATCTCAAATTTTGAATGAAGCACACATCTAAGCTGAATAGCTCAAAGTATGTAATTCCTTTGGGAAAATAGAGACTAGCCTCCTTTATTCTTCACTCCACTGAAAGACAACTACCACCCTTTTCTCATTACTGTCTTATAGAGTACACATAAGAGCATCTAACATGTAAAAGCCGCCACTCATACCCAAACTGTGATGGCCCAGCAGAAAAATATTCTTGAACATTTTTTTTTAATTTTTTTTTCAACGTTTATTTATTTTTGGGACAGAGAGAGACAGAGCATGAACGGGGGGAGGGGCAGAGAGAGAGGGAGACACAGAATCAGAAACAGGCTCCAGGCTCTGAGCCATCAGCCCAGAGCCTGACGCGGGGCTCGAACTCACGGACCGCAAGATCGCGACCTGGCTGAAGTCGGGCGCTTAACCGACTGCGCCACCCAGGCGCCCCATTGAACATTTAACATTCGTTAATGCTTACTGTCTCTCCATCTTTGTTGTTAATACAAAGGTACTACAGAATTCTCAATTCATTAATTTCCCTTAATAAGCCATTTTATTCATCTTTTTAAAATCTTTTAATGACCTTTCTCCTAGTACTTAATCATAGCTTATGGCACAGACCTGTAAAAGCAATTATGAGACAAAACATGTTTGGCAGCCTTGTCATTATCTCATGAGTTAAGAAAGGTCAGACTCTCAATACTTGGATGCAAATCTCCAAAGAAAAGCCAGGTGTTCATGGATAAAGCACTCGGGATTCACATGGAGCAACTCTGCCCTTTGAGGCAGAGCAGCACATTCTTGATAAGACAGTCAGTAAATCCCTGCCTCCCGGCCCGTCCAGTAAAGCAGGTGAGGAGAAGAAAATGCTTATGAATGTATACATTAAAAGGAATGAAAAATGGAGATCGGCAACTTTTAAAAACATGGGCTCTTCCACAAAAGTAAAATAATTTGAACTGGTAAGGTATGGAGTTGTTTACACAACATGGTGACTCTAGTCATCTCTCTCTCTTCTAATCTTCACAAGGGAAAAGAGAGAACGGCAGGTATTCAAACTGATTAATTACACTCACATGCCTCCCCAGAGTCACATCATGGTGATAGATGTCTGGGTAGTGCTGAAGCCCTCTAATTAGGGCTGACTGAATATGGTAGATTAAAATTCTAAACATTAGGCTTTGGGGAAAAACTCCAGCCCCCATTCAATTTTCATTAGCTTAGAGTCACTGCATATATTCAAAGTCATCTGAGAAATATTTATAGGCTTTCTGAGAAATATAGCTGCATCCCAGGAATGC
Organism: Herpailurus yagouaroundi; assembly: GCF_014898765.1. Classification (NCBI taxonomy): domain Eukaryota; kingdom Metazoa; phylum Chordata; class Mammalia; order Carnivora; family Felidae; genus Herpailurus; species Herpailurus yagouaroundi. Next base: position 25,513,325 of record NW_024412396.1, on the reverse strand, counting down.
TGAAATTTGACAATTATTTTAAATCCTTAAACTGACTGGATTCTTTCAGTAGCACCCTCGGTGCAGAGGCAGTGCTTTTAAAACTTTAAAATAATTGGAGAAAAAGAGAACATTTACAAAAATTATTGTGTGTATTTTGTCTGATCCTTAGTTTTAAAGCCTTAACCCAGTTTTCCTAAGTTAGAGATTAACGCTTTATGTGGGTTGTTTACTCTTCTAAAGCAAAAATCCCATTTCTTAAATATGTTAGCCTTGAACACATTATTTAGTGTAGAAAAACAACCCAAGTTTTATCTGCTTTTAGTTTCCAACTTTTTCAAAGGGGAAATTTTATTTCAGTACATAATATATATATAAATTTAAGAAAATAATGTAATTAGAATACTAAGTAAAGAAAAAAATTAAGTAAAGAAAACAATTTCAGCAGGCCATTGAGAGTTATTGTTAGTAACTTGTAAATTTAACTCAGTAAACAGGTTTAGTAAACACTGGTTTGTATTTTTAACAAAGTCATGAGAGACGATATTGTCTCTCGTGGTCAGTTCCATGCCTGCCTATTTTTCTTCCTCAGCCTGAATTCCAAGAGGGCAAGACTGCTTAAATAAATTCAATAATATGAATGGAAGGGTTGGGTGGAGGGAAAGTACAAGGAGGGAGTCCTTAATCTCAAATCTGCTCCCACCTCTAAAAGTTCCCATTGGCAGAACTCTTGGACACCGTCCCGCCTCCGAGATGCACAGAGCCTCAAGCAAGAATTCCTATTAGTGAACTAATCTCAAGTTTGAAGACTATCACTTGCTTGTCAGCTGAAAGTCTAATGAAAAACGTCATGGGCAAAATGACAACCTGAAGGTGGGGAAAATGAAAATCAAGCCTTGAGCATGTAGCAAAATAAAATAAATAGCTTCCCCATTTGGTTCTAGTTGTCCTCTTTGCATTTGGAGGCATCAATTTTTATTGGCATTTTTGTATTGGTTTTCAGCTCTACACTTTTGTATGGCAGTGGTGTGTAAGAGGAGCCTTCTCCCACACGTCTTGTACATTCTCCCTGATTTTATGGTTGAGACAGATCAGGAATGGGCATTTTTCTCTGCTTCTTTTACCATTCTGATGATTTTAGGTTAATAGAGAAAGTAGTGATCTTGTTACTGCGGATAGCAGATGTCTACCAATGTAAAGGCATGTTTATGCCATGTCTGATCTCAAGACAATGCTGGGAAAGAGATCTGAGCACCAAATGGTATGAATTAAGAGTGAAAGGTGTCCCAAGACACAAAGGTTTTATGCACAATTACAGAGAAACTAGGTCAGGTTGTGTCTTCTTGCTTGTAATTTATGTTTGGTTAAATTCTATTATCCCTCTCCTTCCCCTTCTGTTTTTTTATCTTTGCCAGAAAAGCCCTACAAATCCCTTGGTTAGAATGTTCCTATTCCTTGCTGCCAAGTTATCATCATTCTTTAGGCTTTTCAGTTACTATTTATCCAAAAATTTGAAACCACCTACAAAAACATTTTCTATTCCATTTTAAGGGCGATTTAGCTACTATTGGTATCAAGTTAGGACTATGTTTATTTAAAAATCATCGGAGCTCAGTAGGTGGCTCAGTCGGTTAAGCATCTGACTTTGGTTTCGGCTTGGGTCATGATCTCACGGCTTATGAGTTCAAGTCCCACATCGGGCTCCGTGCTGACAGCACAGAGCCTGCATAGTATTCCCTCTCTAGCTCTCTATCTGCCACTCTGTCTCCCTCTCTCAAAAATAAATAAAAATTTTTTTTAAAAGTAAATAAAAATAAAAATCACAGCAAGCAAACATATCAGTGGCTTAATCAACATCTGCTTTTCTTTTTCTCACATGTAGAAGTCTTGAGGTAAGCAAGCCATCCAACTATGTTTATGCCAGTCTCCTGGGTGAAATCTCCAAAAGTCAGGTTAGTTTATCTTGTCGTTCTCCTAGGAGTGGTTTGTATCCCTAAAGTCTTATAGCCTAAAAGAGTTACTCTGATTCCAGATATCACACATGTTCAAGGAGAGAGTGGGGGAAGTAGAAGGAGCAAAGGACACACATCATCTTTCTGAGGAAGATTCCCATCTGCTTGTATCCCATTGGCCACACCTTAGTCATATAGTATATGTGACTGCAGGTGGGTTGAGATATGCAAGGCCCAACTAAAATTGGGAATTCTATTGCTGTGATAAAGGGTAAAAAAGATTTTGGAGACAACAAGCAGTCTCTGGTATCTTCTACTGGATATTAAATTTTTTTAAACTAAGAAACTTGCAATTAGCAGGTAATAAATGCTCTAGTTTCTGACTCTACTTTTAACTAGTCCTATTTAAAAGGTAAGTTAAGGGACCCCTGGGTGGCTCAGTCAGTTAGGTGTCCGACTTCAGCTCACATCATGATCTCGTGGTTCAGGAATTTGAGCCCCGCATCCAGCTGTGTGCTGACAGCTCAGAGCCTGGAGCCTCCTTCGGATTCTGTGCCTATGTCTCTCTCTCTCTGCCCCTCTCACATTTGTGCTCTCTCTCTCTCTCTCTCTCTCAAAAATAAATAAACATTTAAAAACTTAAAAATAAATAAAAAGTAAGTTAATTAATCACTCTAAGCTTTAGATGTCTTAATAGCAAAATAGGGAAAATAATGACATCATTCTCAGAAGATTATTGTGAGAATTGATCAAGCCATAGTATAAAGCCCTGTGCACTATATGTGTTTAACAGGTGTTATTGTCCCTTTCCTATAACTTCTTTCTTATATGCTAGTTTGTAGTCCTACAGGAGCTTTAATAAGTATATAAAATTGATTAACACTGTCCAGTGGAAAAATCATGCAAGCCCAAACTGGGAGTATATTTCAGTATGCTGGTACCCACATTAAAAGAAAATAATAACAGGATGAAATTACATTAATATCTTTTAAAATTTAACCTTATATAGTCAAAATGCTATCATTTCAACATGAAGTCAATATAAAACCATTGAGATAATTTTCAGTTTTTATATACTAAATTTTCAAAATTGCTCTGCATTTTATACATATAACCGTCTCAATTTGGACTAGAAACATTTGAGTTTCGATAGTCACATATGGCTAGTGACTACTTGTTAGGCCGTGCAGTCTATACCCCTAAACGTTATTTGAAGCAAAAGAATGCTGATTTTTTTTGACACCTTGAATATTTGCAAGCCAATAGCTAAAATACTCCAAGTAAAAACTTCCTAATTATAAACACAATAGAGAAACAAAATGCTCTTTGATGAGTTAGAACTGGCAAAAGGAAGATTGGGTACACACCTGAAGATGAAAAGCTTCTTTCCTTTTTTTAACGTTTATTTATTTTTGAGACCGAGAGAGACAGAGCATGAACGGGGGAGGGTCAGAGAGAGGGAGACACAGAATCCGAAACAGGCTCCAGGCTCTGAGCTGTCAGCACAGAGCCGACCCGGTGGCTCGAACTCACCAACCGTGAGATCATGACCTTAGCCGAAGTCGGACGCTTAACCGACTGAGCCACCCAGGCCCCCCGAAGATGAAAAGCTTCTTATATATGAAATGGAGAGCAAAAATTTTAAAAATACTGAATGTGTGCTTGTTCCATCCACTGAATCTCCAATTGAGTTATTCTCAATTTATTTAGTGTGTGTTCGCTTTTGTATTCAAATACAAATGCAAACTTGTTTTACTCCATTAATAATAAGAAAAAATCAATGAGATTTTAATGATCCTCAATAAAACTTTAGTTATTAGAAGCAAGTTTTTCATCTCAACATTAAGGCTACACAGTGATAATTAGTTGTTAATATTATAAGTGATTATGTAAAATAGGGCACAGAATCAATGGTATTGAACATAATTCAGTTGTACCACTGAGTAGGAAGACTTCTATCAACACTCAATTTTTGTCACTGCTGACAAAATCCATGCGTTTGAATCATTGTACTACCTCAAAAACGAAAAGAAATGAATACAATTAAAATGCAGACAACTAACTCATGAATTTTTATGGCAATTTAATGATCAGTTTAATATTTTTATGATAAAATTAATTGATTTATGTTTAAAATTTATCAGAAAATTAGAATAAGATTCTTCTAGAATTTTTTTTTTTACCAACCTGGTATTTCTTGTTTTGCGTATGAAGAAACTAAGGCTCAAGGAAAGTAAGTTAATTTCCCCCTAAATAACTGCTTTGTGTCAGAAGTACTAAGTTCTAAAACTAAATAAGAAATCAATATGAATTCCAAGAATCCTAATTTTTAATAAATGTATGAAAGACAAATTATCATTCCAAGTTGCAGTTGTAGGCTGGGACACGTGCCACGCCCCTGCTCTTTCCACGCATGCTCATCTTAAGCCCTCCACATGCACATGCACTGACAATTTTCAGTTTCCTTGGGACATTCACAAAAATAATCTGAGATTTCAGTGAAGTCAGAGGAAGTGCTTTCATTCTAGGGTTTAAAAGTCTCTATATTGGCTTAAAACAACGGAACTCTGGGAGTCCAGAAGTTCAAAGTCAAGAGGTCAGCAGGACCACAGTCCATCAGCTAGCTCTAGCAAGGATCCTCCCCATCTCCTCCAGCCTCTGATGGTTGCCTAGTCTGCAGCAGCAAAACTCTGTCTGCTTCTGTCCTCACATGGCTTCTTTCCTGTGACTGTGTGCCCTTTCCTGTCCCATATAAGGACATTCATATTGGATTTAGGGTCCATTTTAATCCAGTATGATCCCATTCTAAAACTTACATCTGCAGTGAATTACATTCACAGGTGCCAGGGATTGTGATTTAGACATATCTTTTTGGGGGACACTATTCAGTGTACTAAGGAACCCAAAAGGTTTTATTTGTACGACTTACTTTACAAAACAAAATGACACGTTATAGATCATGGTAATGTGGTTGTGATTTCCATTAGAAGAAGGGAATATTATTCTACTGTTATCTCTCAACAATTTGATTACCTTTCTTCCCAGCAACCAATCAACTCCAAGTCCTCAGATTTCCCATCACCAACACATCTCAAATGCTAGAGATACTGCATAAGTGAATGCTTTCTCTCTACCTGCATCTCACCCCAATTCACTTCATGTGGGAATCTTATTAATGTGATACTCTAGCAAGCCAAGAATTATCATTCCCCTAAGAACTACCTCCAAAGGGGGTTTTTGACATTTGTCTGACTAGTGTTCCAACTTTAGTGTCCTGTTTATAGAATTTGCTCCCTTAGACCGCTTCTATTATCAATGTCCATCAGAAGCAAACCCTGTAACAGGATTTAAGTACAAGAAGTTTGTTTGAGAGGTAGAGGGAAGCCTTGTAGGAAAGCTGGGGAGGAAAGGCAGCTAGTGAAAGGTTCATTATCAAGGGATGATTGGAGCTTAACACATGGAGAAACTTGAGAAACGGAGGACGACACACATCTCAGCATTAATTGACCCTAGAGGCAAGCGGCCTTGGGTCTTTATACAATCCACTACCCCTGCCCTCCAGCCTTTGATTAAGGATTATTTCCTGGGCTTGCTGCCCATGAAGGCTGTGTGCCATTTCGTGCCTTCTGGGGAAAACAAAAACAAAAACAAAAGCAAGTCTGGTTGATTAGGATTAAGTTATAGCTCACTGAAGTAGTATGACTCTAGGGATGTGAGCATATGGCAATGAAGCATCTGCTACACTGATGCTGTAAACTTTTCTTTATGTCCTCAAAGTTTGTTCTTCTCTACCTGTACTGCCACTGTCCTCAGATAAAAATATCACATTTTTTTGCCATCTTTTTAAACTGGGATTTTCTCAAAGTGTAAGCCAGAAAAGGACTATTTTTGTCAACCTCTTTGCATTAGTCTCAGTAACTGACAGAGTACTTAGCACATAATGAGCTCTCAAAAATACTAATTAAAATCAATTAATGTTATTTCAAGCAATGGACTCTCTTGTGATCAACGGAATTGGTGATTCTGTCTCCGTAGACAATAGGTGGCATTTTCTGCCTACCTGCTATTATCTCTGCATTCAAACGAAACGGGAAATAAAGATTTCCTATTGACACTTCAAAAGTGTTGAGAATTTAGAATATTCATAAGGGAAGGTTTTGGAGTTTTTGTTTAATATCTGGCTTATTTGGGGAAGAGTAAATATTCTCCATATATATAGCTTTTAAGAAAGTGCAGAAAACAGGGGCACCTGGGTGGCTCAGTTGGTTAGGCATCTGACTTTGGCTCAGGTCATGATCTTGTGGTTCATGAGTCCAAGCCCTGCATCAGGCTCTGTGTTGACAGCTCAAAGCCTGGGAGCCTGGTTCCGATTCTGTGTCTCTCTCTGCCCCTCCCCTGCTTATCTTCTCCCTCAAAAATAAGTAAATAAACATTAAAAAACAAGAAACTGCAGAAAACAAAGTAGCAGAACCTTTGGTAGAGAAGTGGTACAAGGAAGCTAAATATAATTTGGGCAAGTATGGATTGGGATACCCAAAGAAAAATGATATACACAACACAATGACTATTTCTTTCTCATGCGTCACACATACATAGAATACCAATTATGTCTACAATTAAAGATAAATTCCTAGAGAAAAAAATATATTCTATCCCTTATCATTTTTTTAAAGGGACTGCACCCTGTCATATACATATCTCCATGTTATGGTACTTTTACTACCATACACGAGGAATTAAAGCCTTACTTACTTGAATTCAGATGTCGTTACATTAGTCCAATACATTTGGATATCACAATGGATAAAAACCAGGCAAAATTAACACTCCTCAACATTTAAATCTCATTGCAGTCCTCTCTCCTGACTCTGCTCTTAGAAAAGAGATGTATGAGGCCCCTGGGTGGCTCAGTTGGTTAAATGCCTGACTTCAGCTCAGGTCACGATCCCATGGTTCATGAATTCAAGCCCTGTGTCAGATTCTGCACTGACAGTGAGGAGTCTGCTTCAGATTCTGTCTCCCTCTCTCTCTAGGCCCCTCCCCTTCTCATGCTAGTGCTCTCTTTCTCAAAAGTAAATAAACAAACAAACAAACAAACAAAGGAGCAAACGTTAAAAGAAGAGATATAGATCCTCCATAAACTTAAAACTGATTTATGTTAACTTTCCATGTGTGCATGTGTGTGTGTGTGTGTGTGTGTGTGTGTGTGTGTGTGTGTGTATTTTCATATCAATGTTTGGAGATTGATTCATAAGAAAGTACAAAAAAAAAAAAACTACTATTAAGATATATTTCCAGCATTGGGCACTAAACCAAGCCCAGAAAAGATGTTTAATAGTTATTTGTTGAATGAATTGTTCTAGGTTTTTACTCAAATTTTTCTTAGTACAGTTACAGGAAATATCGATGAAACCAAAACCTTCCTGACATTATAGAAAAAAGCAGAAAAGATCTCCTGGGATATGTTTTTAAACCTGAATAATACTAATGGACATTTTATTTTTTATGCCTTCATAGCTGCAATGAAAGATGAGAAAAATTACTAAAATATATATAAATATATATTTATATTTTATTTATATATATTTATATATATAAATATAAATAAATATTTATTTATATTTATATATAAAATAAATATACTACCATCCTAGATATCGTTTATTGTTAAACTAAACATCATAACACTATTTACCTGGTATAAATGTGAAGGAGGTTTTTTATCTAGTTAGCTGATTGTCAGAAATTTGCAGCAAATATATCTGAAGAAGAATATTACACTAAATAGAATGCATTAGGATATTTCCTTTTGCTAAATCAACAATTTCCAAAGAAATTCACGGTGATCTATTTAACAGACTAATGATATAATTTGTTCAATGTTGTGTGAATTACAACGTGATCTAATAAAAGTGACTCGCATATTGACCATGGAACTAATATTTGATAGATGCTTGAAAATTCAGCTTTATGCTTTCGACACAAGGGAGGTTTTATCTGAGGTCAAGTTAATAGTATGCTATAATGATATGGTATCCTGGTGAACCTCCACTTGTATTATCCTCAGCCAATAACACCAGTTTCTGAAGTTAAAGTTTCTCAAATCACCCAGGCCACTTCCTTCAGTGTAGTACATCACTTGTAGAGTTTCAGTAAGTGCTCCTAACACCCATGCCACCTTACCTTGGCTCCCTCATCCTGCAAGATCTAACTACCAGACAGCAGGGGAATAGGATTTGGTATGTGGGGATCTTCAGTTTGTTTATTCGAGTAGCTAAAAGTAAAAAAAAAAAAAAAAGGTATAGTCAATTTCCTAGGGCTTCCATAGCAAATGACCAGAAAATGAGTGGCTTTAAATAATATAATTTTTTATCTCACGCTTCTGGAAGCCAGAAGTCAGAAGTCTGAAATCAAGGTGTCAACAGAGTCTGTTCCTTCTGGAGGCTTAGATCCTTAGGCTTAGAGAATCCATCCCATGCCTCCCTTCTAGTTTCTATGGTTTCTGGCAATCCTTGGCGTTACTGGTATATAGCCATATGACTCCAATCAGTGCCTCAGTCTTTACATTGCTTTTTCTTCTCTACTTCTATGTCGTCCCCTCCTCTGTCTGAAATTTGCCTTTCTGTCATAAGGAAATTTGTCATTGGGCATAGTGGCCACATATATAATCTAGGATAATCCTTTCAATTCAAGGTAACATTCATAGGCGCCGGTGTTTAGAATGTGGGCATATCTTTCGGAGGGCCACAATTCAACCTACTACAAAGAGGTTGTTAAAACCAAAATAGGAAAAGTTAATGAGCCAAGAATTATTATAATTATTAGACAACAACATTATTTCTCTTACATGTTCTGCTGAATTTGCAGTCATAAAAGAGGGGTTATACAAATATTTGGAAAGGAGAAAGGAGTTTGGGGATAAAGTACTCCTTCAGATACTTTGAAAATGAGTATTTTTGTGGCATAATGAGTTGGCATATTTCTGCATATGAGAGAGATAATGTGTATATGTGTGTGTCTATGAAAGAGATGGTCAAAAGAGGAATATTTAATCCTAATAAAAAGCTGACAACGGCAAAGAGCTGGATCCTGTAATAATGAAGAAATATGCTGAGCTATGGGCTAAGAGAGAAGGTTTTTAGAAAAGTTTTTTAGAGCAAGGTTAAAAGTTTTTTAGAGGAAGGTTAAAATTTGGTAGTTTGTGTCTTTGATGTTGATTACCATTCAAGGAAGATAATTGAGTCTTTTTTTTACACTGTGAAGAAAAAATACTTGAATAACCAATATGGGAAATCCAGGGACAAATTTTTTAAAAAGATTAGTTCCCATTTTCAAAGGCATACTTGTTATCATAATAGCTTAGTACTTGCTATACTAGGATCATCATTTAAGGAAGGACATTTTCTTACTTCAATTTTTTCTTTCATCAAACTAATACATAAACATAGTTTAAAAAGTTGAATGCATGTCAGTTAAAATGCACATTGGTAATGTGCTTTTTGCTCACGCTTAGAAAGCATCCTAAAATGAGGGTAAACCTAAAAAAGGGCTAAGCATACTGGAACAAAAAGGAGAGAGAGAGGACCAACAGTAGATAAAGGAGACTAGACATGACAACAGAATTTTGGAAAATTGAAAGTAGATGAAAGATGACTATGTGACTTAGGACACTGGAAACTGTTGACATCTAAAGCTCTAAAGTATACATTCAGTTAGACTCAAGGTGATACAGACTAAAGAACTCCCAAACTTCTCAGGAATCAAAGACATAAAGCCGAAAATGGTTAAAAGTTTTTATGAAGAACAGCTGGGCTCCTAGATCCTTTCCTATCCCATTTCAAGGAGGACATTGGGTACTCTGAACCAAGAGACACTTGGGAGAATCGAGGGGTTCTGTATATGTGAAAATCTACCTGGCCTTCTCTCTCCCCGCATACTGCTTCAGAAAGGTAGACAGCTAGACTTCTACTCCCAGAGAAGAGATTGGGAAATTCATCTCAGGAAACCTGACAAGACCCAAGAAAAAAATGTACATAAACCTGTAACTGGGGATCTTACAGCAAGGTCTTTTGTTTTCAAGCCACACCCACAGATGGAGTTTCTGGTATGCTTGTTGAAAGCCAAAGATTGATGATATTTGAGGAAAGTACCCGAACTGGCAGAAAGAAATCAAATCATATAGTAATAAAAGTAGGGTCTGAAAAAACTGAGTTGCAAACGTTGCAAGGAGGAAGCAGAAGTAAATTCGGACATGAAGGAATTTAATGTTTTCAGAGGAATGAAAGAAGAGATTGGACTCAAAATAAAAACTGAAAGCAGTAAAACAAACAATCATAAAACGAGAAAGAACTCTTGGAATAAAAAAAAAGATGATAGTAGATGTTTATATAAAAGAAACAATAGAAAGTTTGCAAATTAAGTTGAGAAAAATGTCACAAAATTGAAACAAATCGACAAAGATGAAATAGGAAAAATGTAAGCTGATGTAGAAGATTAATCTAAAGGATTCCACATCTGATTCACAATGGTTTCTGAAAAGAGAGAAGATGAAAAGTGGGATCTCCTTATTATCGAAGAAGTAATTTTTTTTTTTCAGGCCAAAAGCCAAGAGTTTCAAAATTAGAAGTTTCTTTAAGTGCCCAGAATAATAAATGAAGTGCACATACACACACACTCCCAACATCCTGAAACCAAAGAAACCAAACCAAAACAAAACACACCACGAGAAAGAACAAAGAAAAGATGAGTGTTATCAGATTTCTTAACATCTGCAAAAGAAGCTAAAAGACACGTCCTCAGTTTCAGAGGAAAAACAATATTTCAAACTTAGTTACTGTTTAATCATCAAGCTGTAAGGTAAGACTGAGTCTATTATAATATTTTCAGACATGAGAGGACTCAAAAAACTGTGTTCTGTGTACCATTTGGCAGAAAGCCTCTAGAGGATGTGCTCCATACAAAAGCTATCGTAAAACAAGAAAAAGGAAAACCATGACATCCAGGAATCTAAGAGGCTCTTATATAGAAAGAAATGAAAGGCAATTCTAGACCATCAGAAAGGAAGATGCCAATATACAGGCTGGGCAACAGGACCTGGAGCTAGCAAACCATGCTGGATCAGGGGAGGCATATCCCTCAGAGGAGGGATAACTTCCAGGAGGGGAGGCAAGAGCAGAGAAGACATGTAAGAGAAACTGATAGATTTCCTGATGGGTTGGAATGTTTTATGAAAAGGCTTCCTGTTTTGTCAGAGATTTTGTAGATACATTTCTTTTTTTTTTTAATGTTTATTTGAGACAGAAAGAGATAGAGAGCAAGCAGGGGAGGGGTAGAAAAAGAGTGTGTGGAGGAGCAGAGAGAGAGAGAGAAAAAGCCCTGTCTGTTTACAGCCCAACATGAGGCTTGAACCCATGAACCACGAGATCATGACCTGAGCTGAAATCACTAGTCAGACGCTTAACTGACTGAGCCACCCAGGCACCCCTGTAGATAAATTTCTAATGGGTTTCTCTTTTAATTCAATTTTGTTTAGATTGGGTTTCTCTAAGACTGCGAGTCTTAACAAATATGTAAATATTGGACTGGTATAATGGTGGTGCAATTGTTGAAAACAAAAATATGGAGCTCTTTGAATCTAGGTTGTGCAGAGGAAAGTGAAAACAATGGCACCTTAGGGCCATCTGCAGTCCCTGTTATGCAGTAGTAAAGCTTCTTGTTACACTGTCTCAGGCTCTCTCCTGGCTCAGACCACATGTCCAGTGAGACTCTGTCCTCTGAGTTATGGCCATAAAATGCTAGAATACTGAGTGCCTTTTCTACTTGGCAAGTCCTTCATTAATGTACTATAAGAAAAAGACAACTTCAAACCCAGCTGGACCAACTGGAAGTAAATAGGGAAAAGCACCACAGTTCTATAATTTTGCTAAAGGATGTACTTGCTGTCTGTGCTCAGTGTCCAAAACAATCAATGGTCATTTATGAATAATCAAAGTTAAATATTCTGCCTAAAGTTAGTGAACTGATCAGGAATCTACATATTTTTGGAAATTTGGGATGGGAGTGGGGAAGATTCACATCACCAGTAGAACCTACTTTCAGATCTTTGTTGAGCATTGAATACATCCTGCTTGACAATGGTGATAATGTCTTCCATTATTGGACCCTCAGACCCACCATTTATAAGCCATTTATTAACTAAACTACAAACAAACACGCTTTCTAGGCCACAATATCCTCATCTATAATCTGTACAATCACCTGAAAAAATTATGTTTACATGTAATATAATCAATAAATGCCCATAGACATGTACTTTAGAACTGATGAGATTGTGGGAATTTATGGTTATTTTTATTGGGTTTTAGGTATCTGGCCACTGTTGTGTGTAGTTTACTTAATCAATATTTCCTCCCTACTGGCCCTCCCAAAGGACTCCTACCTCCCACATCCATGATCTCTACTGTAGAGTTGGGCCTAGGTAGTCATATTTGCAATTTTTGGCCCTTTCTCTACGTGATTGACTCGAGATTGGATCCATATCTAGTTTGCTGAGCCAATAACAGTCTCTCAAAAATCCTCATTTTAAGAGTTATAGGTAACTGGATAGGTCTTCCATTAAAGTTTGGCCAAATGTGTTCCTATTGTGTGTTATGAAGTGTTCAGTTATTAAGATAAATACACTTTTATTATCTTTCTTTAACTAAATTTCTGCTTCATAAAGCAAACAAATTCCCTTAGTAAATTTTATATATATTAAATTATAGTTTAATTTGCTAAATTTATTTCTTAAACATTTATTAAATTATAGTTTATTAAATTTATTTCTTAAACATTTATTAAAATACAGTTTCTATGGGGCAATCATATTTAACCTGTATTACAATAAATATTTTATAGATATGCAACGTGCCAACTATATTGATTATTTCTACAATGAATGCTATGTCAATGTTTACACTGATATAAATTTTATCTTGTATGAAATATGACAATGGATAATGAATTGGTAGAATGAAAAGCTTTACTTATCTCAAATATCACAAATAAAGAAGACTAGTATTATACTACAAATCTCTCACAGAAAATCTCTCTACTTATATGACTATTTCTACTTCTAGTTCTAAATAAGATAAAAATAAAAAGACAGTCTTCTTATTTCTGATTCTAATTCTGATTTAAATTTAGTCCACTGAAAGAAGTTAATAAGAGATATAAAACACCTTCTGGCTACTAGCAGATATAAATAAGAAGTAATTACTCTCAATAGCAATTTAGTGCTATAATTTCATTTCTATTTATACATTGGTTCATAAAATCAAGTAAAAAATACTTTAATGTATTCCTGAAATTGCTCATTAAATTATTATTTATTAAGGCACTGAAGTACCTATGATGCTGAATTTATCATACACTCTAAAGTTCTAAAGTGAATTCAGAGGGGAAAGCATAATTGAGATCAAGATGTGAAGGTTTGTAATTCCAAATGGTTTCTGATAAATGCAATTACCATAATCTGGAAGGTGAGTTAAAAGCTTATTCATTTGGATCATAAGACTTTTCCCTTTGCTCTTTTATGGCACGGTTCTCTATTATTTTGCCATTTGTTATTTTGATAAATGGAAGAGGTTATTTAGAAATAGCAGAGATATTTGGGGCAATGGGCATGAGTAAATTTTAATCAAGTACATGTACCACTAGTGGTTTTCCCACTACCAAGGCTATTTGAGATCATAGTCTGTCCTGTGGTCTGTGATGGTGATTTCTCATTACAGTTAATTTTACTTGCAGTTAACTTTATCTTCTTAAGGATAGCTGAGATGATTTTTCTACACTTAATCAAAAATTTTTGGTGAGACAAACATTTGTCATTTTTGAGGCACTAGACTTAGAGTATTAAAAAGGCATGTACCGTACCCTTAATAATCTCAGAGTTTAATTAAGGGAGATATGAAATCAGTTAATTACAGTACAGGAAAGATTCATATGTACATGATTCTGGGAGCCCTAATTCCCCTCCCCCATGTGATTGTGTTGAAGATAGGGACTTTAAGGAACTGATTAAGATTAAATGAGGTCATAAGGTTGGAACCATCATCTAGTGGATCTGGTGCCCTTACAAGAAGAGGAAGAGAGGCGTGCCTGGGTGGCTTAGTTGGTTAAGCATCTGACTTTGGTTCAGGTCATGATCTCGCAGTTTGTGAGTTCAAGCCCCACGTCAGGCTCTGTGTTGAGAGCTCAGAGTCTAGAGCCTGCTTCAGATTCTGTGACTCCCTCTCTCTCTGCCTCTACCCCGCTTGCTCCCTGTCTCTCTCTCTGAAAAATGAATACACATTAAGAAAAAAAAAATTAAGAGGAAAAGACACTAGAGGTCCCTCTCTGTCATGTGGAGGTGACCATCTGCAAACCATGAAGAGAACATGACTCTGTTGTCACCATGACCTTTAACTTCCACCATCCAGAACTCTGAGAAAATAAATTCTGTTATTTGAGCCAGCCAGTCTGTGTTATTTTATTTTGGCATATTAGGCTGACTAATATACACAGAATAAGAAAAGTTAACCCTGGGTGGAGGAATGGACATGATATGAAACTACACAGTAGGTGACTATGGTAGGTAAAATGATGCCCAAAGGTATTTGCATCTCGTTCTTGAAACTTGAGAATGTTACTTTATATGGAAAAGGGGATTGAGCTGATAAGATCAAGTCAAATATGTAGAGATGGGAAGGTTAATTTAGATTACCCCATTGAGCCCGATTTGAAGATGCTGCACTGCTTGTTTTAAAGATGGAGGAAGGAGTCAAGTAGCAAGGAATACAGGTTATACTGCAAAAATGGAGAAGGCATGGGAATAGATTGTCCCCTAGAATCTCCAAGTGGAATATAGTCTTGCTAAAACTTTGATTTTAGTCTCAAAAGACCCATTTCAGTTCAGACTTCTGACCTCCAGAATGGCAAGATAATAAATTTGATTTGTTTTAAACCACTAAGTCTGTGGTCACATGTTACATCAGCAATAAGAAACTAATACAGTGGCCTTTGAACTGACTTTGGAAGGCAGAATTGACTTTTTGATTTTTTAAATCTTATTAATTAAATTCCCATATCTGGATTTTGAAATCCTTACTGCCCCCAAAACACAGTTACCTAGAATATAAGAATATGCAGAGATTCCCTTTTCAGCCATTGCTACTCTCTCCAGGTCATTTATGTTGTCTGCTCCAAAAGTGCAGGAAGTTACTTCCCTCTGTACTTCCATAATTCGTGGTGCACAATCAGCACTACATATTGGCATTGCTACTTTGCATGTCTACGTTTATTGGTAGACTGTGATTCCTTTGGAACAGAGAAATCTCTTTATATCCCCATCATTTACTAGTAAATAACAAATGTTGCTCAATGAACATTTATTGGCAATATGATACGGGTCCCTGGGTGGCTCAGTCAGTTAAGCATTTGATTCTTCATGTCAGCTCAGATCATGATCTCATGGTTTGTGGAATTGAGCCCCATGTTGGGCTGTGAGCTGACAGGGATTCTCTCTCTCTCTTTGCCCCTCCACACTCTCTTTCTCTCTCAAAATGAATCAATTACTTAAATTAAAAAAGAAAAAAAATTCTCTTTCTCTTCCTCTGTCCCTCTCCTCTGCTTGTGCTCTTTCTCTGAAAAAAAAAATTAAAAATATGATAAATGATAAATGAATGACAACTATTGTAATGACCATTTCCATATTGATTATATTCTCAGAGAAAAATCATTTTAATTGTACAAGGAGAAAAATGCCAATATCCAATAATGTATATATAAAATTTTAAATTCTGAATTGAGAATGACATGTGGCCAAAGAAGATTTCACATGAAGAATAAACAGCAGGCATGATAAGAAACAGTAGCATGTGCCTTCCATTCAGTTCAATAACATGCAAATAAAGACTTTCAGCAATAACCAGTCCTCCACACAGAATCCAGCCAGGACATATTGTTGGTACTGTTCACACACTGTTCAGAGCAAGTGACTTGAAAGGAAGAGTTTTTGGAATTTAATGGTAATGGTTTGAACTTTTTTTTTTTGTTGTTTTAAATGTTAATTTATTTATTTTGAGAGAGAGAGAGAGAGAGAGAGAACAGGGGAGGGGTGGAGAGAGAGAAAAGAGAGAATTCCAAGCTGACTCTGCACCATCAGCACCAAGCCCGACGCGGAACTCCAACTCACGAACCAAGATATCATGTCCTGAGACAAAATCAAGAGTCAGGAGCTTACCTGACTGAGCCCCCAGGCGCACCTGACCTTCTTTATTATCAGAATGATTAGAATTTTCATGACTTTGACTAATTACTCGTGTTAATTACTTAACTATTTTATGTATATACTTGACAAAGTAACATGATTTGCTCTCTAATTAATGTAAAGAATTTTACTGTTTCCAGAATCTTCTCTATCAGCAATAACATCAGATTTATGAGAGATAATCTCATTAATATTAATAGAATTTTTGCACATAAATCGCATCATGTATCACTGATAGACAAGAGGTTGGTGAAAACTCTAAAAAACTCATGTGCCAAGGACATTAGTGAAAATGGATGATATCAAGGGATAGAAACCTTATTAAAGCATGACCAGCTAAATTATGTCCACCAGTATTAAGAAATAATTGTCATTATATCACAGATAAAATGGCCTTTTGTAGAGAAATGAAATAGATTCTAGACCTTCTTCCTATTTGGGGGAAAGCACTGCAGTGGTACCTGCAAATAGAAAAATCACTGAATGTATTATTTGGCATAAAATATTTCTGACAGCTGTCTGATTTCTTTTGAAAATATCTATTTTCATGCTTTTTAATTTATGCATTTAAATGGGAGGGGGACTTCAACTGAGGGCTTACTCGCCTAAATAGTTCAATCTAATTCTGAGTAGCTACTTTTTGCTCTACTTAGAAAACCTCACTGCAATAGTATAGGCAGCACCGGTAGCAGCAAGGGTAAAAATGGTATTATTTCCATGGTAATAGTGATTTTCGTCAACAAGCAAGGTTAACCTTAGGCTGAGCAGGGCAAAAGATTCATGAGGCAGCACCTATTTCAGCTTGAGAATTACCTGTCTATTGCACAAATAGTCCCCTCTGCATGCATTAACTGAAAATATTTAATTGGTAACAAAGAGGAATTAATGTTCTAACCTGCAGTGAAGAGATAACCATTTCCTTTTTCTCTTTTTTATAAAAAAAAAAAAAACTATGCTAATGTTTTAAAATTTTTAATGGTTTTATTTATTTTTGAGAGAGAAAGAGAGAGACAGAGAGAGACAGAGACAGAACATGAGTGGGGGAGGGGCAGAAAGAGAGAGAGGGAGACACAGAATCTGAAGCAGGCTCCAGGCTCTGAGCTGTCAGCATAGAGCCCAACACAGGACTGGCACTTGTGAACCATGAGATCATGACCTGAGCCAAAGTTGGAGCCACCCAAGTGTCCCAAAAAACTATGATGATTTTTCCTCTGAATCAAAGCATTTGTATATAATTTTTATTAAACATCCTATCAATGCAACTTTGAATGAAAAATAATATCTTGAAGAAGACAAGTTAGGGGCCAACATGGCGGAGAAGTAGGGGATCCAAAATTCGCTCATCTCTCAAAGCAGTGCTGAAGCTAAAGGACTTTAAACTCTGAGAGTCTGGGAGACAAAGATGCAGTGGCTTCCAGGGACCTACAGGGACAACCTGATGGACCATAGGTGTGTGACTGTGAACTGGGAAAGATACAGTGAACAGAGGGGAGGGATCCCCTTCTGTGAAGAGACAGAAGAAAGAGAAAGAGAGGCTGGGGAAGCATAGCACTGTACCTGGACAAGAGAAAAACCATGGACCAGGACGGAGAAAGGCCCAGTCTCTGAGGGCCTTTTTCCAGACTGGATCCGGCTGTTCTGATTGTGCATATGGGGGTAGGCAGGCATCCCCGGGCTCATTGACTAGGCCAGGGGCACAGTCCGCAGTAGGAGAAAGCAATCCTCTCCCTGGAGTGCTGTGGCACAGAACAAAGCCTTCCTGCCTCCTCCAACTGGGGACCACATATCAGGTGGCATGGAGCGGTGCTTCACCAGTATTGGGGCATGCAGAGTGAGAGTTTGAATCCCAGCCAAGCACTGGAGCATGGGAGTAGGTAGAGTGGGACAAACAGCCTCGTTTGCACCTGCAGCATAGTGAGGACTGCTCCAATAGAGTGGGACACCAGGTCTGCGGAGGAGAGACTGGGGTGTTGTCATTTTCTCCCCACCACCACCAAGGTGGGACCTCAGGTATTGGACAGTGGGGCCTACAGTGGAGGCAGGACCCACCTACACCAAACCGCGCTCCTCCATACTTGGTAACTGCTATCTACTGGAGAGGGATTGACGCTGACAAACAAGGAAGCCCCTGCTCTAGACCAGTGCTGTTGTATTGCCTGGTTTAATTCTTGGAAAATTCTTATTATACAGATATATTCTTTCTTTCCTCCTTCTTATCTCTTCTCTCCTCTAGTCTGGTTATTCTGGTTGTTGATTTGGTTTAAGCAGACATATTTAATCTATTCTCTTGATACATGTTCCACATCTCCTTCTTTATTCTCCTTTCTCTCTCTCTGGATTAAGCCATATAGTTCTCTGTCTGGTCAATTTATATATTTTTATTTTTCCTTGCCTATCATTTCTCTCTTTGTATGGGATAAGGACTCTTCCATCAGCACTGCTTCCACCCTGTTTTTTACTTGTAGCTGGTGTTTTTTGTTAGTTGGGTTTTTTTTTTGTTTGTTTGTTTGTGTGTTTGTGTGTTTGTGTGTTTTTGTTTTCTGTTTGTTTGTTTTCCTTTCCAGGGATACTTCAAGGAACAAATCAAAGCACACCTAGTGGAGGGTTTAATATATCTCTACAAGTAGGGAGATAAAGTAACCAAAGTCACAACAATGGAAATCAAAAACACCTCTTGAAGGGTCAGGCACTGGACAGTGTATGACCCCTTCTTAATATAGTAGTGCTCACAGGTGAAGGGCACCTAACAGGCTTTTCAAACACAGGGAAAGAAAACTAGCCAAAATGACAAAACAGAATTCTCCTCAAAAGAAATTCCAGGAAGAGATGACAGCTAAAAATTTGCACAAAACAGATATAAACAATATAACTGAACAAGAATTTAGAATAATAGTCATAAGATTAATCACTGGACTTGAAAAAAAAGCATAGAAGACAGGAGAGAATCTATTGCTGCAGTGATCAAGGAACTAAAAAAATAGTCATGATGAATTAAAAAATGCTATAAATGAAGTGCAAAATAAAATAGAGGGGGTGACAGTGAAAACTGAAGAGGCAGAGGGGAGAACAGGTGAAATAGAAGATAAAATTATGGAAAAAGATGAAGCTGACTAAAAGAGAGATACAAAATTCTGGATCATGAGGGGAGAACTAGAGAACTAAGTGATTCAATGAAACAGAACAATATCTGTATCATAAGAGTTCCAGAAAAAGAAGAAGAGAGAGAAAGAGGCCAAAGGTGTGCTTGAACAAATCATAGCTGAGAACTTCCCCAATATGGGGAAGGAAACAGACATTGAAATCCAGGAGGCACAGATAACTCCCTTCAGACATAACATGAATTTATCTTCTGCACAACATATCATTGTGAAACTGGCAAAATACAAAGATAAAGATAGAATTCTGAAAGCAGCTACAGATAAATGGGTTTTAACCTACAAGGGTAGACACGTAAGGGTAGTAGCAGACCTAGGTACTGAAACTTGGCAGGCTAGAAAGGAGTCACAGGAAATTTTCAACGTGATGAATAGGAAAAATATACAGCCAGGAATCCATTATCCAGCAAGTCTGTCATTCAGAATAGAAGGTTTTCCTAAACAAACAAAAACTGAAGGAATTCATCACTACTAAACCAGACCTACCAGAGATCCTAAGGGGGACTCTGAGTGTTGCAAAGACCACAAAGGACCAGAGACATCACTATAAGCATGAAACTACAGATAACACAATGACTCTAAACCCATATCTTTCAATAATAACACTGAATGTAAATGGCATAAATGCCTCAATCAAAAAACATAGGGTATCAGAATGGATTAAAAAAAAATAAGACCCATCTACTTGCTGTCTATAAGAGACCCATTTTAGACCTGAGGATACCTTCAGATTGAAAGTGAGGGGATGGAGAACCATCTAGCATGCTATTGGAAGTCAAAAGAAAGCTGGAGTAACCATACTTACATCAGACAAACTACATTTCAAACTAGAGACTGTAACAAGAGATGAAGAAGGGCATTATATGATAATTTCAGGCTCTATCCATCAAGAAGAGCTAACAATTATAAATGTTTATGCACTGAATACAGAGCACCCAAATATATAAAACAATTAATCACAAACACAAGCAATCCTATTGGTAAGAATGTGGTAATTGCAGGAGACTTTAATACTCCACTTACAACAATGGACAGATCATCTAGACAGAAAATCAATAAAGAAACAATGGCCCTAAATGATACACTGGACCAGATGGTCTTGACAGATATATTTAGAACTTTTCATCCTAAAGTAGCAGAATGTACATTATTCTCAAGTGCACATGGAACATTCTCCAAGATAGATCACATACTGGGTCACAAAACAGCTGTCAATAAATATAAAAGAGTTGAGATCATACCATGCACACTTTCAGATCACAATGCTGTAAACCTTGAAATTGACCACAGGAAAAAGTTTGGAAAACCTCCAAATGCATGGAGGTTAAAGAACATCCTAATACAGAACCAATGGGTCAACCAGGCAATTAAATAAGAAATTAAAAAATATATGGAAACAAATGAAAACAAAAACACAACAATCCAAACCCTCTGGGATGCCGCAAAGGCAGTCCTAAGAGGAAAATACATTGCAATCCAGGCCTATCTTGAGAAACAAAAAATCCCAGATACAAAACCTAACAGCACACCCAAAGGAACTAGAAGCAGAACAGCAAAGAAACCCCAAAACAGCAGAAGAAGAGAAATAATAAAGATCAGAGCAGAAAGAAACAATATAGTATCCAAAAAAAAAAAAAAAACACACAGTAGAACAGATCAATGAAACTAAGAGTTGGTTTTTTGAAAAAATAAACAAAATTGATACACCCCTAGCCAGACTTCTCAAAAAGAAAAGATAGAGGACCCAAATAGATAAAATCCCAAGTGAAAATAGATTTATCACAACCAATCCCTCAGAAATACAAGCAATTATCAGAGAACACTATGAAAAACTATATGCCAACAAACAGGACAACCTGGAAGAAATGGACAATTGCCTAGACACACACACACACACACACACACACACACACACACACACTACCAAAACTCAAATGAGAAGAAATAGATATTTTGAACAAACCTATAACTAGTGAAGAAATTGAATCAATTATCAAAAATCTCCCAACAAATAAGAGTCCTGGACCAGATGGCTTCCCTGGGGAATTTTAGTAGACATTTAAAGCAGAGTTATACCTATCCTTCTCAAACTATTCCAAAAAATAGAAATGGAAGGAAAACTTCTGGACTCATTCTATGAAGCCAGCATTACCTTGATTCCTAAGCCATAGAGAGACCCCACAAAAAAGGAGAACTACAGACCAATATCCCTGATTAACATGGATGCAAAAATTCTCAACAAATCCTAGCAAATCAAAGTCAACAGCATATAAAAAGAATTATTCACCATGATCAAGTGGTATTCATTCTGGGGGCTGCAGGGTTGGTTCAGTATTTGCAAATCAATCAATGTTATACATCACATTAATAAAAAAAAAAAAAGGATAAGAACCATATGATCCTGTCAATAGATACAGAAAAAGCATTTGACAAAATACAACATCCTTTCTTAATAAAAACCCTTGAGAAAGTCGGGATAGAAGGAACATACTTAAACATCATAAAAGCCATTTATGAAAGCCCACAGCTAATATCATCCTCAATAGGGAAAAGCTGAAAGCTTTCCCCCTGAAATCAGGAACATGACAGGGATGTCCACTGTCACTACCGCTGTTTAACATAGTGTTGGAAGTCCTAGCATCAGCAATCAGACAACAAAATGAAATCAAAGGCATCAAAATTGGCAAAGAAGAAGTCAAACTTTCACTTTTCACAGACGGCATTATACTTTACATGGAAAACCCAAAAGACTCTACCAAAAGACTTCTAGAACTGATACATGAATTCAGCAAAGTCACAGGATACCAAATCAATGTACAGAAATCGGTTGCATTTTTATACACCAATAATGAAGCAACAGAAAGAGAAATAAAGAAACTAATCCCATTTACAATTGCACCAAGAACCATAAAATACCTAGGAATAAACCTAACCAAAGATATAAAGTAAAATACCTGTATGCTGAAAACAATAGGAAGTTAATGAAGGAAATTGAGGAAGACACAAAGAAATGGAAAAACATCCCATGCTCATGGATTGGAAGAATAAATACTGTTAAAATGTCAATACTACCCAAAGCAATCTACACATTCAATGCAATCCCAATCAAAATTGCCCCGGCATTCTTCTCAAAGCTAGAACAAACAATCTTAAAATTTGTGTGGAACCACAAAATACCCTGAATAGCCAAATTAATATTGAAGAAGAAAACCAAAGCAGGAGGCATCACAATCCCAGATTTTAGCCTCTACAACAAAGCTCTAGTCATCAAGACAGTATGATATTGGCATGAAAACAGACACATAGACAATGGAATAGAATAGAGAACCCAGAATTGGAGCCATAAATGTATAGCAAATTAATCTTTGACAAAGCAGGAAAGAGCATCCAATGAAAAAAAGACAGTCTCTTTAGGAAATGGTGCTGGCAGAACTGGCCAGCAACATGCAGAAGAATGAAGCTAGACCACTTTGTTATACCATACACGAAAATAAACAAAATGGATGAAAGAGCAAAATGTGAGACAGGAAACCATCAAAATCCTACAGGGGAAAGAAGGAAAAAAACCTCTTTGACATCAGCCACAGCAATTTCTTACTCAACATATCTCCAAAGGCAAGGAAATTAAAAGCAAAAATGAACTATTGGGACCTCATGAAGATAAAAGTCTTCTGCACTGCAAAGGAAACAATCAACAAAAGTAAAAGGCAACTGATGGAATGGGAAAAGATATTTGCAAATGACATATCAGAAAAAGGGCTAGTACCCAAAACCTGTAATGAACTTACCAAACTCAACACCCAAAAAACAAATATTCCAGTGAATAAATGGGCAGAAGACATGAACAGACACTTTTCCAAAGAAGACATCCAGATGGTCAACAGACACATGAAATGATGCTCAATGTCATTGGTCATCAGGGAAATACAAATCAAAGCCACCCTGAGATACCACCTCACACAGATCAGAGTGGCTAAAATGAACAAATCAGGAAACTACAGATGATGGTGAGGATGTGGAGAGATGGGAATCCTCTTGCACTGTTGGTGGGAATGTTAACTGGTGCAGCCGCTCTGGAAAACAGTGTGGAGCTTCCTCAAAAAATTAAAAATAGAACTACCCTATGACCCAGCAATAGCACTACTAGGAGATTACCAAGTATACAGGAGTGCTGATGCACAGGGGCACTTGTACCCCAATATTTATAGCAGTACTTTGAACAATAGCCAAATTATGGAGTAGCCTAAATGTCCATCAACTGATCAATGGATAAAGAAGATGCGGTTCATATATTCAATGGAATACTACTTGGCAATGGGAAAGAATGAAATCATGTTATTTTCAGCAACGTGGATGGAACTGGAAGGTATTAAGCTGAGTGAAATAAGTCAGTCAGAGAAGGACAGATATCATATGTTTTCACTCATATGTGGATCTTGAGAAACTTAACAGAAGGCCATGGGGGAAGGAAAGGGGAAAAAAATAGTTACAAACAGAGAGGGAGGGAGGCAAACCATAAGAGACTCTTAAATACAGAGAACAAACTAAGGGTGGTTGGAAGGGTGCGGGAGAGGGAAAAATGGGTGATGGGCATTGAGGGCACTTTTTGGGATGAGCACTGCGTGTTGTATGTAAGATAATTTGACAATAAGTTATATTCTTTAAAAAAATGAAGACACATTAGTTGAGTAAAAGTAAGATGGAATGAAATGAGAAAAAAACATTTATTTGTAATGATTCTGTCAACCTCATCAGGGCATATGGGATATTTGAGTAATTTCAATCCACTCATTTATATTTTCAAAACATTTGCCAACACATCTATTAAATATTTACCATGTATTCTACTGGAGGTAGAAGTAAGAGTAAAACTACAAATAAATATTTAATAAAAAATACATGGTCTTAAGAGCCAAGAAGAAAACCGCAGGATGGTAAGAGCATATGTCAGAGACTTAGTGTAGACAGAGGGTGGGGAGGTGCGGGTGGCAGAATGAGTGAAGGCTTCTTTAGAAACTAACATCTAAGATCTGACAGAGGAGTGAGAGATGTTCAATTAGTAAAGGATAGCTGAGGACTGCCAGACCAGAAGCTCCACAGTTTTGGTAATCACCTGAGTAAGAAAGGACTATGGCAATGATTTTCAAGGCTAATGTAGCTAGAACGTAGAAGACTTGACAAAACAAAGTGAACATAACGTGATTGTGAAAGACCCAATGTATATGTTGATTTTTGGCCTGTGTCCTAAGAAATAGCAAAGCCATTGAATCATTTTAAGTAGGCGAGTAGTTGGTTCATATCTGAGTTTGTCAAACAGCATTCTTGCTTCAATATGAAAAAAAATTAAAGTGGAGAATGGATGACATTCAAGTCTACAAAAACACTTGCAGCCTTTCAGGTAATGACTTAGAAAAACAATATACAGTAAAACTGTAGATTATGAGTAACTTGTTCTGTCAGTGTTCTGCAAGATGAAAAAATTTTAACTTGATAAATAAGTGATGTCTTGCAAAATGAGTAGTACCTGATGCCAAACAGCACATGATCACAACTGAGCCAATGGTTCTTGAAATATGCTTTGATATACAAGTTTGGATTACAAGTGTGTTTCTGGAATAAATTGTGCTCTCAAACCAAAACTTTACTGTAATTCTTGATGGCAAAAGTCTAATTAGCATTGAAAATATTGCATATGACTAACTTCAATATTTGAGTTTTAAAAACATTTTACATCAGGGATGCCTGGGTGGCTCAGTCAGCTAAGCGTCCGACTTTTGATATCAGCTCAAGTCATGATCTCAGGGTTCATGAGACAGAGCCCCACTTCGAGTTCTGCATTGATGATGGGGAGTCTGCTTGGGATTCTTTCTATCTGCCCCTCCCCATCTCTGTCTCTCTCTCTGCCCCTCCCCCCTTCAAAATAATACATTTTTACAATATATAATATACAATACAATATACATTTTTAAAAACCATTTTATATCAGATATTTCAAATAATAGTAGAATGTCATGAAGTGTCTATAGGTAACAATATAACATAAGTATATAATAATTTATATAAGAAGTAATTATAGTAGATACAGGAAAAATATGTTACAGGAGCTATTCTTATGAAGACAAACTTTTTACTAGTGGTTATATATTTAAAACTAAAGCTATCATATTATGACAAATATTTGCATCCATTTTAATCAACAAATAACTTCTGGATGATGACAGTGGAGTGCAGAAAAATTTCAAAATTTGCCTTTTCTTAGAGGCAAAAATGTAAACGAACAAAAAAAAGGTAAACAAAAGCACCTACAACAACAAAACAGCATAAATGTCATCATCAGCAACCAGGAGGGAATGTTTGTTTTTTGCTTGTTTCCCAAGTGATTTTTTTTTTAATTTAAAAATGTATAATATGGGCCACCTGGGTGGCTCAGTCAGTTAAGCGTCCAACTTTGGCTCAGGTCACGATTTCATGGCTTGTGAGTTCGAGCCCTGCGTTGGGCTCTGTGCGGACAGCTCAGAGCCTGGGCCTCTTCAGCTTCTGTGTCTTTCTCTCTTTCTCTGCCCCTCCCCCGCTCACACTCTGTCTCTCTCTGTCTCTCAAAAATAAACATTAAAAAAAATGTATAATACATCAAATAAACCAAATAAGTAAATAAGAGTAAAGGCTGTGACTTGGGTCACAACACTTAGATATCGTATGTATTCACACCAGAGATCCATTCTCGATGGGACATTGAGGCAAGGCTGATATTTAATCTCTCTGCTTTGTAAGTTCTCTTTACTAGCTTTTGTTTGTAACACAATGAAGTTTGTACAATTATTCAGAATTTACATCCTTTTGACACCGTCATCAATAAAATATACAAGACCCCCAAACCATTTAAAATTAGCATTTAGTGACACAAGTAAGATTTAATTGCTAGAAGGATACTTGGCATTCAAAGTGCATATTCCATGCCACCTTTAATTTACTGCCATGGCAAGTTCCATACTGACGCTTCTGTAAAAGGTAAAGTCATTATTTATTCACCTCAGATCAAGAACATGGCATGCCTTTTAATTCCCAGCCTATTACAGGTTTAATCTTAATATCTGTAGAACAGTTTTTGGCATTAACTCTAGTGGCCAAAATGCAGATGTTTACCCATGAATCATGTGCATGCTCAGAACCTTCAGGCCATTAGTATGTGGACAATCCTGATAAGGCAAATATAATTTAACTTCATTTTCAAAAGAAGGAAGTAAGATAATACTGAATTTCCCAAACTTTCTAAACCATCAATGGGAAACTGAAGATATATTTAAACAGAAAGCAAATTAAACTATTGCAGTGCTTCTTAATAGGTACTAATTTTAAATTAAAGACATAGCTATTAGAATTAAGGTAACAGACTTAAGAGATTAGATTTCTAGAGCTGACTTAGAACTAGCTGCAATATGGTCTTGATGAGACATGGCTTTGTTTGCTAAAAATATTAGGTATAAATTTCTCCCTGAAATCATCAAAACATTAAATAAGTGGAACAGAGAGTAACAATTTTATATATCATGCACACATATACATAGATAATACAAACATTTTGTATGTTATATATTTATAATGCACTTATTTATATGCAAGGCTTTATGTCTAATAAACATAATTTTCATAATCAGAAATATTTTTGGGGCTTTCATTCATAGGTAATTGTTAGCCTACTAATGTGTCCCCATCTTTAACTTATGGTGTTTTAAATAGTATCAAAGACACTCCTTCAAAGTAGTATTCATAGATATGATTCTGTTGAATTTTTAAAATGTATAAATATCATGGAGAATGATGGCTTGTATAAGGATGATGATATTCAGTCAACAGGACATGGCTCTTTTCCATGGGTATTGTTTTCCATCAGAAACTAGAAATGTTCCATTAGTCACTGGAAATTTTACCTGACAGGCTCTTTAATTCTGACCCACAGCAAACCTTTACATGGTGCTAGAGTTTTCATGGTTACCTCTGGTCACTAATAAAATGACACTGCAGTTGGGGGAGACATATCCAACAATTGAAATAACTACTGTAGGTTTTGATTATGCAAAAATATGACTTATTAGAACATATTTCAAACGTTTATTTATTTTTGAGTGTGTGTGAGAGAGAGAGAAGGAGACAGAGGATCTGAACTGGGATCTGCACTGATAGCAGAGAGCCCGATGTGAGACTCAAACTCATGAACCACGAGATCATGACTCAAGCTGAAGTCAAATACTTAACCAGCTGAGCCACCCAGGTGCCCCTAGGACATATTTTAATATTTATTCTCAGATATATTAAAAATGAACTTATGATTTTTTATGTAGGCTTCTCCTTCATTCTTTACTTTGCACCCTAATACTATGCCCTTTGTAAAATATATACTTACTGAATGATATAATGGGAACCTAATTATAAGGTCTGACTTATGTACCAGTGTTAATAGTTACTTGTATAAAATTCTGTTTCAACTAATAAAGTGAAAAATGGAGAAGAGTGGCAGCCAGAGTCTGGCAGAGCCATAACCAACAAGATAGCATGAATACAAGAGGGAAATCTCATGCAAAAACCCCAATTACCTTATTGTCAGAACAGGGCATTAGATAAAAGGGATTCGTTAAGCATAGATTATTTTTAGGAGGGCATTTCTTGTAGTGCCTCAAATATTTAATTCAAAATGGACTTTCAAATGAGTTCTGCTTTGATATGTGAACACTATTAGAAGGATCACAACACAGACAATGGTTGTGTATTCAGGGCAAGTAGTTTCATCACTCATTCTGAAGGTCACCACTTGGAGGAGTGGACTAAAGAGGTAAAAACAATAATATGTTTGAATCCAGAATTTATACTCTCATGTATTTAATTAATTAATCTGATATATTGGGATATGAATTGGAAGCTGAACAATTGTTGAGTATTTGCTGAATACAGAATCCCTGCAGGCTGCATTGTTTTTAATGTTTGTTTATTTTTGAGAAACAGAGAGAGTGGGCAAGGAAGGGAGGGGCAGAGAGGGAGGGAGACAGAGGATCTGAAGCAGGGTCCACACTGAGAGTGCAGAGCCCGATGTGGGCTTGAACTCATGAACCACAAGATCACGACCTGAGCCAAAGATGGATGTTTAACCGACTGAGCCACCCAGACATGCCCCTGTAGGTTGCATTTTTAGGCATAAATATTTCCCATATTTAACACAGTTCCTGGACTATAATAAGAACATAAAAACAATTTGTTAAATTAATGCACAAAGGGCAGGGAGAACACACTGTCCCTGGTCCCCAAATATTCCAATTGTATATACAGGTGCCTCTACATAAATCATTGTATATAGTGGTAATTTTATATCATGCCATGAAAGGTACAGTTTAAAGTATTGCAGACAGAGACAAGTAGAGATTCCTTAAGTTACCAGTGTTATAAATTATAAGGTGAAGAATACTTGAATAATATCCTCCATATGTACAATAAGATGACATTTAAATAGACTGTACAGACATCAGTCCATTGAACATTTGAAATTTAACTAGCTAGAAAACTTAGGTAAATACTTTTCACAGTGGTCAGAAATCACTCTGAAATGTCAGTTCCAACAGTCAAAGGAACATCAAAGTTGTATATGGGTTGAAGCAAAGACCAGGAAGAGGTTTGGAAGTAAGTTGGTCATACGCTATGGAGAATATAGGCAGGAGAGGGACATGCAGAAAATTTTCCATTAGTGATCAAAACTTAAACAGGACATACTCAATGCCAACCAAAGTCTCCAAACTAAAACAAATAACTCTATTAAAAAGAGTCCACGTGTACAATATAGTGATATAATCATTCCATACATCAGCTGGTACTCATCACAAGTGTACTCCTTCATCCCCATTACCTATTTCACCCATCCCCCCACCAACCTCCGTTCTGGTAGCCATCTGCCTGAAACTAATATAACACTATATGTTAATCACACTGGAATTAAAATTAAAAACTTAATAAATAAAAAAAAAAGACGTTAGATATTCTGGGACACCTGGGTGGCTTAGTTGGTTAAGTGTCCAACTCTCGATCTTGGCTTGGGTAATGATCTCGCAGTTCATGGGTTTGAGCCCCACTTCTGGCTCTGTGCTGACAGCACAGAGCCTGCTTGTGATTCTCTGTCTCCTTCTGTCTCCCCCTCTTCCTCTCTCTCTTCCTCTCCCCCCTCTCAAAAATAAATAAACATTTTAAAAAGTTAGATATTCTGAAATATTAAAAAAAAAAAAGAGGAGAGTCCACAAATCTGACTATAAGTTATGCACAAGAAACAGAGCATGGGCACTGATAAAAACAAAAACAAAAACAAATAAGAATCAGGGGTTCCTGAGTGGTTCAGTCTGTTAAATCTCTGACTCTTGGTTAGGCTCAGATCATGATCTCATGGTTCATGAGTTTGAACCCTGCGTGGGGCATTCTCTATCTATCCCTCTATCTCTGCCCCTCCCCCACTTGTGTACACACTCTCTCTCTCTCAAAAATAATTTAAAAAACCATTAAAAAGTAAAATAACAATCAGAATGAGAGAAATCAACATCTCCTAGAAGTGGTCCAGGCAACCTGGACTGATCTGTTAAGAACTCATGGCTCCCGCCCCGCCATATCTTTTTATTATTATTTTTTTTAATTTGTTGTTCAACTTTTATTTATTTTTGGGACAGAGAGAGACAGAGCATGAACGGGGGAGGGGCAGAGAGAGAGGGAGACACAGAATCGGAAACAGGCTCCAGGCTCTGAGCCATCAGACTAGAGCCTGACGCGGGGCTCGAACTCCCGGACCGCGAGATCGTGACCTGGCTGAAGTCGGACGCTTAACCGACTGAGCCACCCAGGCGCCCCGCGCCCCGCCATATCTTAAGACAGAGAGGGCATGCGGATTCCAAGGGCAGACAAAAGTGATGTTCTTTACAAGGTTATTTCGATAATATAATGCCAAGTGCATTCATTTCCTAGGGTTTCTATAACAAAGAACCACAAACTGAGTTGCTTAAAACAACAGAAATTTATCGTCTTATAGTTTTGTAGGCTAGAATTCCAAAATCAAGAAATTGGCAGGGCCATATTCCCTTTGAAACCTGACAATCCTTCCTTGGTCTTTTCCTAGCTTCTGCTGGCTTGCCAGTAACCCTAACATTCCTTTGCTTGCAGGTGCAGTGCTTCCATCTCTGCCTCCATCATCACATGGTCATCTTCTCCCTGGGTGTGTCTGTCTCCGTGACTCTTCTCCTCTTCTTACAAGGAAACTAGCCATAATGGATTCAAGGTCCACCATATTCCTGTATGGCCCCATCTTAACTTGTATCTTAATTATAGCTGCGAAGATTCTGTTTTCAAATAACTTCATATTCACAGCCACCAAGAGTTAGGGCTTAAGCATATCTTTTAGGAGGATAAATACAAGCCTTACATCTTGTGTTTGACTAATTGAAACTGCCCTGGTGTGAATGGGAAGCTTAGGCTGAAAAAGTAGAATAGCGGTTTCTGCATGAAAAAAGTCAAAGCCAAGGTGGACCCATTCACACAATGCTAACAGACAACATAAAGACTTACTCTATGACAGACACTGTTCTAACTCTTTTACAAATATCCACACATTTTCCCTCGCTATGATGACATGAGGTTGTAGTTTTCTACTTATTTAAAGATGAGAAAACTAAAGCACAGAGGTATCAAATTGCTGTGATGTGTCAACACCGGAAATTAAACCCAGGTAGTCTGGCATGGTATTTATGTGCCTAACTAGGATAAGATTTCAAATCGCAAGCTGGTTCCTCAGATTTGTAAGAATTGTTTATTACCAGCTACATCTTCCTTCTTCTTCCTGATTTGCAGCATTGTGACGGGCTAATGGGTGAGGTGAGGTTAAATGTGACCTAACGACTGGCCATAAAAGGATTACCAAATTTATAAAATGTAGGTTCAGAATAGGCTCCGTATTCACGTATGCTCATAATTATAGGCATACACTTAAACCTCTATTCATTCTTATGATAATACCTACTTCTATTATCTGAGAATAGGTACCTAACTGAATCACAAAGTTATATATACCTCCCACTTCCCTACACATTTTCTTCTCATTATCTGTATTAGGAAGAACAACTAAAGAACTGACATTTCAACTTGCTCCATTTAAAATTTGCTGCACTTAAATTTGTTTTTATAAAAAAAAAATGTTTATCTTTATAGACATATATATATGAAAATAAATATAAACATAAGGAAGGATATGCAAAATACTTTCTCAGAGTTCTTTGTAAACCTCATGGTAATTTTAGAGGTTGAATAATATTTTATCAAATCTTTTTTTCCATATTTTATTGAAACATCAGTTGCTGAATATTTCATTGCAAAATTCACTTGTAATTGAAACTCAAAAATAATATACTGGAAAAATGTTACTGAACTCATAGGTCAAGCTAAATATGATAAAATATATATCTCAAACTAGCAGTTTCTTATTTTAGATTTATTTTCTTTAAAATATACAAGGTCAGGAAGATTTGATATCTGAAGTGTAACCAAATGACACATACAACTTTTTTTTTTTCTTCTTTTTTGGTACTTGGCAGATGTGTCTTACTAAGCTTCTAAGCTGCCCAGGTGGGTGGCCCACCACAAATCAAGAAAAAAATATACATATAAACACATGGTTTAAAGCTACGAGTAAAGCACTTGAACTTAGGTATGCTCCTCTACAGGTGTATGTTCTAGAGCATTTTATTACAACCTATAAAATGGTGATGAGAAAGAACGGACACTGCGAAATCAGACTCCACTATTGCCAAAATAGATTATCTCTTTAAATTTTGGGAAATGAACTGATTTTTACTGTCTTGGTCAGGAGGCTTAAAGTATATATCTGTTTTCAGAAGATAAAGGCATACTTTTCTGGAGAGAACCTTCACGGTTGGCTGACCTATCAATCTTGTTGAAGAGAAAAGCAACAAGTTTGCAGACCTTAAAGCAGTTTCTACAACCTGATGCTAGGAAACAAGGTCTTGTTCAAATTGTTCCACTTGATGCTTCCATGACCAATAATGGAGCACTTAAATCTGCCTGCTACAAATAGCAGTAACATTGAGGAGTTAAACTCAAAGTGAATTAGGGGCCCATAAGGCTACAGTATTTCTCCTGTCAAAGGACACACACACACACACACACACACACACACACACACACCACACACACACCTGTCAGTGGAACCACTGGTGTCCACACTGTTCCATCCATACCCATTCAGGCATGGTGTCTTTCCAGGTTGAGTCTGGGAAATTCTGGCCACTCTCAGTTTTGGGGAAATAAACCTAATTCATTTTGGGGAAATTATGTTTTCATTTTCTTAAAAATACTTTTTCTTTAAGATTTCTTGATACACTCCGGGCGCCTGGGTGGCTCAGTCGGTTAAGTGTCCGTATTGGCTCAGGTTATGATCACGTGGTTAGTGAGTTTGAACCCTATATCGGGATGTGTGCTGTCAGCTCAGAGCCTGCAGCCTGCTTTGGATTCTATGTTTCCCTCTCTCTGTCCCTCCCCCACTCAAGCTCTGTCTCTGTCTCAAAAATAAATAAATATTTAAAAAATTAAAAAAAAAGATTTCTCGATACACTCCACACCTAATTAAATACACTATTGTATCACGACTGCTGCTAACGATGTGAAACATTTCCTCAAGAGATTGAAAACATTTGAGATAAGACATGGACCTTAAAACATTATACAGGGAGAAGAATTCAGTGTGGAAGTTTGAAATCCTGTCATTAACATGGCGTCACAAGGGAAATGGATAACAGGGCTTCCTCTCTTATTAAAGACTTTTTCGATGTAAAAAGGATATTTGTGGAAGAAAAGACTAGAAAGTACAAGTTACATGACTCTCTACTAACAATTAAAAATTGTGTTAAAAGGATATGTGGTCACTTAAGACTAAGTTCCTTAAGTGAAACCAAATTCATGTTTAATTCATCAGTTTATCTCATATGGAAACAAACCCACAATAATAATGATCTAACAAGATCTCACTTTAATGACTAGATTTGGATAAGTAATGAGACACAGAAAGAAAATTTACACACTGGTATTATATTCCAGTTTTCTCTTGTGTTAATATAAATTTATTAATTTATTAAATACATATTTGTTGATCAGCCATGTGAGCAAGGTGCTGAGCAAGGTGTTATGCCACTATTTCTTTCTATAGTGTATCAGAGTAGCTCATTGATCACGATGAGTTTTCGTAATGCTTAATCATAAAATTTTGTAAACACGTACCAAAGTACACGAAGAGCGTAAATAATTTTTGTGAACACAAAACCAAGCTTCAACAAATCACCGATAGCCTGTCTGACTTCACCTATTCCCGCTCCCACTTCTCTAGCCCCCATGCTATTTTGAATCAAATCCCACACTTCGTATCATTTCATCAATAAGTAATTCAGTAATTATCTGTAAAATACAAGCATTCTTTATGGTAGTTTTTTGTTTTGGTCTTGGTTTTTGTTTTGCTTTGTTCTTGTTTGTTTTACAACACCATTTTACCATTATCACAGTTAAAATTTTTTGACAACCTTTTAATATCAAACACCCAGTCAGTGCTCAAATTTCTATTATCATTCAAATGTCATAAAATCAAACTTAAAGGACGTTAGACATGATCCAAATACCGTTTTGTACACTGCTGTTGTTTGATATGGCTCCTCAGTGTCTTTAACTCTATAGACTCTACTTTCATCCTGTTTCTCTTTTCCTTTCAGTTAATTTTTTTTATTTTTTAATTTTTTTAATGTGTATTTATTTTTGAGAGAGACAGAGCATGAGTGGGGGAGGAGCAGAGAGGGAGGGAGACACAGAATCCGAAGCAGGCTCCAGGCTCTGAGCTGTCAGCACAGAGCCCCACATGGGGATCGAACCCACGGACCACGAGATCATGACCTGAGCCAAAGTCGGATGCTTAACGGACTGAGCCACCCAGGTGCTCCATCCTTTCAGTTTATTTGTTGAAGAAAACAAGATTTTTGTCCCATAGAGTTTTCACACTGTATAGATTTGGCTGATTGCATGTCATGGTGCATTTCAAAATGTTTCTCTCATCTGTAGTTTGATCTAGAAGCTGGATAAGATACAAGTCTCTTGGTGTGGTGAGGATACCTTATAAGTGGACGGTGTATTCTTCCATCTGCCAGCACACAATATCTAGCTGTCTTCTATTTTGGTTAACTGTCTTTGGTGCCCAGTGCCTGGATCCTTTGTTACCCGAAGCTGTGAAACATTCTAACTCTAACATTCCATTTATTAGGTGGAGTACTTCTCTAGGAAGAAACACTCTTTTATTTACTGTTAAGTTTTACAGTGGTAGTTTTTGTAGGTAAACCAAGACAAATACTTGATTTTTCTCTTAAATTGCCTATTTGCAAAATAACATTTTGCTTTACTAGCAGCCTCCAACTGTGAACAGGTGTTTTTTAATTGTTAGGAAACCATGGATTTAAACATATTTGATCTGTTTCAACTTGTTACAACTATTTTCCTTAATGTAGAAATTGCTCTATCTTTGCTGGAGTGAGCTAGGTTGACCCGCTAGAACTTCTGACATGATTCAAGTGGTCTTTGATAGCTTTCTGGCCCTTTTTTATGTTCTAAGATGTTTTATGATCATGTTGCATGATTTTTTTAAAATTTTTTTAACATTTATTTATTTTTGAGACAGAGAGAGACAAAGCATGAACAGGGGAGGGGCAGAGAGAGAGGGAGACACAGAATCTGAAACAGGCTCCAGGCTCTGAGCTGTCAGCCCAGAGCCCGATGCAGGGCTCAAACTCATGGACCGCAAGATCATGACCTGAGCCGAAGTCGGCCGCTTAACCGACTGAGCCACCCAGGCGCCCCTCATGTTGCATGATTTTATGTTTATGATTATGTCGTACATTTCTGGCTCCAGATCTAGTTGCACTTTTGTAAATAAAAGTACCCTCATTTTGGGTCTGTCTGATGTTTATCACGATTAGATTCACATGTTTCATTCCAGGTTGATGAATGACCTAAATGATGTCGTGTTCCTCAAAGAAAATCATATCAAGAAGCATATGATGTGAATCTTCCTCTCACAGTAGACATTAATTTTTTTCACCCTGTTAAGGTGCTGTCCTATTTCTCCACTTTATAGTTTTTTTTTTTTTTTTCCTTTCAACTAATACAGATTTGTGGGAAGACATTTTCAGGGCATGCGAATAGTCTATGTCTCATTAAAAAAATACCCTCCTAGCTTTGGCCACTGTTAATGATTCTGGCCCCAGCCAATTTTCAGTATGATGGTTATAAAACGTTTTCCACCTCCTGCAATCCCTTCACACGTAGAGGCTCTCAATGGGCATCCTACTATGAGCAAAAGCCCTTTTTCTCCTTTTTAAAAAATCCATTTATCTGTTTATTTATGATAGCTATATACTCATGGATTCCTATTTCGTTGCTCAAATTATCCAAGATTTGGCCAATAGATGTCACTTACAACTGCCTCCTGTGTCCTTGTAATATGCCCCATATATTTATTTTTTTATTGTTATTATTTTAGCATTTCCTTACTTTACAGAATAACAAAATTTTCAAACTTATGTTGACCCCATCATGACCAGCTTTGGAATCAAGAAATTTTATGAAACCAGAACAAATCTGACATCATAATATGATAAGTACATTTTTAGAAAGTAAAATTAGAGGTCAATCTCTGCTATGAATATACATGAAAAAAATTCTTCACAACATATCGAGAAATTGAATTCAGAAATATTCTTTAGTAGCTAAGGACAATGGCTGTAATACAACGATCATCTCCAAAACTTTTCTATCCAAATAAAAGTATACAGTATAGCAATCCAGGAGTTTGCTTGTTTGTTTATAGAGGAAGTACTGTTAGCCTTCCAGTTTCACAGGTCCCTTTTGCCCTGTAGAACCCCCAAATTGCATTCCTAGTCTTCTTTTCCACTATACAAAAAGAAGGGTGCCTCTCCCTTCCTTTTGCCTCTTTTCTTCCTCAGAAGCTGTGTATTTTGAAAGTCTCTTTTAAGTCTCTCCTATCCATGTAAATGGCATTTGTACTTTTAAATCACACTTGCCCCTTTCAGTAATGCCTCCTCCTTTAAATCATAGATTTAAAAAGTCTCTTCTCTGTAGATTATGCCCTGATCTTCCCAGATACTTTTCCAGTATTTTCACATTGAATTTAATAACTTTGGTATTCACCGAAAATCATCTTTAGGCTCCTCTGACTAGTCTCCTTTTTATGTCTTTGTCAGAGATTTTCTCATTTTGTCTTTGCTGGCCACAAAGCCTTGTGCCTGGGCAAGAGTAGTATGGTGGCCTAAGAGGTCCTGCAGTGGAATTTGGTATGGTTTTTGTCCTCGTTTTGCTTACAATTGTTTACAGTGTCAGCATTCTTGGTCTTCAAATCGTGTTATAAATATAGTTTTACATTATTCAATTTTTGCAAATAAAATAAAAGGAGGAAAAGAAGGTGTTTTCCTCCACCCCCCGACAGAAAACAAGGAGAAACTATTTGATGATAACCATATGCAAGTAAACAAAAACTCAACCTCAACAATTATACAATTTTTAAAAAACATAGGGGAAAATGTTTGTGACCTAGTGTTAATCAAAACTCCTAGTCCATGACATCAGAGCATGATCCATAAATACCTCTTAACCTTCAGTATTGCTCGGATACCAAAGTTACAGAAAGATACAAGAAAAACAAAACTATTAGCCAATATCCATGATGAATACATACATAAAAATTCTCAAAAAAAAAATGCTAGCAAAGTGAAATCAACACCACATTAAAAGGATCACACACGATAATCAAGGGGGGATTTAACTCTACGATGCAAGGATGGTTCAAAATGCCCAAATCAATAAATGTGATTCACATCACAGAATGAAAGATAAAAATCATATGGTCATTTCAATAGACACAGAAAAAACATTTTGACAAATTTCAACATGCTTTTATGATAAAAACTCTCAGTAACTTGGGTATGGAAGGAATACTTCAAAATATAAAGGCATATAAAATATATAAATACATAACAAGCTCATAGCTAATATCATACTCAATAATGAAAGGCTGAAACTTTGCCTCTAAGTTTGGGAATGTAACAAGGGTGCCCATTCTCATCACTCCTATTCAATAGGTGCGAGACAACCAGAGCAATCAGGTAAGAAAATAAAAATAAAAAGCATCAAAATCAGAAAGGAATAAGTGAAATTGTTTGCAGAAGACATGATTGTATACATAACAAACTCTGAAGATTCCACCAAACAACTGCTATCACTAATAAATTCAGTAAAGTTGCACGATACCAAATAAACCAAAAATCAGTAGTTTCTATACACTGACAACAAATTATCTGAAAAAAATAATGAAAACAAATCCATTTACAATAGCATCATACATAATAAAATATTTATTGTATTTAACGAAAGGGGTGAAATCTGTCCACTGAAAACTACAAGACATTGATGAAAGAAATTGAATACAAAAACAAATGGAAAGATATCTCATGTCCATGGATTGAAAGAATTAATATTGTTAAAAGGTTTATACTACCAAAACCTATGTATTTAACGCATTCCCTATAAAGATTTTAATTATTTTTCACATAAATTTTTAAAAAATCTTAAAATTTATAATCACAAAGACCCCACATAGCCAAAGCAATCCTGAAAAAGAAGAACAAAGATGAGGCATCACACTTTTTGATTCCAAACCATACCATAAAGCTGCAGTAATGAAAGCAATATAGTACCAGTATAAAAAGACACATAGATCAATGGAACAGAATGTAGAGTACAGAAGTAAATCCATGCGTATATGGTCAATATCTGATAAGGGAACCAAGAACACAAAATGGAGAAAGGACAGTCTCTTCAATAGGTAGTGCCAGGAAAACTGGACAAACACATGCAAGATAATGAAACTAAAATCCTATCTTACACCATACATAAAAATAAGTATAAAATGGGTTAAAGACTTAAATATAAGACCTGAAACCACATGGTGAAAAGCTACTTGACATTGGTTTTGGCAATAGTTTTTTGGACATTAAAACAAAAGCAAAAAAAGTAAAAATAAATAAGTAGGACTACATCAAATTACAAATTTTCTGCACAGCAAAATAACAAAAAAAAAGAAAACCTATGCAATGGGAGAACATATTTACAAACAAGTTATCTGACAAGGGGTTAGCCAAAGGAAGGAAATAATAAAGATTAGAGCAGAAATATAAATGATACAGAATCTAAAACAAAACAAAACTAACTAACAAAAAAACCACAACAGAACAGATCAATGACACCAGGAGCTAGTTCTTGGAAAAATTAATAAAACTGATAAACCTCTAGCCAGGCTTATCAAAAGGAAAAGAGAAAGGGCCCCAATAAATAATAAATTAATCACAAATGAGAGAGGAAAAAAACACAACCAACAGCACAGAAATACAAATAGAAGACAATAATATGGAAAACTATAATCCAACAAATTGAACAAACTGGAAAAAATGGACAAATTTCTAGACATATATAAATAAACTACCAAAACTGAAAAAGGAAGAAATAAAAGCTTGAACTGATAACCAGCAAAGAAATTGAATAAGTACTTTAAAAAACTCCCAAGAAACAAAAATCCAGGGCCAGATGGCTTCACAGGTGAATTCTATCAAACACTTAAGAAGAGGTAATGTGTATTATCAAACTATTCCAAAAAATAGAAAAAGAAGGAGAGCTTCCAAATTCATTCTAGGAGGCCAGCATTACCCTGCTACAAAAACCAGATAAAAACTCTACTAAAAAAGAGAACTACAGTCCAATATTTCTGATGTACATGGATGCAAAAATTCTTAATAAAATACTAGCAAACCAGATCCAAAAATACATTTAAAAAAAATCATTCACCACGATCAAGTGGGATTTATTCCTGTGTTGCAAAGTCTCAATATTTGCAAATCAATCAATGTGATATACCACATTAATGAAAGAATAAGTTCATTGCAATAGATGCAGAAAAAATATTTGACAAAATACAACATCCATTCATGATAAAAACGCTCAAAAAAGCAGGGTTAGAGGGAACGTACCATTACATAATAAAGGCCATCTATGAAAAACATAACTAACATCATACTTAATGGAGAACAACTGAGACCTTTTCCTCTATGGTGTTGAGCAAGACAGGGATGTCCACTAGCACCACTGCTATTTAACATAGTACTATGAGTACTAGTCATAGCATTCAGACAAGGAAAATAAATAAATGGCATCCAAATTGGTAAGGAAGAAGTAAAACTTGCACTGCTTGTAGATTGTATTATAGTCTATATAGAAAACATGAAGGAGCAGAAGGAGAAACCAAGGAATAGATCCTGTTTACAACTGAACCCAAAACAATAAGATATCTAGAAGTAAACCTAACCAAAAAGGTGAAAGACCTACACTCTGAACTATAACACACTGATAAAATAAACTGAAGATGACACAAAGAAATGAAAAAACATTCCATGTTCATGGATTGGAGGAACCAATGGTGTTAAAAGGTCTATACTACCCAAAGCAATCTACACATTTAATGCAATCCTTATTCAAATGCCATATTTTTCACAGAGCTAGAACAAACTATCCTAAAAATTTGTATGGAACCACAAAACCTTGAATAGCCAAAGCAACCTTGAAAAAGAAAAGCAAAGCTGGAGGTATCACACTTTTGAACTTCAAGTTATATTATAAAGCTGTTGTAATCAAGACAGTATGGTACTGGCACATAAGTAGACACATAGAACAATGGAACAAAATAGAAAACTCAGAAATGAACTCATGATTATACAACCAATTAATGTTTGACAAAGTAGGAAAGAATATCAAATGGGAAAAAGACAGTCTCTTCAACAAATGGTGTTGGGAAAACTGGACAACAGCATGCAAAAGAATGAAACTGGACCACTTTCTTACACCGCACACAAAATAAATTCAAAATGGGTTAAAGATCTAAATGTGGGATCAGAAGCCATCAAAATTCTAGGGAAGAACACAGGCAGTAAGTTCTTTGACAATGGCCATAGCAACTTCTCTCTAGATATGTCTCCTGAGGCAAGGGAAATAAAAGCAAAAATAAACTATTGGGACTTCATCAAAATAAAAAACTTCTGCATAGCTAAGGACACAATCAATAAAACTAAAAAGCAACCTACAGAATGAGAGAAAATATTTGCAAATGACCTAGATGACAAAAGGTTAGTATCCAAAATATATAAAGAACTTATAAAACTAATACCCAAAAACAAATAATCCATTTAAAAAATAAACAGATGATATGTAGAGACCTTTTTCCAATTTTTTAAAAAAAATGTTTATTTATTTTTAAGAGAGAGAGTGCAAGAAGGGGAGGGCCAGAGAGAAAGAGGGGGACACAGAATCCAAAGAAGCCTCCAGGCTTCAGCTGTCAAAACAGAATCTGACACAGGGCTCAAACTCACAAACTGCAAGATCATGACCTGAGCCAAAGTCCAACGCTTAACCAACTGAGCCACCGAGGCACCAGAGACATTTTTTTAAAGAAGACATCCACATGGCCAACAGACACATGAAGAGATGCTCAATATCATTCATCATTAGGGAAATACAAATCAAAACTATAATGAGATATCACCTCACACCTGTCAGAATGGCTAAAACTAACAATAAAAGAAACAACAGGTGTTGGTGAGGATGTGGAGAAAGGAAAACCCTCTAGCACTGTTGGTGGGAATGCAAACCGATGCAGCAACTCTGGAAAACAGTATGGAGTTTCCTTAAAAAGTTACAAATAGAACTACCCTAAAATCCAGTAATTGCACTACTAGGTATCGATGCAAAAATACAAATATACTAATGCAAAGGGATACGTGATTTCTGATGTTTAGAGCAGCATTATCTACAATAGCCAAATTATGAAAACAGCCCAAGTGTCCATCAACTGATGAATGGATAAAGAAGAGGTAGTATATATATGCAATGGAATATTACTCAGCCATAAAAATGAATGAAATCTTGCCATTTGCAATGACTTCGATGGAGCTGGAGAGTATTATGGTAAGCAAAATAAGTCAGAGAAAGGCAAATATTATATGACTTCACTCATATGTGGAATTTAAGAAACAAAACAAATGAGCAAAAGGAAAAAAAAAGACAGGGAGGAGGAGGCAAACCAAGAAACAGACTCTTAGCTATCACGAATAAACTGATAGTTGTCAGAGGGGAGGTGCATGGGGGGTGGGTAAAATAGGTGACAGGTGATGAAGATCAAGGAGAGCACTTGCTGTGATAAGCACTGGGTGTTGAATGAAGTGCTGAATCATTATAGTGTACCCCTGAAAATAATATACTGTATGTTCACAAACTGGAATTTAAATAAAAACTTAAAAAATAAAATAAAAATAAGCTATGTAATAAATACATTTATTTATGTAAAAAAATAACCAAAACATGAGTGACTCATACTACACAATAGCAAATATAATAATAATGATAATAATAATAATCTTATTAAAAAATCGGCAGAGAAACTGAATAGAAATGTTTGCAAAAATACAAATGACCAACAGTTACATGAAAAGGTACTCAGCATCACTAATCATCAGGATAATGCAAATCAAAACCACAATGCGATATGACCTTAACACCAATGTTTCATGGTTTCAAAAAAAACAAGAAATAACAAGTGTTGGCTAAGGCATAGAGAAAAGAAAATGTGCATTCTTGGTAGTAATGTAAAGTGTTACAGCTAACTGTGGAAAACAGTATGAGGGTTCTTCAAAAAAGTAAGAATTTAACTGCCATATGATCCAGCAATCCCTCTTCTGGGTATGTATAAGAAGAAAATAATTAAAAAAAAGAATATCAAAGATATATGTGCCCTACCATGTTCATTGCAGCATGATTTGCAATAGCCAAAGTATGGAAACACTTTAAGCACCCATTTATGGATGAATGAATAATGAAGATATAGCATATGTAAATATGAATAGATGTATGCATATATATAATGGGATATTATTCAGCTATATAAAAGGAAGGAAATTTTGACATTTGCAACAATATGGATGGATCTTGAGGGCATTGTACTAATTGAGATAAGTCAAAGGAAGGCAAATACTGTTTAATCTCACTCATATGTGGACTCTCAAAAAAGGAACTCATAGGAGCATAGAGTGCAATGATGGTTGCTAGGGGTAGGGGTGTAGGTGGGGTGGGGGGAAACGGGTGAAGGTTGTCAAAGGGAAAAACTTTCAGTGATAAATGAATAAGTTCTGGTGATCTAATATACAGCATAGTGGCTAAATTATACTGTAATGTATACTTGAAAATTGCTAAGAGAGATCTCAAAAATTCTCACTCCCCCAAACCGATAACTATGTAAAGTAATGGATGTGTCCATTAACCTTACTGTGATAATCTTTTCACAATATATATGCATATATCAAATAATTTCCTTGTGTAACTAAACTTATATAATGTTATATGTCAATTATATCTCAATCAACCTGGTGTGGGGGGAAACAAAAGACCTGACCTTCTGACCCAAACATTTTAAATTAAATAATTAAAATAAAGTATCACCAAAAATCATTTAAAAAAAGAAAAGAAGTCAAGAAAAGTTGAAAAATAAATCTATGAAGGGAGCTTCCTCTGCTCTACATTAAAACATACTATTCTGTCCCTAAAATTAAAGCCCTGAGGTACTGGCTTACAAATAAACATTACATCAGTGGAATAAAATAGAAAGCCCAGAAATAAACCTCAGAACATACAGATATTTAGCAATATGATACAGGAGGTATTTTAAAACACTGGGATAATGATGAGCTTTTTAAGAACTAATGCTGGGACATTTGAGGAGCCATCTAGATAAAATTTGACCCATATCTCATATCATACAAGAAAATAAACTAAATGAATTAAGGATCTCAAAGGAAAACATAAAACCATACAAGTACCAGAAGAAACCTGAGTCAATTATTCTTTAACCATGGTATAGGGACATATATAAAGAAAGTGATCAGTTTGATTACATTAAAATGCATGGCAAAATTAATCATAAACAAAATCAGAAGACTTTGACAAACTAGTAGATCATATCCTCAAACAAAGGGCTAATATTTTTACTATATAAAGAACTCTTAAAAATTGAAGGACAAAGTACCAAAAACACCATATTGAGTAGCAAATTGGATAGAGGTGTTGTAAAGCGAGAGCTGGTTGGAATATAAATCCATAAAATGAACCAAGGTCACCTTGGAAAAGACTGCAGAGAGGAGACCTAGGATGACTGAGCCCTGGAGTACTCAAGAACAAAC
This sequence comes from Herpailurus yagouaroundi, assembly GCF_014898765.1. Lineage (NCBI taxonomy): Eukaryota > Metazoa > Chordata > Mammalia > Carnivora > Felidae > Herpailurus > Herpailurus yagouaroundi. The sequence continues at coordinate 25,469,545 of NW_024412396.1, read as the reverse complement.
ATGGTGAGAAGAGGGAAAGGAATGATGAAAAGGAATTGAAAACAAGCAGCCAGTTGATGAACAAATTGTGTACATCTTATGTTCTTTTTCCATCGTAATATCAAGAAATGGCTCGGAAGTGACTCCTATTAAACTACAAGAAGTTGCTAATATAACAACAACAACAACAACAAAAAATCTAGTGAAAATTTGTTGTTCAAGCCAGTCAGCTCATTGTTATTTTGTATCATATAGACAAACCATTATCATTTTTGGATTGAATTAATGATTTAAAAATTTAATAAAAGCAAATTAATTTGTGTATACCCAAATTACAGCTTCTACAAGGAGATGGATCAACTGTTCACTCTTTGTTTTACACACATTATTCTCTATAAATAATTAAGTACCTTTTGGGACCATTTAGGAAATTATTATCTTCTCTCTGCTGTACTGAAACATGAACAAGCAGCTTTTCAAAGTACAAAACTTTTTTTTAGGGAATAACAAATCCTAAAAGAACACAGCTTGCTAAATAAAATATGTTAAGTGAGAAATCGACATTTTCTAAAACCACTTAAAGCAGATAGTAAGTGAAGAATATAATCACCCAGAACATTGTTTCATCTATGCTGCCTCATACTTGGTGGCTCATGTTAAAATGCAGTGACGATAAATAGAACCTGCTGAGTTTGACACACTATTTAGAGTAGCTCTGGAGAGGAGAAGAACATTTACTGTTTTTAATCATTAGCTTCAAATGATTGATCAGCAGTGTTGCTGGAGTGCTAGTCATTTAAATATAAAAGCACTTTGAAATTTCTAATTTTAGAAAGAAATAATTGAGTAAACAGCCAAGTTAATCATCATAGATGCCTTTGTGTCAAGACAGGCAATTCGTAATTTTGAAAAACAGTAGTATGAAGTAAAAAGAAATCTCATCAAGTTAATGTGATTTGTTTCCTGAAATGTTATTTAAGTGGAAACTAAACTTGAGTCACTGTGACACAGATTGAGTATAGCAAATAAATGAGAGAAAGCTGACTTATTTTTAAATTTGAAGACACTTGTCATTTGTACTTGTCCTTTCAGAGAGCAATTCATCACTCCAAAATGTGTCTTCATATGTATTATCCATTAATTTTTATAATAATCAACTATGTATTCTGAAAGGCTGGGATATTTTTATACCCAATGTAAAGTATATATCCCCTCTGTCAATAGAGAAATCAAAAGTGAAAGTTTTAGTTATTTTTTTGATGTTTGTTTATTTTTGAGAGAGAGAAAGAGAGTCCATGCATGCAGGGAGGGGCCAAGAGACAGAGGATCTGAAGTGGGCTCTGAGGTGACAATACAGAGCCAGATGCAGGGATCAAACTCACGAACCTTGAGGTCATGACCTGAATTGAAGTCAGATGCTCAACTGACTGAGCCACACAGGCACCCAAAGCTTTAGTTATCTTCAAAAGACTAAGAAACTTGTGGGCAAAACCAGTGGCTTTTTTCTCCTGAGACAACTTCTGTAATTTTCAAGACTGAAGATTTGGAGTTTCTTTCAACTTTGTAGAGGTTTTTAAAAAATTTTTCCAAACTAGCATTCTCAATACTTCAGAAGTCTTATCTCTACTTTCTGTATGGTATCCCTTCATTTTAAGGACATCTTGCTTTCATATTCTGCCTGTTAATGTCTAGGACGAAAGGAAACTAACTGTTGAATCCACTTATGGTAAGGATCTTATTATAAGAATATTCCTAAAGGCATATGCTTTTTAAAAGAGAACCTGGTATAATGAATTCTTACCCTAAATGAATATAAATCCTCAAAATAAGATTTGGACAATCACCAGAATACCTAAAAGTAAATCCCAAACCAGATACTTTTGAAGGGATGCTCAAATAGTGAAATTGGTCATAAGTAGATTGTTTATTTTTATGGAATACCAAGTTAGAGACCATGGAGTACATTCTAGAAGGCACAGTTTGGAATAACATAGGGCAGAAGTTCCCAAAATGTCTTATAACATGAATAGTATTAAAATGTTTTATAGATCTCATATAAAACTAGCTTCATTACTAGACCATTCAGTAACAGTAAAGCATCCGTAAAAATCTGACCATTGTTGGATTAGTTTGTATTGAATTAACCTGAATTATACCTGGAAAATAGTAAAGGAATTCCATGTAAACTATGATAATTTTTTTCTAATGATTATGGCTGGTGCAGATAAGAATTTTAGGGCTCTTTTTAACAACTTTGCAATGGTCAAGCCACCCTAACACTCCCACATGAACTATCTACCTGCATATCCACAAGTTTATGGCTCAGCGGCAAGAACACTATCTTAGAAGCAGTATGGATGAATATAAGATATTAACAAACAGATGGTCAATAAGTTACTGATGGAAAACAGGTTGTTTACACTTTAAAATATTGAGAGGCAGAACGAGTACAGGTAGTCTTTATAGGATATTGTTTCTTAAAGTACATTTTAAAATACTTTAGAAATTGAAGATCATCTTTTCATAGAAACAACAGTGGTTAAGTTGTCATAGAGACAATCACTTATATAACTTATATAACTCTAGGACAATTGCTTTTTTCTTTTTTTTTTGTCTTTTTAAATTTATTTTGAGAGAGAGAGAGAGAGAGAGAGAGAGAGAGAGAGCGCAAGCAGGGCAGGGGCAGAGACAGAGGGAGACAGAAACCCAAGCAAGCTCCGCACTGTCAGTGCAGAGCCCAAACAATGTGGGGCTGGAACTCACAAACCTTGAGATCATGACCTGAGCTGAAATCAGGAGTCAGAAGCTTTAACCAACTAAGCCATCCAGGTGCCCCAGGACAATTTTTTAATTCCTTTCCTTTCCTTCCCTTCCCTTCCCTTCCCTTCCCTTCCCTTCCCTTCCTTTTCCTCCCTTCCCTTTACTTCTTTCTTTCAATTATTTATTTTTGAGAGAGAGAGAGAGAGAGAGAGAGAGAGAGAGAGAGAGAGAGAGTGAAAGTTGGGAAAGGGCAGAGAGAGAGGGAGACACAGAGTCTAAAGCAGGCTCCAAGCTCCAAGCTATCAGCACAGAGCCCAACACGGTGCTCGAACTCACAAACCATGAGATCGTGACCTGAACCAAAGTTGGATGCTTAACAACTGAGCCACCCAGGCGCCCCAAGGACAAATTATTTCTAAAAATCCCACTTGAGGGGATGGAAATACCTTCACCCCTTGCAAAAGAATGACTAATCTCTTTTGGTAGATGTGTAAAGAGTAGGTTGTAGAGGATTTATATCTATCAATTTATCATCTATATATATTTGTATGCATGTATGTATGTATGTATGTATGTATGTATGTATGTATGTATTATTTCTGTGCCTGGTAACTTGTTTCCTTAACATTTGTATAGCAAGAGGCAAGCTACTATGCACTCCTTGGAGTCTTATACTGTCCATGTCTGTGAGGTGGGTTTCAGAGGCCACATCATCGTTTACATCATAAACTACCTGTGTTACAAAGTGTGCTCAAATTGTTCTTTATTCCTGAAGCCAGTAAAGTTTAAATAATTTGACCAAGTGCATACTGAAGCATGTTTGCATTGCATGAAGCATGCACCATGAAAGATGAAAGCCTCCACCACTATAGATTTAAACCCTCTAGTTTTCCAAAAGTGCAATGTATGTTCATAGTAAAATCTTTCTGCTAGTGCATTTTAATTCTGGTAAAAAGGCATAGCCTATGGAAGTTAAGACAGAGTTCATTGTCCACAGAATTTTACACTTGGCCTTTGTTTTGAGTTTTCCAGAAAAGCCCTCATTAATACCAATTTTCCTGACAGCTTTCATGATGTGGACACATTAATACTAGGAACTGGATTGTGATCACGAACATAAACTACTGAACTGCTGTCAGAGAGCAGTGACTTCAAATCATTTACAGAGGATTTAATATAGTGAAGGAAATTAACCTCATCAAGAACTTAGCTTGTGTATGAAGAAATATATTTGTTACTTCCTGGTAAAAATGGGGAGAGAACATGCTTTCATGGTTCTAATTGAATACGGAGCATCAAAACATGGGAGTTCCCCTATAATTTCTACTGATGTAGAAATCATTTTTTTACAATTCTTCCTTTAATAGCCCAACAGCAGCAAACTACATCACGACTGTTTAAAATTCTGTGTGTTTTCGACAATAAGACATCTCACCTTGAGCAAAAAGGCTTAATGATGTCTTTTCTTTCAAAATTTATGGAGAAACACCTTTATATTCTTAAATCAGAAATTGGCATTTCCAAATATTCTATGAACATAAAAATGTAACAATAAATGAAATAGCTTTCAATTTCCATTTTGGAAGTATTCATCATGGTTCATTAACTTTTAATAATGTATCATCCAAGTATGGTCTTAGGTTTCCTGTGATAACAACTTTGAGGTTCAACGTATTGATCCCTGTATATAGTCCCACCAGATGGACTCAGACTTCTTGGACCATAGTAAGAGGTAGGGAGCTACATCTAAGGTGCAAGCTACTATAATGACTAGAATTTCAAGCACACTCACACACCCCCAGATCTATCTTTTCCCATTTGAATCTCCCTCCTCCAATAGATATAACAGGCACTGGAGGAGCCACAGCAATGTGGCTTTGGAACAATTGACTTATGGGCACTCAGAACTACTAAGCCAGTAGAATAAAAACCAGTTTCTATCAGTTACCAATTTCATCCATAACCTAAAATCTGTTTATCATCAATCTCAACTCCCATCTGATGTGCTAACTCCTACCCGGACTTTTGTTTTCAGGTGAAGCTGCCAAGACAATGTGCTGCTTCACCTCTGGTTACTCTTTTCTTCACTTCTGTGAGGATGTTTCTCATTAAAAAATGTTACCGACATGAGGGGAGGGCAACACTATCCAGATAATCAAGAATGGCTATGCGAAGTGCAGGGCTTGTCAAGGCACTGTCGCCTATGTTGATGGGGCATTATGTTCTTGGTTCATCCCCCTTATAATTGAACATGTGAAGAAACATTCTGATAACCTTTGATGTCTCATATGCCTAGGAATATTTTCTTGACCAAGACACTCTTACTGACTAGACTTGATAGTCATGGCTTTCTTTGGACCAGGCCATTTTTGCCCAAAATTTCCAGATTCGTACATTTTATTTTCATACTTTCAAGGTAAAATCAAAAGTAAGCTCAATTTTATTAAGCTTAAAAAGACCAATCGTTATTGTGATGTTGATAACTTAAAATTTTACTTTCATATTTTTCTCAAAAGTATTATTCTTATATTAAACAGTGAAATGCAATATGAAAACAAAATTCCCTTCTATACTCCATAAATCCTATCACTTACTTTCTAGGGAAAGAATAAGTTATGATTTATTTGATCTAGACTAACACTATACCACATACATCTTCAAACTTATTGTATTTCCTGAAACTCACTTTTAGGAAGGATTCTTTTTTTTTTTTAATTTTTTTTATTTTTTTAACGTTTATTTATTTTTGAGACAGAGAGAGACAGAACATGAGTGGGGGAGGGTCATAGAGAGAGGGAGACACAGAATCTGAAACAGGCTCCAGGCTCTGAGCTGTTAGCACAGAGCCCGACGCGGGGCTCTAACTCACGGACCGCGAGATCATGACCTGAGCCAAAGTCGGACGCTTAACCTACTGAGCCACCCAGGCACCCCAGGATTCTTTTTTTTTTTAAGTTTTTAAAATTTATTTTGAGAGAGAGAGAGAGCATGAAGGGGGGCGGGGGAGAGAGAGAGATGAAGAGAGAGAATTTGAAGCAGGTTCCCTGCTGTCAGTGCAAAGCCCAACATGGGGCTGGATCCCATGAACCATGAGATCATGACCTAAGCCAAAATCAAGAGTCAGAAGTTTAGTCTACTGAGCCACCCAGGGGCCCCTAGGCAGAAATCTAAGTGGGGAGTGGAAAATAACCACTGTGGTTTTCTGGCCTTAGTTATGATTTTGTTGAATTTCCACCCTCTTATGATTTCTAAGAAAGGAAATAACTATATAGTTCACCTAACTTACATGAAAATACGAAAACAAAACAAAAACAACCTTAATATTTAAATTTATAAGAAGTATTCTGAAAATCATCCACTATTTACTGAATGAGTAAAAGGTCACATCAGTAGCTCTTTTCATTTATTTTTTATACATAAAAAATAGCAGGATTTGCTGGATAAGTGTATTTTATAAATTAAAAAGATATTTCATATTTTAAATTTTTAAATGAAGTAACAATTTATACTTTAAAATACTGATCATAGTAATAATAATGATGATAAACTATCTGCCTTTTTCTTTTGTTTTTGGATTTTTTTATTTTGCAAATAACGGGTAAAACATGTTTGCACAGCTAATTTTTTAAGTTAGTTTCCTTTTCCTTAGCATTTTTCGAGTTGCTGAAAGAAGACTGTGGAAAATGGATCAATTACTGTTCAGCTAAGAGTCACAAGGTTAAATGTTAAATCGTCACCTTACAATAACAAAAGGTAGTTAGGAGTGTTTAATTTCATGACCATTGTTATTTTTTGATTGAACTTGCAGAGGAATGATACAACAACCTTTATCAGAAGGGTGCAACATCCTTGAACTATTTTTTATTTTTTAAACAAGGACACCCATCCACATTCAGGCCAGAATACACTCTACCATTTTGCACATGAGAAAATGAGCAGCACAAATGCAAAGTGAAAGTGGATATTGACTATTCCTTTCCCCATGCTGCTGCCCTTCCGTGGGTAAGAATATAATCTGAGGTAGGGCCGACAGAACTCTCAGGGATGGGTAGCAGATGCCATAAAGAGAAACATAAGTGACCATCTGCACCCTTGATGGGAGAAAGAATGATTTGATGTCCTTGCATGTTTTCAAAAGGTTTGCTGCTTAAGGCACAACTGCAGATGTATTATTATATGTGTCAAATCTAAAATTGTATGTGTGGGAGGGTGTCCTGGGAGTAGGGACAAGAACCACCCTCAGCATGGAGAGGACCTGAATGGGATTTGTCTGTTACTCGTCTGAGCTCCTTGGGCTGCTAAAAGGTAAAGTGATACTGTATTTTGACAGATGACAAACATCGCTGTAGGTAAGAATGTGAAAGGGAAGCACAAAGAATTTCCTTCTCCTTTCCACCTACAGAGATCTTTTGTGGTATCCTGAGTTTATGAGGAGATGAATCAAAATATACATGAATAAAAGCTTTTGAGAGTTGCTTTAGGAATAAAACAAGGATAAAAATAACCATGTTAAAAATGATTGGAAGTGTGTGTGAACTGAATTCTTGGGAGCAAAATAAGTTTGGCAGAAATTATACTTGTATCTCTCCAAGCTGTGAGCTGCCCAAACTTCCAGATCTCAGTAAATACACTTTGATCATGACTGTGATTTAGCTCTTCTGGGATTTGTTCACTACTTCATACCAGTTGGATCTGAAGGCTGGCATTGTAAGACTAGTGTCTAGATCCAGAAAAATTGCTATGACCATATTTAATCATGTTTTTCCTAAGGGCTTCCCTCTGCAATTAGAATAAAATCAGTTCAGAAGGTCCTACATGGTCCTGTCCTCTCCAGTCTGCACTTGACCCTCTTTCCTGCTTCACACTGCCCTATGTTCTCTCCTGCTTTCTCTGCTCCAGCCACATTGGCTTTTCTTTCTTCAAAAGGGCCATCCATAGTCATTCTCTCCACCTGTCATGGCCACCTCCCTGTCATTCACTTTTTAGCTTCAATAGCACTTCCTGCAAGAAACCTTCTTCTGCATGCCTTATCTAAAAATCCCCCAAACCCAGCCACTGGCTAAATATAAACTTGCTTTATTTTTTTTAAATAGCATTTGTCCCTGAGAGGTTTTTTTAAATTTATTTGTTAGTTGTCTGATTTCCTACACTTTCAGCTCCACATGTGAGCTCCATGAGGGAAAGATTTTGCTTATTTGTTTACTACAGGGTTGTCACAGAGTGAACCCTCAATTAATGATGAGGCAGAGATTGGATCATGTACATATTTGATATACCCTGGAACAGTCAGAGTTGAATAAGAGTTTCTTATTTTTGAGTAAAGAAAGTCATAGAAATAAAATTGTTAAATACAGCAGAATAATGGAATGATTTCATAATGCTATGAAAAATATGTAATTTTCCATAAATCTTTTCAAACAAAGTATGATATTTCAATGTGTTTCAGACTAGTCTACAAATTATCCCCTGCTATTTTAACTCAACAAAAAGCTTTAGCTATTATAAATTTATCTACACATATTTTAGAATTATTTCAAAAAGTTTTACTTCTCCTCCCCCCCCCGCCCCCGATTATAAAAGAAACCGGTAAGGTACTATTTATTGCATTTAAAATGGCTAATAAAATAAGTGAGTGATCTAGTGGTTTTGTTTTTTAAAGCAGAAAATAACAGGGTAATACTATGCACATATATATTCAACTAGATAAATGTAATCAGCACTGCCAGATGCAGTTTGAACATTTGCTTGATTTATTTCTAAGTCAGACTGTTTATCCATGTCTCTTCTAGGGCTTGTAAGAAGGCATGAATGATAAATTAATTGAAGCGTCCTTACACTCTCATCCTCTTTCTTTTGATCTAACTGCAATAGATCCTCTCCTCTTCTTGAACTCCAGATTTCTCCCCAAACACACCTCACTCCTTGAGTATAATCCAATCTTCTCTGTGACTTCCATAATGCAGAGCTGATCCTATCTTTCCCTTTAGTGATATAAATCAATTGACTCTGTCATTCCAAGGACAAATTCCTCATTGTGGTGCAAAATCTCCTCAAGACTTGAACCTCTCTTCCTCATGTGTCCTACTTTAAGCCATATCATCCTAGTGACCCCTGCTCTCCCTCTCTCGGTATATATATCTGCACCTATTATTTATTCTGCCCGAAATATCTTACCAGTTCTTACCTCTCTCAGATTTGTGTGACTAATTCCTGATCACCACTGAAGCCTGGTTCTCTTATCTTTTCTATATAGCAATCTCCTCTGAGCCTCTGAGCCCTGTAAAAGTCCTCTAATAGCCTTAGAATTCCTCTATTATAGCACACATCATTTTTTTTAATAATTGCCAGTTTGTCTATCTGCATCATTCGATTTTGAAATCCTTGAGCAAAGGGAACTTTGCTTTACATTTTATTTCTCTAGCACAGTACTTGAAATGTTATAAATGTTTAATAACATAGTTTTGAATAATTAGTAAATATAGAAAAGAGAAGATAAAGAAATGAGCAATTTGAAATGAAATGTAATAGCCTTTAAGCTCTGTGAAAATAGATACTATCTTATCTGGATTATTGTATCCATTGGGCCTGTGACAGGTCTGACACATGGATGTAATTTGATAAATATATTAAATAAGTAGACAAACCAATTTTAAATTAGACAATATATATCATTTTTCATTCCAAGTGACTCAATGTGGAAAGTCTACCCAGTAGGATGGCAAGGTGGCTAAAAATGAAACTCTGGATTTAGGGGGCTCATTGATAGTAGGGTTTTCTGAAGACTAAAGAAGGCAGTCAATAAACAGCATCCAGCATATGCTCTAACACCTCAGGAGTGGTCAATTAATGTATTACCAATGTTATTTCTACTGCCATGACTGCTTTTCCTCCTCTTCCCTCTCCTTTCACCTGCACTGCTCGATGACAGAGAGTTAGAAACTTAAAAATGAGAAGGATAAAGTAAAAATGATGTGCTTTAGTATGAGTAAAAACAAAATCACAGACTTTTTAAACTTGTTAACCACTGTTACAGTTGATTTTATATGTCAACCTGACTGGGCTAAGGGATGCCCAGACAGCTGGTAAAACATTATCTCTGGGTGTGTTTGTGAGGATGTCTCCAGATTGCCTTTGCACACAAAGACTTTAAAGATCACCTTCACCAGTAGGAATGAATATAATTCAACCCACCCAGGGCCAAATAGAAGGAAAAGACAAATTTGCTTTCTTTGTTGAGCTGGGAAATCCATCTCCTGACCTTAGACAATGGCACTCCTGATTCTTGGGCCTTTGGATTCAGACTTCTTCTTACATCATTGGTCCCCTTGTTCTCAGGACTTTAGATTTGGGCTGGAACCAGCTTTCCTGGGCCTCTAGTTTGCAGATGGCAGATCGTGAGACTTCTCAGCTTCCATAATCACGTGAGCCAATCCCCATAATGAATCTTTATATATCTACACATAGTCTATTGTTCTGTTTCTCTAGAGAACTCTGATTAACACAGCTTTTAAAACATAAGCCCTGAACACTGAGTAATGTCTTCACGAAGCCAGAAATAATGGTAAATCCTCAAAGCCACATACCTGCATTTTTATAAATAAGCAAATTTTATATTGGCGTTAGAATATTTATAGTACATCTCCACAAATGGAAATAGCACTAATTTTAGTCAAATACATATTTTAATAGAAGTTAAATAGGAAATAGTCAGTGATAATAGTAAATGTTGAGAATGTAAATGTTTATGCCTATATAAATATGAATTGCCAGGCCACCCACATATCTGCAATGGAATCCAAGAATTTTCAAGTAGTATGATTGTTGCCTCCAGCCTCAAATTCATGACATTCATTTTCTAATTAAACATGCTTGTCTCACTGCATTTTGTGTTGCTACAATCTGATTCGGCACTAAACTAGTTCTAATTATTTTATGTTTTCAGTCTTCTGATTCATTGATATGCGTTATATAACACACTCTTTTCTTTCCACACAACCAAGTAGGAAATCCTTCATTTGTATTCCTTACAGTTTGGGTAGCAATCTGGATTTTCTGTCAATATTCCATGATGATATATGTTCAGGAGACTCATTCCCCAGGATGCCAGGGATATTTATAGACTTGACTGGTAAGAAGGGCCAATGTGACTTTGCCAGTGTTCTAACAATTGCTTAGAGTATTTAGCAATGAGTCATCTCATAAGTAGCCCACCATCACAGAAGCTGATTGCTCATTGTACTCACACAGTGATGATAATAAATAGCCTCCATACAAGGGAAGATGAATACAAACTTTGCCATATTCATGTATATTGCACTACAGATTTTGAGACACCTAAACTTGAATTGTTAGCACAGTTTTTGTGTGACGTCCTCAACAACAAAACCCCACCTAGTCCATTATTTGTCTTTCTTTCTTGTTTTTTTTTTTTTAATATTTTATTTTTTTAAGTAATCTCTACACCCAATGTGGGGCTCAAATTTACAACTCTGAGATCAAGAGTCACACACTCTACCCACTAAGGCAGCCAGGTGTCCCTCATGATTTGTCTTAAAATAAGCAAATTCTAGATAAGATGAGAACATGAGAAAAAGTACTTAACACCTTTTCTCCAAATTTTCCCATGACTTACATGAATTCTCTACACAGGGAATGAAAATTGCAGGATTAAGAAAGCAGTTGGGAAAAAAACTCTAGGCTATAACTTATGGCTTCTGGATTGGAGATGATAAAGTTCTATAACATAGAAGATAAGTGTGTGGTGAAGAGGGAATGGAGGAGGGTGAGTCTGAACCCTCAAAAAACCTTCACGTAGATTCCTTTTTATTTCTGTATATGGAAGTTGACTCTTCACGGGGATTCCTACACCAAACAGAGGGCTAGAACTTTCCACCTACCACTTTTTCTTCTCCTGTATCTTCTTTCTTTTCTTATACCAACTCCTTAACTCTCTACTAGGGACCCTTAATGATGGATGTGTTCAAAGAAATGTTTCTTCTTTTTTATTAGACCATTTTCAATGGTTTTTTGAAGAACAAATTCTCCTTGGTCTTTCTTTTGTACTGATACTAGAGAAGTCTAAAAAATAATGATAGTGACAAAATATAACCTGTAGTTCTAAATATGATCTAATAGTGTTTGTCCAAAAAAAGGAGAACACATTATGAGTATATGAAATGCCAAGATTAATATAGCCTGCATTATGGTAAAATAAATATAGTACTTCACATAGCAAAAAACAAAATAGGTAAGCAGAGAAGAGACTTGATAAACACTCCCAAGAAAGAGAGAAAAAGCTTAAATCGGTGGAATTTATAGGAAAAGAGATAATATTTTAAAAATTGTGTATTTTACAACTTAGAATATTTAACGTCTCTGAAAGACAGAATAAAACAAATGAAACCATTTAAGACATGATAGGACAAATCTTTCCTTATCTAAAACAAAATAAAACAAAACAAAACATGTCTGAAACCAGCATACAACGTTACAAATAAATTTTATAGAAAGAGATCCATGTTTATACACATGTTTAACCTTCAAAAACAAAGAACTAATCCAATAATCTTTCAAGCATGGAAAAGAAAAATGAACATGCAAATGTACCAAACCTAGAAAGAAATAAAAGTCAAACTGACTCAAGACTGTTTTATGCCAGAAGAAAGTGGAGTAACCTCTAACATTTAAAAAGCTTTGGTTAATGTGCAAGCCACGTTATAGTTTATCTGTGAACAAACAAAAAGGTATTTTCAGATATGCAAGGAATCAGAAAACTAATGATTTTTCTGAATAAAATATTTGATTCCTTGTATATTATTAGATTCCAGAAAGATGAATCTAAACAGGAAACTCAATAGTGGAATGTAAGGGCTAAAAAAGACTAGGCACAAAGAATGAAAACATATAAAGTATAGAAATAATGAAGAGACATAATCTTAGATAAATGTGGTGTGTCTGTGTATGTGTGTGTGATTCTATGTGGTTGTGAGTGTGTGCTCAACTGTTCCTTACTTGCTCTACAGTCTTTCTACCATAATCTAGCCTAGGGCTATTCTTCCTTCACTTTGTTAACTAGCTTCCATCAACTTGATATTTTCCACAAATTTGCTTAAAAATTTAGTTTATTTACATAAAACCTTCTCATTCTCCTCACCACAAGAGATTTATTTTGTCTTGGGTTTGTTAACTTTTATTCCAAAGAGATGAGATGATGGGAAGCAATTCTGTTTGTCAATTTGCCAGCTATTAAAAATAAACTATGGCTCTGTTCCTTATTCTCTAAAGCATATCCCTTTTTTATATGTCTGAATTTGCAGTTATTTGCAGCAAATGAAACCGATATGTATTAGAGGGAGTGAAGGGGTTTTTTAAGTATAATTAACATACTTTGTTCTATTAGTGTCAGGTGCACAACATATTAATCTGACAATTCTTTACATTTCTCAACTCTCAGCAGGATAAGTGTAGTCACCATCTGTCACCATGCAAGGTTATTGCAATATTATTCACTACATTCCTTATGCTATACTTTTCATACCCTTGACTTATTTTATAACTGGAAATTTGTACCTCTTAATTCTCTTCATCTATTTCGTCTATCCACTTGCCCACTTCCCCTCTGGAATCACCAATTTGTTTTCTATCTTTAGGAATCTGGTTTTTTGTTTGTTCATTTATTTTGTTAATTAGATTCCACATATAAGTGAAAACATATGGAATTTCCTCAAAAAACTAAAGATAGAATTACATATGATCCAGTAATTCCACTACTGAGTCTTTACTCAAAGAAAACAATACCAATTTGAAAAGATGTATATCCACCCCATGTTTATTGAAGCATTATTTACAATGACCAAGATATGGAAGCAACCCAAGTATCCATCAATAGAAGAATGGAAAAAAGCAGATGTGGTTTACACACACACACACACACACACACACACATTTATATATAATGGAATTATATATATAACATATATAATGGAATATTACCAGTCTTAAAAAAGAATGAGATCTTACCATTTGTGACAACATGGATGGACATAGAGGGCATTATGCTAAGTGAAATATGTCAAAGATTAAAGTTTTTTAATATATATATATATATTTAAATGTTTATCATTGAATAATCCATTTTACTTCTCTAGTTAGGCATGCCACATTGATGGAAATCATGTTTTTAAAATATTTTAGCAATATTTAAGAAATATTTAAAATTCAATTGTTTCTCTACTTAAAATGAGCTAGGAATTAGTCTTTTTATATATTTTTTTAAAAAGTGAAAGGGGTGATTTTATCTTTTGTAATCCAATCTACATCACATTCCTCTAACTATAACATTTTTATCCTTGCAAGTTTCAGAAACTCTGTATACTCAATTATGATATTTCATGTGGAAGACTGTGGTCTGGGAAACTGAACTCTTGAGGTTTAGCCACAATTCTCCAATCTCTCGGGGGCTTGGGCATGTTTCAGCCTCCCTATGTTACAGTTTTCTGATTTATAAAATGAAGAACCTAAGTGATTTATTAGGTTCTTTTCTTGTGTACACCTTTCCAAAGTTTAAGGAAGTAGTTTGGCAAGTGTAACATAATTTTTCCAATAGCATTTTGAAGAAATTTATTATGGTTTAATCAGCATTGGGCTGGTTTTATGAGTATCTGTGATTATATAAAAAAATTCTTCAAGCAAAGCCATCTAGGGAAACATACCTTAATTTAAAATTGAAACCATAGGGAGAGACGATAAGACATTAACAAATAATCTAAGAAATGGACTGCCTAGAAATAAAGACTGCATTCCATCTTTGTCTCTGGAGTTGATTAGCAAAGACGAGAGGCATTACCAAGGGAAAGCAAATCCCTTTATGTTTCACTTTCTTAATTATTTCATTCTACTCTTAAAAATTTATGTATGAATTTCAGGACACCAGAGAATTCAGAATTAAAATGTGATATACATAGAAGTCATAATCTGAAGATATTTTAGGAGGATGATATCATGAACCTCTGTATTAATTTTTTAGGAGGGAAATAAATTTTCCCCTGTTCTTGTTTCAGGGCAGAGTTTCCCCTCCTAGGACATAGTATGATGAACTTTCTTCTTGAAGAAACTGTATTTATATGAAGTCCTTGTGTCTAAACAACAGAATTCTGGGTCTAAGAATAAGTAGGCTCCAAGAGGTAAAGAGTCTCATTGCAAATCTACTCCAAAGAGACAATGAGACATTATTACAACTTCAGGTGCACTTTTTTTTTTCTTCTGGAAAAAATATGTTTGGGTCTTTTAGAGATAAGAAGTTAAGTTTGATAGATCTGGGTTTTAGGGTCGAAGTGCCTCTATGGTATGTGATCACATAGTTATGTTATAAGCAGATTTTTATCCTTTTAGTGAGTGCTTTTTAAGGAAAGAAAAAAAATTCTATATAATAAAAACGGGAAGATGTCTCTGGGCCTAGTTAGAAAGAAAGAAGTTTCTTGTTCTCATGGAGTCATGGGAGGTTGAAGTCTGAGAAGTTACTGAGATGATAATGGAAGCAAAAGCCAGCAACTCAAGGAAAGAGTGATGGTTAATTTTATGTGTCAACTTGACTGGATCACAGGGTGCCCAGATATTTGGTTAAATATCATTCTGGTTGCATCTGTGAAAACTTTTCTGAGTGATATTAACATTTGAATCTATAAAGTGAGTAAAGCAGACTTCCCTCTCCAATGTGGACAGGTTTCACCCAATCCACTGAAGGCTTGAATAGATCACAAGGTGGAAAAAGAGAGAATGAATCCTTTTTATTTAAGGGTCTTCGGGTTGGGACATCAGTCTTGTCATGCCTTCAGACTCAGATTAGAATTTACATCATCAGCTTTCCTGATTCTCAGGCCTTAGACAATAGATTTGGGGGACTTCTTCACTTCCACAATCATGTGAGCCCAATCCTTTAAAATAAATCTCTTTACACACACACACACACACACACACACACACACACACACACACACCTCCTATTGATTCTGTTTCTCTGGAGAATCCTGACTAATACAAAATCCCTTGCATAGGAGTACTATTTCTGGATCTCAGGTGACAAAACTGGCAAGAGACCCATTCTCCTACATTTTCACAAAGCTTACCACCACCTTGGCGTTCATGTTAGTGGTGGTCTTAGAGGAATTGAGAGACTTACCCTTGGCATTCAAGTAGGTATTCTAACAGACACATCGGAGGGAACATGAGAAATCTGATAGCTTAAGGAGGAATGCTAAGGAGAATCTAAGTGGGATTGTTACTGAGATATAAATTCAGGGACTCACTAATAACCAGAAAGCACTTAGAAGGCTACCCAAATCTATGTGTAATTTCAGCATTTTATAATAATTTGAATATCAGTGTAAATAGGTCTTAAGTGTACCTTTTTCAGACATAACCATTATATACAATGAACTTGTACGACTAATTGCCTATCCCATTTTACCCAAAATATGTGTGGCCTCATGCTTGTTATCTGTCAATGATGCAGTCATCCAAAATGCTTCCACATAGTGAAAAAGATTCAGCAGTTTCCACTTTTAGCTAATTTTATTGAATAACCAAGTGAAGGCTGAAGACTACCTTTGGTTAACAAAATAAAAAGGAAGAAAAATGACCTTTTACTGATCTGGGGATAGAGGGAAATATTTGAGAACATCATTTTTATCAAGATGTTTACTTCACCCACTACAAATGTTGCAAGTTAATCCAAAATGCTTCCTCATTAGGAATAAAGCAATTAAAAATAACTACAACTGCATAACTGTGCCACTGTTTTTAGATGCCTAATTACAGAACCTCTTCAGGGCGATGGAAATGTCAGCTCATTAGAACACAGTTTTTATTATTTGAAGCAGACTACAACCAATATAAAAGATGCCATCTTAAAGTTAGCCATTTTGCATGACAGGATAGATGATTAAATTATTATTTCTAATCCCTTAAATATACATTGAGACTAATTCTGGATGAGCTTTATTTCTTACAGGGACAATGTGAAGGGTAAGAAGAGAAAGTAGATTTAAGTTATGGCAAAGTGTTTAATAGGATGATTTGAAATTCATACTTTAAGAAAAATTAACATATGCCTTCATTTTACAAAGACCATCAGTTCTCTTTCACCCTGATCTATGTCATTTGAAGTTTTGCTGGAGCTGGGTAGTATTTCAATTAGGCAGCTGTTTTCCCTCACTGAAATTCTTTCGATATCTTGACTAGTAGAGCTTAGTGAGGATGAGTAGTATCAGACACATATACTCAGGAAGTGAAAATCTCATATTGTTTACCCCCTGGAATATACATGACACCTACCCTTGAGTGATTCTATGAGGCTCCATCGGTAAGTCTGAAAAGCCGGGCAGGTGATGGACACTGATGCTTATTTCATCCTGGCAGAGGCAATGAAGGAATTCTCCTGACTGCATGGTATTCAATACTGATGCCGGCAAGTGCTTTACTATTTCCCCTGTCATAACTATGAGTGTGTTATTCCAGTGAAGCATACATGGCTCATTGTGTGTGTAGTTTGACAAAACAACTTTAGAGTTTCTGTGGAAATCATTTGTCGTCTGTTTCTAGTTCTCGGCTTTCCGATATAGCTGGGAAACCTTGAGCACATCCTTCTCCATTCTGGACTTTGGTTTTCTCTGATGGAAAATCAGGCTGGACTCATAGTCTCTGAAGTCTCTTCTAGTGTTGAAATTTAATGACTTCATTTTAAGAATTCAGTCTCTCTCGGTTGTCAAAAGAATTGCACATTCCTTTTGTACTCATTAAAGTGATTTCTACTGCTACCCTCCTTCCATTATTTATATTTGAAGAACAGAAGTCTGCACTCCCTCCCAGTCAAAAGGAGATCTACATGCTCTGTAGGAGAACAAGAGGGTTTTATTTTTGTGGTGTTAGTATGGGAGAATAAGTATCAATTTCCTCTGGCCATCTATAATAGCTAGTTGAACAAATGAGTCACATCAGGGTTCTATCTTGAAGTGACTAATGAGGTCTTCCAGAGTATGGAACGGGATTTAGCCTATTGTCCTAGAGTCTAAAGCTGAGGACAAAATTACTATGTACCCAATAGTCTTAGGTGCAAATGCTATGAGCAGGTGAGAGCAGACAATTTTCCTTGGGGCTAATTAAGAAGTTTAATAACTCAGCTCCTTGCTCCTAACTCTACCCTCAAGCTAGCATAAGAAGATGGTTGAGAATGTTATCCACCTCTTACAAAGTACAGGGCCCAGGGATGAGAGGCCTAAAGCCAAATGGCCCCCCAAATCACTTGCAAGCAAAGACTAAGTATACTTGCAAACAGTGGAGTCAGAAATCGTATTCTCCATCTTCATGTTTGCGGAGCTTTAGAACCTGCTGATGCCTCTGGCATCCAGATAAGAGCAAAAGGTGGAGAAAATGCTCCCAAGAACATTTTGGGAGCTTGGCCTTATGGCTTTTATGACTTATTAATTCTTCTCCTCTACCAAGGGAAAGAAAAGTGTGATATTCGAACTGAATGGTAGTGTCCATCTCTGATTTTTGAATAAGGATGAACTGTTGAGCCAGTGTGTGCCACAAAGATAAAGGGGGAAGTGGCTTTGATATGCCTGAGAAGGACGTGGAGGGTCATTTCTCTTGTGTCTGGGGCCCAGGATGAGGGAAACAAAAACTTCAGCAGTGTCTGTGACTTCACAATGAAGAGCAGTGGGCTTAGCTGAGGGGAAGGGGCTGTGGGCAGCTACTGATAAAGGCATGCTCAACTTGCTGGCATATCCCGAGAGCATACTCATGTGAAGACTGTCACCTAAACTAAAGATCAATAAGAACAGACTAAATCAGAGTCAGACCTTCATTGGGAGTCAGAAGACCTTGCCTTGGCCTAATTCCTATTCCTGCAACTTGAGCACCACCCTGGAGCCCATGCATAGAAAAGAGACAAGGAAGAAGTGTTCTAAAGCCACGTCAGATCCTTTTTTATTTCAGGGAGCCACAGCCAGGGAGGTAATCTGACCTCAGGTACAAGAAAAGACCAAACTTTGAACTGTGTTGAGAATAATTTTTAAAAATGAAAATAACCAAATTTTATATGTAAATCTTTACATGAAAATAAACAAATAACTACAGAAATGAAGCTGTTCTATTAACACAAGGTGACAGAGATACTGAAACGGAGCCAAGATATCTTGATGTGTTCCCAGCATGATAGGAGGATTCATTAGAATATAGTTGGAGATAGTTATCTGAAAATACAAATTATATTTAGACCCTCAAGAGTTAAGCCTCCTCTAAGAAAAGAGCCAGCCTTCTCCTTTACTCACCTAGAGACAGATTTGGGATGGAACTCACTACTTTGGCTTTAAAGCCACAGAATATACTTTCAGTTTCCCAATTTTTCACAGCTGTTCCAAAATTCTTTCTCCAAGTTGAAAGATTCAGAAAGGAGAGTATGAATGAGACACAGATCATTTACTGAGGCACACATGGCAAAATTCCATTTCTTAAATCTTAAACCTGGAGGTAAACAATTTCCTCTTGTAGTTTTCTAGACCCCTACCTTACTCCCAACCAGACCAAGTATTTGGTCTCTGACCTGTCTTAGAATATTAGGCCTCCTATTGCAGGGACCTTACCCATTGACTTACTTTCAGTTACACTTGATGACTTTCAGAGGCGGATTCTGTTGCATTCTCATGCTAGTGTTACACAATCTGACACTGTGTACTTACAGCTCCTGCTCACTATCTCACTGAGACTCACTGCTTGCTGTTTTCACAGAACATTCTTTGAATATAAAACAACTCACTGGTCCCTATGGGAGAATAGGATATATTGACCGTTGACTGCTTCTTTCATCAACACAGGATTTCTCATGCAGCATTTAAATCTAAATATTACAAGGAAAATATAAAGAAAGATACTATCTTAAACCTAGAAAGATTTTAGGAGGAACTTTTTATTATTAATTAAAACTGGCTACCTAGACAACCTACAAAACAATCTGAGTGAGGAAAAACTCTTTCAAGCTAGATCAGCTATAATAATAAACTTGTAATTATCAGATCTGAATGAAGAGATAAGTAATCTTTATTGTAAGATGAAAGTCTGTCTATGCATTTCAGTTGTCAAAACCATGACTGAGTCCGTTGAATTTTTCCATATCTCAGATGTTAAAAATTTAAATCTCCACTCTGTCTCTTTCTAGCTGAGCTCAAACTTAGTCTCATTTCCTTTTAAAATACCTTCTAATTGTTTACTACAGAATATGGTGCATAGAAAATGCCCAAGAAAATCAGTTGTTAATATTAATATGGTCATCATCAATAAGATATGATTTTAAAGATACTGATATGCATAGGCATACAACCTGAGTATAGTTTTCTTTCATGCCGTGCCTGCATAGGTGGTTTGTGGCTTTAATCCATTTTCGGAAACTATTAGAGGAAGATGGATACAAGTCTTCCCTTTATTATAAAGAGGAGGAATGAATTACTCATATTTTGCATAAACTTCTGACTCATTACATTGCTTCAGAAGAATTTTGTGGAAAATTAAGAGTGCTACATATATAAAAAGCCATTTGGAACAGAACTACATTATTGCTTATGCTATAAACATTATAAGCAAATACAGTAAAATAGTTGTTTTCTCCATATTTCTTACTTTATGCCCTTGGCATCTATACCCTGCATTATTACTAATACAGTTTTGAGTTCTATTTATATTAAGTGAACAGATTGTGAATGAATTGGTTGGCTAAGAAATCATAAAACAACAAAAGCAACCTCTGAAGGCACTATGGCCTTGCTGCTAAAGTAGAGGCCAGGTGGCTATAAAAATAGACCTAAAAAGCTAGTGGCTTAAACAAAAGAACCATTTATTTGTGCATCGTACAATCACTAGGAAGTAGGCATGCCGGACCAGGTGTTAATCTCATACTCAGAAGGAGGAAGAAAGAACCAGAAGAGAACACATTCGGTTCTGAAGGCAACTTCCATATTTGGCACATGTCACTTCACAGATATTCTAAAGACCAGGACTCACATAGACACATGTGGCCACACAATATCATCTTTAACTGTGTGCTTAATACTGTTAATATTGAAGACAGAGATTGTGGGAGTGTTGGCTTAAAACCTATGTCCAAATATATCTTGAGCTACGTCTACATTCACAAAGAACTGATTAAAAACAAATAAACTGGAAAATTTCTGAGTTTTCAAAAGAATTATATTGTTAACCATACCAGAAATTTGGCTTATAAAACCCAATGGTTCCACCTCTAAGATAACATCAGGGCCCAAACCCACAGAAAGGAAGTGTGAAACGTGTAATATGGCAAAGGAGACAGTACTGTGTCTAACTCATATGTGGATATGTAGAATAATACAAAAGGAAGATTTATTCCAATGGAAAGTTTAGGTTTACAAAGGACGATAAGCAAGAAAGCTCCCCCCTGACAGCAGGACTTAAGTCTCAAGAAGGAACTTAACTCCATGTCTATGGAAAAAAATGCCTCATGATTTTGCCCTGTATGTTATCAGCCAATTACACCTCAAATTTTTCCATTTTCTAAAGGGGAAAATATTGTTTTATTTTTATTTCCTTTTTTGTCTTGCTTCTCTGATTGTTCTTATGGTTATCTTGTTTCTTCTCCACCCTCATGTATTAGCAATGCGGTACCCAAAATATTAATTTATTAATCACTGGACCAAGCAGCGTCAAATCCAGACCTAAGGGAGAGGCTGTGAGTGACTCAGATTTGAGGATGGCATGGCTTCTCGACCAGTCCTAAACTGCTTAACTCTGGAGCATTATCTTCAAGGTAAGTGGATGTGTATCTTGCCAAGTTACTATATTTGGGGGATCTCTTTATTACAGTAGTTTAGTCTGTGTTTTAAACCAAGGGTCTACAAACTGTGGCCCATAGGCTAAATCCAAACTGTCACATGTTTTTGTAAAAAAAAAAAAAAAGTTTTATTAGAACACAGCCATGCCCATTCATTTACATTTACATACTGTCATGCCTATGTTTATGTGACAGGTACAGAGTTGAGTAGTTTTAACAGAACCTTTGGCCTGTTAAATCTAAAATATTCACTATCTGATGATGTACAGAAAAAGTTTATTAACTCCTGGTCTGAACTCCAAGCAATGTAAATATATGGGGAAAAGACAATGTACAAAATGGCTAAAATAGCTATTTCCCTGAGTCATGAAGATCTATCTCCTTTTCAAAGGTTTTCTGGTGGAAAAGTAAGAAAACAGAATAAGAGCAGGAAAGAGAGAGGGTGAGAAAGAGAAAAGACTCTGTTTTCTTCTTGGAGTAAAATAATGAATTTGATTAGCTTAATTAACATCTCCAATGTTTTCTCTTTGCTTATTTATTACTACCAAGGTCCTCAGTTTTGCCTACAGGCCTTGGCCTTCACTACTACCTTAGTAGAGAAAATCATCTTAGAGTCCCATGCCTTGTATAAACAGAGTTTAGCATTCTCCAGGTGTGAACAACTTTTGATAAACCTAACACTCAGGAGAAATTTTCCAGGTAAATGGCAGTAATTTCTCTTATCCTGGCAATCCTACTTCTGCTTTACCGCTTTTACAGTCCTTTTAGTATTCAGTGTCACTTAGGAAAATGTTCTTCAATCATCCAGGAACCTTACTAAAGCCTTTGCTACATCTTGATATGAGCCTATGGAAGCCTACTGAAATGTAACCTCCTTTAAAGTCATTTTGCCTAAACTTTTACTCATCTTGCTGTGGCCTTCATTAAATATAGTTGTATCTTAGCTACAGTGCACATGACCTTGAATATGCCTAACCAATCTGATTCCTTTCATCACACCTGAAACTTACTTCCATTCATTTTTATAATTATTCCAGTTACTTACCTATCATTTTAAGAAAATCCTGCCATCTGGCCACTTTATAAAACCACTTTAACAGTTAAAACACTATATTACATTTTATAAGATATTCACTTTGTCTTTTCAAATTACTGTCACATGCCTAATATAACTGAGGGGATAGTCAAGAGAGTAAGCTCCTATAAGCATATTGAAAGCAGTAAAGTCTAACCCTCATTAGCACTTGGGAATAATTGCTGCTCTATATTGCTAGAGGAATGCTGGGAGTCTGGTTGTCTTTGCAGCTTGGGTAATCTAATGATATCTCATACTGGGCTTCTAAAGATAACATTATCTAGAAGTTCTTAACATCTAATTTAATCACTGATAAACTTGATGCTCTACTGAGTTTTTATTGAAGTGGGTTTTCTCAGGTTTTTTGTTTTTGTTTTGTTTTCAGCAAATAGTACTACACCATCTATACTTTCTCCTGAGTTGTGTTTCTTCAGCCAACCTACCTGAAGTTATCTAATAATAGTTGAAATTTTCTACCACAGAGTATAAAAATAATATATTAAGGTTAGTAAACATAAAGGAGATTAAGGGATGGTAACTGGATATAAATCATGTTACACCAAAACCATACTTTGAACCTTTTTTTTTTTTTTTTAATCAGGGAAAGGAAAGAAATTTTGGAAGTCTTTTTCAAATATTGTATCTGTTCTCTTTATGTACTAAAAAGCACTTTGGACAAGTTTTTTGCACATGTTTTAGTAAGAATATTTTAGTCGGAACTCCTCACGTTAAATTATTGTACCTTGCTCTATTGACCTTTAAAAGGCATAACAGTGTGTGGGCCTCTATAAGTTGTGAAAGCATATATTACATGTGGGAGTATTCTTTCCATCAATTTTTCAGGTGAATTGGAAGCTTGAGAAGTTTGTATGAGACCCCAATAAAGTCTGGAGGCCTTATCCAGTTAGGTCCAAGCTGTAGTCCAAGATCACATTTAATGTGATAGTTAATATCCATGTTTAATAAGGATTCTGTATGTAATCTCTGGCAAAACTCAATTAGAGAGTCACAACACAGAACTTCTAGGTTCTAGGAAAAGGCCAAGATCAAGATGAAAGAGCTCACTATTTGAAACGTTTCACTTTCTGGCATGCTACTGAGCAGTAACTGAAACTGAAATTAATGGCCAAATGACCACAGCTACTTATCATGAAATGGGTATTGTGCAATTCACCAACTCATCATTTTGGGCAGGAGCATCAACATTCCATTATATGATAAAAATTGTGTTGTCAGAATTGAACCCAAGCACTTACAGAGGGCCCAGAAAAATTACACGAACAGTTGGTTCAGAGATTTATTACATCTGCTGTAGTAATCTCTCTTCCTTAACTTAAAACTATGGCTTCATGGGAAAAAATTCAGGCCTGATATACACTAAGGAGATATGGCCTAATTAAAGATATACATGGGTAGCTGGGTAGGGTGCATGCCTGTTTGGTCAAAATCTAGATGAACAAAACATTTGGGGTTAGCTCAGATATAAGGTAATACCTAAAAGGAAATAAATTCAATGCCATATAGGTTTGATTCAATGGTACTCTCAGACAAATCATTTGCTGGTGGACATCCATCCTGAAGACCATGTTTGTAATTAATGTGCAAGCTATTTTGATACTCTCAATTCAGATTCTCATTATTTCCTACTCTCACGTGCTTTGGTGAATTTAGCACAATGTTATCAGTTAGACTCCAAAAGTATCACTTTGACTGTGTTTACTCCATATTTGGAAAGACTAAGTGGTAGATTCTCTACTGTCCAACAAATTGAAAATCTCATTTGAAGTTTCCATCTTAAAATCTCTCTAAATTGCTCTTCTATCTTGATTTCTATTTATTTAATAATTCAAAATCTACATATTTTAAAAATATAATAACTGTTTCTCCTGAGCTGTGATCACACCTCAATTTATACAAATATATTTTTGCCCTATTCCCAAACTTTTATCTAACAAAATCCTAATGAATATTTAACTGTTATTCCATAAGATTTATTTTGTTATGACTCTAAATTGGAGGTGATCCATTCTGGATTTTTCTGTGTCACCTGTTCACACAGCCCTTGTATGCCACAGGGTATTAATGGCCCATGAAAATCTTTTTTTTTTTTTACTTTTTATCATTTAACTTTAATTTCCTTATGATATACCAAATATATGAGTCCAAGTTAACCCTAATATCATGTATTATAAATATCAATGTTTCTTCTCTCATCCAACCTGACTTCTAGATTATAAGTTATTTGAATGCAAGGTATTTATATGATTTTTGTTTCAATCTTTTGTTGCTATAAAGAATATACCAAATCTTACATACACTGGCCAAATCATTATAGAATAAACAAGTCCTTAATGTCTACAGTGAGTTTCCTTTGGAAAAAAGTGGTATTAAAGTACGTTTCCATTGCTTAACATAGTCCATTAGCACTACAATAAAAGATTTCTTATTACATTTATTCCAGGCTAATTAACTATTTGAGTGGTAGAAATAGTGTAGGTATATTTATCATTTTTGCCATTACTATAGAATTTGTTTGTAAGAAGTAAATAACAAAATGAGAGTCAAAGAAAGAAGACATTAACTTATTCTTGACAACTGTTTGACTATGAAAAAAGATTTTTTTGAACCATAAAAGATATGACATAAATACTTATATAGCAATATGAAAGTGTTAAAATCCATTAACACTCAAATTGGAATAATAATTCAAGTCTATTTGTTGCAACATAAACACGATTATGCAGAGAGAATTTATGCACAACTTTAATATTCTTTAAATGTCATAAAATGTTTTGAACATGATTAAATTAATAGAATTTGAAAGGCAAGCAATGTCATTTATGTTAATGTAGGGTTAATGACATTAAATGGAAAATAAACTTTTACTTCAAAAAAAAATAGCAAAGTCCAGCTAAAAGGTAAATAAATGCTGGAATCTTGAAAAAGCTACACAATACTTGGTGAATTTGATAAAATACACATAGCCTAAAAACTTTAAGCCATGTATAACTCTGTGTGCCTATAAATAACACTGTCTAGAAATAATTACTGAATTCTTAGCAAATTCAATTCAACAAATTGAATCTCAGATTATAATTTTATAAACCTTTACTCTGATAAGGATGATAAATTGGGGAAAAAAAGCATATTGTCTCTTATCTTATGCAAAGTTACCAATAGATTTAGATAGCAACATAGCAATTTATTCATGGTCACTTATAGACTATGGATGGCCACACACATTACTAGCCAACAAAAACTGGAGCTGGGAATTAGGCCAAATATAAAAGGGTTTTGCAGGTACATTCAATCAAGTAGTTCAACGGACAAGTCCAAAGAGGATAATTAAGGGCAGATGGTAATTTTGCACATTTACTCAACACTCAGAAACAGAAAACACTAGAGAAATAGCAAAATTAGTAGGATGATAGTGTGCTCAATGTGATACTGGCAAAGTTTGAGGAGCCTGTTGCAAAACATCCGAGAGGAAATGTGCAGTAAACAACCAGATCTGTGTACCTGGAATTCAGCAAAGGTTTTTGAAATAGTCATCAGTATTTAAATGACTATTGAAGCAAGAGGAGACAAGGGAAATCAGCAAGAATAATCAGCATGAAAAGAGAAGATTAGTTAAGCATACAAAATACCAATATGTAAAAGAAGAAAAGGGGAGAAAGAATCACCCATAAAGGAGATAGAGTGGGAAGAGCCAGAGACATAAAGGAAAAAAAATCAGGAGAATAGGATATCAAGAAGGAAAAAGTTACACATTTCTCAAACACCGCTTAGAGGGCAAGACGTATGAAAAGTGATGACCTATGTAGTGGCCATTGGAATAAAAAGACATTGATGATCTTGGAAGAAGAATTTTAGTGAAGGAAAGAGGGGCAAAGATTTCCATGCATTGAAATAAAACTATGCTCTATGTATCTCAAGAACAGAACACATAAAAACTACACCAAGACACATCAAATTAAAATTTCTCAAAACAATTTTACCAAGAAAATCATAAAAGCAGTCAGAGCAAAAAAGATATATTTGTATAGGAAAAAGACAAGGATGATAAGCATATTTTTTTCCACAAACAATGGAAGAGAGAAAATCATACAACAACATGTTTAAAGTATTGAAAGGAAAAAAACCTGACAATCTAAAATTTATACCCTTTTTAATATCTTCCAAAAATTAAAATGAAATACAGACATTTGAGACCTATAAAAAC
This sequence comes from Herpailurus yagouaroundi, assembly GCF_014898765.1. Classification (NCBI taxonomy): domain Eukaryota; kingdom Metazoa; phylum Chordata; class Mammalia; order Carnivora; family Felidae; genus Herpailurus; species Herpailurus yagouaroundi. The sequence goes on along the minus strand of NW_024412396.1, from coordinate 25,442,653 downwards.
TTAAATAATTCATCAAAAACATACCCTCACTACAAAAAATAATGTTGGGGCGTCTGGATGGCTCAGTCAGTTAAGCATCCGACTTTGGCTCAGGCCATGATCTTGTGGGTTGGAGCCTGAACTGTGTTCAGTTCTGAGCCTGTGTCTGACAGTTCAGAGCCTGGAGCCTGCTTCAGATTCTCTGCCTCCCCCTCTCTCTGCCCTTCCCTTGCTCATGCTCTCTCTCTTCCTCAAAAACAAATAAGCATTAAAAAAATAATAATGTTAGGAATTACTTGTCTGCAGAAGGAAATGTGGATCAACACAAAGGAATGGAGAGCACTGTAAATGGAAGTTTTTTAAATGTTTAACCCATTACATTTCTAGGTATTTACTCAACAGAAGGAACATGTTCATCCACACAAAGACATACAGGATTGTTCATAGCATCTTCCTTGTAATACTCCCAAATTGTAAAGTTTCTAATGTCCATCAACAGGCAAGTGGTTAAACACCCTGTTGTGTATGACACTACTCAGCAATACAAAGGAATGAACTAAGGGTACATGCATCAAAATAAATGAATCTCAAAATAATTATCCGGTTTAAAACAAACCAGATGTTACAGATAAAAACTTTTATTTTTACAAAGTCTATAAAAAGTAAACCAATCTATAGTATAGAAAACCAATTAGTAGTTGCCCCTAGGACCTGCATTAATAATTTCAATATCATATGAAGAATCATTAACAAAATTAGCAGGCGAAACACATATGCACCAATAGAGAACAAAGACAGTTGTCTAATTAAAAGATGCCTTGTAATTTCAGCAGTGTAAAACTTTGAAGTTCAAATCCACTGGAAAGGAAAGAGGCTGCCACAGGAAAAGTGTCTTTGATAAAATGGGCAATTAAACACAACATGCCCCCAAAAGAATATGATTAAAACTAATATTTGGCTGTAATATGTATTTTGGAAAATGATTGAATCATGTACAAATACAGGCATTAAAAGCTTGAATGTGATATTACTGTGATTTTACTTTAACCAAAATTTTACTTCAGTAGTAGGAGGGCTTTTGATTCACTTCCTTCCACTGCCCATGCTGGTTATTCAAAAGGACCTTAAAACGGCATTTCTTTCTTATTTGTTTCCAGGGCACACAAAAGTGCATGTATAGTAAATGGGAAAAATCATGTCTGTCTAATCAAATAGTTTTACCTGTTAAAAGTATCAGGAAATAATGTAGTGAGAATGTGATTTTTTTAAACTTTATTTATTTTGAGAGAAAGAGAGAGAGAGAGTACATGCACACAAGCAGGGGAGAGGCAGAGAGAGAGGGAGAGAGAGAGAGAATCCTAAGTGGGCTCTGCAGGGCAGAGCCTGATATGGGGCTTGAACTCACAAGCTGGGATATCATGATCTGAGCCAAAACCAAGAGTCAGACACTTAACTGACTGAGCCACCCAGGCGTCCTAGTGAGAATGTAATTTTTAAAAATAGGTTTTATATAAAATGTGTGTGCTACATAAGATGTGGGATGATGATCTCTCTATTACATAGCACTATAACTCACAAATAGTAGATAATTAAATAAACATTCATTTATTTCCATCCAATTTCAGAATATATTAGTAATGGACCATGTCTATTTTTAGATGCTTGCATGATAGTGCAGTGAAATATAAATATTATACACTACATTGTTATTACTAATTCTTTGCCATGAGTGACACAGAACAGGCACTATGACTCAGAATCACCAAATTATGATCATTAATGAACTCACAAATTGTCAAAATCCCGTACATCCAGATATCTGACCATTTCCTGATTTTTTATGTACAAAAATAAATTGCATTGATTAAACAACTTTTGACTTCATCCTAATTCTCAGTTTCTTTTCCTTGCTATTTGGCAAAGAGGTAAAATAACTATCTGGTGGTGAGCCCAGCCCTCTTTGTAATGGCCTCTGTGGGGATGAGTCACATGCCATGCAAGATCATATAAATTAGCCAACATGTTACCATTCATTTTCCCTTCCTGGAAAAGCAAAAAAAAAAGGCTAAAGTAAGTGTGAACATTCTGGTCTTCCAAAGAAGCATGGGTGATAAAGCCTAAATTTTCCAATGGCATGGCTAGTTTCACTGCTAACATCTGCACATACACATTCATACATACCCACCAACAATCAACACACTCAAGATACAGCAAGAAGGCAAATGCACATGCTATAAAGACATACTTTTTAAAGCTGGGGTGGAAATGAAAAGAAATGCCAAGCTACCAAGATTTCTACCATACCCAACCGAGTCCTAGTATTACAATTTCATCTGAATTCATGTAATGGTCTATCTTCTTCACTGATATGAGGCCTGACCCAAAGTGTTAACAGAGTTTTTGGGCTTAAGGTGTGTTTTGCAGTTTCAAGCAATTTTTTCAGACCTTACATAAAGTAAAAATTCTGACTTACAGCAAATCAAATTCTTTTAAAAATGCATTTCAGAGCAGTACATGGTACAGGGGAGCCTTCTTGGGAACTCTCAAAATGCTACCACATAGATGAATGCCTACCACCTTTATGCAATCTCCAGAAAAATCTGGAATTAATTGTTTTTGGAATTCTGAAAGGAGGTTTAAGTTCACAAGACTTTGAAGAAACTCGTTCAAATAAAGAATTTTTCACAATGCCAAAACAATAAAAATTAGAATCTCAAAGTTACATAGAAAATTAACTTGTAAATTAATTTAGATTTAAAATCTTTAGAAATGGAATAATGGAAATGTATAGTATGTCTGCTATTTCATTGTGAACCTTAATATTCAAAATTCTATGTCACATTCAGTTTTAAATCTTAAAAAAAAGCTATTTTAATAAAAATTACTAAGCATGTTACTTTTGCCATTAAGAAGTGATCATGGATTTTTAAAAGATAAATGATTTTTTCAGATGAAATTATCTCTCATGTAAATATTGATGACAAATATTTTTAAATACATGTTATAAAGGTAAATGAATTATTACATCGCTACTCTTACTGGTGAACTTGAAATAGCAATATTTCAAAAAGTAGGGAAAATATCAAATAGCATTAAGTCAATCTATCAAAATTTCCATTTCTCACCCTCTTTCCTAAACCAATTCCAGAACTAAATGTACCAAGTTGTTAAATCAATAGTTTGAAAGAGCACATCTCCAGATAAATGCAAACGATGACAAGAGTAAATAAATCTGATTATATCCTTGCTACAAAAGTTATCTCTGAGACCAGTAAGGCATACATGAATGCCTAATTGCTTTTGCTTATTTAAACAAAGATGTTTAACAATTGAAGAAGCTTGTAAAAGTCATTTGGTCTCTAACAGAGTAAAGCAGGGAGAAAGTTTATTTCTGTATTTCTACCATCTTCGACAGTACCGCGAGAGGAAGTCCAATTATTTGAATGGGCACATATTGTGTCCAAAAAGTTACCTACTATTGGGCTGCAGGAATAAAACAGCCAAGGAAAAGTACCTTTTCTCTAGATTCTGAGAAAAATCACACAGGGTTTTCAAGGTCAAATAATCAGGAAAATGTTTGCTTCAAATAGGTATTGCCAAATATATATTACATTAAGATCAAAGATTTTTTTTTTTAAATTCACTTATTTCTTTTGAGAGAGAGAGAGACCGTTGACGTGCATGAACAGGGCAGGGGCAAAGAGAGAGAATCCCAAGCAGACTTTGTGCTGTCAGCGGAATCTGATGCAGGGCTGAAACCCACGAACCTTGAGATCATGACCTGAGCAGAAACCAAGAGTCCGACGTTTAATATGCCACCCAGGCACCTCAGGATCAAGGGATTTTTTTTTTAATAACAATAATGTCAATGTATGGGGAAGGAATAGATATTGGTGAGAAAACAAATTGTCACATTTCTGGTGGAGGGGAGATATAACATATAATCTGTAAAAATACATGTACGCTAATCTATCAATTTTACCTCTGAACATTTATCTTAAGAAAATAATCATGACTATATATAAAACATTACCTAGAAGAGTGAAAATTTTAAGTACCCCAAATGCCAAATATAGAACTAGTTAAGTAATGTGATATATTCATATAGTAAACTACTGTGTGGTTAATAAAATGCTGTAAAATGTATTGAGATAGAAATATATTAAGGACATATTGTTAATTGAAAAAAAAACATTATTTATCCCCATCTTTTTGAGGTTAATGTAAAAATTAACAATTAGAGAAGGCATATATTGAATTATTTCTTAGCAGAAAATTAACTGCTCTATTTAAATATCACTCTCTCCAGATCCTCAGGATTCATTGTAAGGATGCATTGTTTATAGATCATAGAACCTTACTCTTATCTCGACCATGCCTGATCAATCCAGGCAACCATGACCATTTGGCCAGTCTGGACCAATTACATCTTTCTCAAAATGCCTTCTGAGAATGTATTCTATAATTTTGTCTGTAATGTGTAAACTTGTGGGATGTCAGAAAAAAACCTCTGTTTCCATGTCTGGAAAACAGAGAAAGATGATCTGTCAGGAAAAGAGATTGAAAATGTTAACACTCAGGGAGAAGAAAATATCAGAGGCTGAATAAAAAAAAAAAAAATAAACAAAACAAACAAACAAAAACAAACAAACAAACAAAAACAAAACAAAAAAAACCCCAGAGCATTCTGGTCTGTGAATCCAGCTCATGTCTCAGTCCTAGCTGCAGTCTTTTATTTTTTTTTTTTAATTTTTAATGTTTTTTGTTTTTTTTTTATTTTTGAGAGAGAGAGACAGAGTATGAGTGGATGAGGGATAGAGAGAGAGGGAGACACAGAATCCGAAGCAGGCTCCAGGCTCCAAAATGTCAGCACAGAGCCAGTTGCGGGGCTCGATCTCACCAGCCGGGAATAATGAGCTGAGCTGAAATTGGACAGACACTTAAACCAACTGAGCCATCCAGGAGCCCTAGCCCTAGCTGTAGTCTTAAGTTTAATGCAGTGAAAACCTTGTATCCACATAATAAATTCCTCATTTCAGCTAATGTTACCTTCAGTAAATTTCTATGATATGTCAGTAAACATTTTCTCTGCAAAATTTCTGGACAGATATTCATCCAAATGTTAATAGTGGTTATGAACATGAAATAGAATAATAGGCAATTTTTTCTTGTGTATATTGGTATTCACAAGTAAAACTTTTGGAACTTTATATGACAGATGTTTATCAGTGGTTACTTCTTGGAAGGAAAGAACCACCTGAAAGTGATGAGTCAAGGCTCAAATTTGGTGTCTGGGATGGGGAGACTTTTTTAGCATACATACTTTTCATATTTTTAAAATTTCATATGTCATAGTCACATATACTCTGCTAATTCTATTTCAAAATTGAGCAAATATACTTTCTCATAAATCATATAAGAAAATCATGGGGGCTGTGGGTGGCTCAGTCAAGCGTCCGACTTTGGTTCAGGTCACGATCTTGTGGTTTGTGAGTTCAAGCCCCACCTCGGTCTCTGTGCTGACAGCTCAGAGCCTGGAGCCTGCTTCAAATTCTGTGTTTCCCTCTCTCTCTATCCCTTATCTGCTCATGCTCTGTCTGTCTCTCTCTCAAAAATAAATAAACATTTTTTTTAAAGAAAAAAATTATGAAGGCAAAGAGAGAAAGAGACAGACACAGAGTGAAAGATCAAATGAGACAGAGAGACAGAGAGGCAAGGAAATGAAAATAAAAAGCAATAGATGGAAATAGCTTCTCTCTGACTCTTGCGTACGCACTTGAGTACATTGATACTGTGTGATTAAAAACCGATAACACTAAAATTCCTTTCTGAATCTGGGGAATAAAATGAATTTGTTATTCTAAATAAGAAGACGTGACCTTCTATTTCATTGGGATACTAGGGTATCTGCATTGTTCATGGGGGAATGAATTTGTTTCAACCGTATACAACTGTATTCTCAAAATAGTCATAAAAAAACCCAATTATAATTTTCAGCATTTACCAGAAACTAAATTAACCCTACAAAATGCTATTTCAATTCCATTTCTATGTCTCTGCCAGTGGATTATGTGATTATTTATGAGGCTGCACAATGAAGCTTTCAGCTGCTACATGTTTTGAAAGTCCATTTTCAAGATTAAAAGGCTATAGAGCTGAAATTTATTTGTTCAAATATAAAAATTTATTTGTACTGCCAAAAATAGCAGTACACTTATAAACAAGGGAAACTTTATAGGTATATCAAAACAGAAAGTGTTGGTTCTTTAATTTCTGAATTAAATTTTGTTCTCACTTATATAGAATGACCAAAATATTAAAACCATTACCTTTTAGAGATAAGAATTTCCTGATGTAACCTAGGAACTGGCAGCAAATCCTAACACTAACACAAAATAGAATTTTGTCTAGTGATTTTCTTGAGATTAAGAGTTATATTGAAAACCTCGATATCCATTAATCTCTGATGAAAAACATGCTTAATGAGATTTTTTCCTTTAAAGTCATTTGCTGTGAGAAGTATGTATCATCTACTGCTCTTGACATGAATTCAATCTATTCTATCTTCTATAAACGCTTTCCTGGGTACAATATGACAGTAAGCCATAAAATGAAAAGGGCTTTGCTGTGAAAATCAGCATAAATCCATTCGCTTATTTTAAGAACACTCTTCCACTCTCCATAGTCATGAGAAGAGACTTTTTATGTCAATGAACTTCTCTGTTGCAAAACAATTCATTGCTCCTGTGAGACAAAGCAATGAGTGTATCCACTAAAATTGCAGGTGTCAGCAACTATGTCAATCAGATAACAAATGAGTGATGCTTATTAAGACAGTGTCTCTCCATCTTAGTACCTGAATATTCCAAATTTGTAAAAAGCGTGCTAACACATATCCTTTATTAATTTTCACAATTCTGACTGAGTAATGAGGAAAAGTTTGGTGAACACTTTCATTCACCTGCTACATATTTCAAGGAGGAAGTGGTTAAAAAATCCATATTTAAATCCAAAATATTATCTTTGCATTTTAAAATAGGTAGTAGTATATCTTAACATTTTTATGAGTCCCAGAAGACACATTTTCATGCCTCTTTTGACAAGTTTATGGAAATATAAATTTGTTTTCTCTTTGGAATAAGACACCTTGTCATTATCATTCCTCAACTATTTATCTTTGTATTTATTCATTCCCACCATAAGTGTGTTGGATTTAGATTAATTTAATAGGAATATGCTGGAATTTACCATTGTGTATTCTACTGAGATAATGGACTTAACAACAATCATTAATGCACCTTCCGTAAGCCCCACTCATAATAGTGCCCATACCCTCTCTTTTCATTTTGTTATGAAGGAACACAAAATAATATTTCATTCTAACATTTAAAAAATACTAAATTACGGATACATTAAAAGTTGTTAATAAGACCTACCCAGCCATTATAATGCTTTCCATACATAATTTTACATGGCTTGATAGTTATATTTCAAAATCAAGATATATTTTGTTGCTTGGATGAAATATGATCTCAGTAACAACTGTAATAATAACATAATTCAGAATAATTATTCAAGATGACACTCTAAAGCAACATGGTAATTGCATACATTTTAAATTCATTTTATATGCATAATTTTTTTGCAGAGAAATATAAATGTATACTTACTACAAACTTTTAACTTATAAATGTATATATTACCAAAATCTGGGAGGAAAATGCCTGGAAATATGAGTCCAAGAAGAAAAAGAAATGGCCATTAAATAAGTTGCAATTCATGTGTATTTTTACATGGGAATAAAATTACTATGATATAGACTCTATTTATTTCCTGGACAGTCTGGATTAAGTGTAAAGTTACCCCCCATTCTAACTTTTACCTATTAGAAGAGGTTGGAAATAAAGTACATTTTTAGCAAGGAGATGTACTCTTGAGATTTGAAGGATGGAATGAGCCCCAAGACTATTTCCTACAACTTCTTGCTGTTAGGTCTGGTAAGTAAGACAGGGGAGACATGAAGTCATTCTGTAGCAAAAGTCTTTCCAGTGTCCATTCTCTAGCTTCCCAGATGGGAGAAGTAGTTATATCAGGAATGACTGCCACTTCTCGCCGTAGGCACACACTAATGCAAGCCTCTGTGGAGCAATCCAGCATTATTTTGTGACTCATTCTTAGATGATCCAATCTAGAACTTTCTCCCTCAGAACTCCCACTAATACTGTAAACACCAACATGCCTGTTTTAATTCCTTTCCTATTTAAAATAACTGGAGTCGTTTGTGTTTCTGACGTTGATCTATGAATGATGCAGTATTTCGTAACAGAATTGAGATAGGATGGATCCTTGTAATGGAACTTGATTTAAAAAGGTGAATGACAGGTTGTAAGTTTTAGCTTCTCAGCTCAAGGCAAATTCTGTGGACCAAATTTCTATTCTTATGACTACTCTACAAGATCTTACATCTTGAAAATCTTGCAGAGGAAAAAAAAAAAAGACAGACAATGAATTCTGATATGATATGGCAAGCACTGTATTACAATGTAAGTTAAATTCACAACCATTCCAGATGTACTAAGTAAAATTTCCCTTATTTATCAGAAAGACTGAGACCTACATAATTGTAGTAAAGACATCTTGATGAATTGAAATGAGTGTGCACATCTTGGATACAGATATTTCTGCTTTTCCCGTGTCCATTAAGACTAATCCTATCTTGTATGAAGACCTCTCAATTACTTTACCTTAAGTATTTTCCTTATAAAAGAACATGCCCTATACCTTACACATTTTTACCACATGTTTCTGCATCCAGTCCTAAATCAGAGCTGGATCTGTAATGCCCTAGCAAACGATTTTGAAGTCTGAAGGAGAATATCTAGATTTTGCTAATTATTATCAGAAGCCTGAAGAATATATGTGAGGTTATGGTAGCGATAGACAAGAGGGAAAAGGATAAATAGATTGGATGAAGACAGTAACTGATATGGACATATTCGTTGATGTTTTGCCTAGTTGTAAGCATTATTGAAAGTGTAATATTGAGGAGGAGAGAGGGAAGATGGCGGCGTAGGAGGACGCTGGGCTCACCGCGCATCATGCTGATCACTTAGATTCCACCTACACCTGCCTAAATAACCCAGAAAACCACCAGAAGATTAGCAGAACGGAGTCGCCAGAGCCAAGCGCAGACGAGAGGCCCACGGAAGAGGGTAGGAAGGGCGGCGAGGCGGTGCGCGCTCCACGGACTGGCGGGAGGGAGCCGGGGCGGAGGGGCGGCTCGCCGGCCAAGCAGAGCCCCCGAGTCTGGCTTGCGAAAAGCGGAGGGGACTGACGGACTGTGTTCCCACAGCAAGCGCGACTTAGCGTCTGGGAGGTCATAAGTTAACAGCTCTGCTCAGAGAGCGGGAAGGCTGGAGGACAAAGGGAAGGAGAGCTGCTGAGCCCCCGGACGACAGAGCTCAGTTTGGTGGGGAACAAAGGCGCTCGCCAGTGCCATCTTCCCCGCCCATCCGCCAGCCAAAATCCCAAAGAGAACCAGTTCCTGCCAGGGAATTTGCTCGCTCCGCGTAAACACCCAACTCTGCGCTTCTGCGGAGCCAAACCTCCGGCAGCGGATCTGACTCCCTCCTGCTGCCACAGGGCCCCTCCTGAAGTGGATCACCTAAGGAGAAGCAAGCTAAGCCTGCCCCTCCTGCCCCTGTGCACCTTGCCTACCCACCCCAGCTAAGACTCCAGATCCCCAGCATCACAAGCCTGGCAGTGTGCAAGTAGCCCAGACAGGCCACCCCACCCCACAGTGAATCCCGCCCCTAGGAGAGGGGAAGAGAAGGCACGCACCAGTCTGACTGTGGCCCCAGCGGTGGGCTGGGGGCAGACATCAGGTCTGACTGCGGCTCCGCCCACCAACTCCAGTTATACACCACAGCACAGGGGAAGTGCCCTGCAGGTCCTCACCACGCCAGGGACTATCCAAAATGACCAAGCGGAAGAATTCCCCTCAGAAGAATCTCCAGGAAATAACAACAGCTAATGAGCTGATCAAAAAGGATTTAAATAATATAACAGAAAGTGAATTTAGAATAATAGTCATAAAATTAATCGCTGGGCTTGAAAACAGTATAGCTGACAGCAGAGATTCTCTTGCTACAGAGATCAAGGGACTAAGGAGCAGTCACGAGGAGCTGAAAAACGCTTTAAACGAAATGCATAACAAAATGGAAACCACCACGGCTCGGAGTGAAGAGGCAGAGGAGAGAATAGGTGAACTAGAAGATAAAGTTATGGAAAAAGAGGAAGCTGAGAAAAAGAGAGATAAAAAAATCCAGGAGTATGAGGGGAAAATTAGAGAACTAAGTGATACACTAAAAAGAAATAATATATGCATCATTGGTATCCCAGAGGAGGAAGAGAGAGGGAAAGGTGCTGAAGGGGTACTCGAAGAAATAATAGCTGAGAACTTCCCTGAAGTGGGGAAGGAAAAAGGCATTGAAATCCAAGAGGCACAGAGAACTCCCTTCAGACGTAACTTGAATCGATCTTCTGCACGACATATCATAGTGAAACTGGCAAAATACAAGGATAAAGAGAAAATTCTGAAAGCAGCAAGGGGTAAACGTGCCCTCACATATAAAGGGAGACCTATAAGACTCG